>NC_135896.1:6310314-6631233 GCF_964194155.1 Cetorhinus maximus
CTGGTTTCTCACCATGTACAGATTGTGTCTATCTGCTGTCCTCTAAGGTATGCGCAATGCCAGTATATTTGAGCTGGCAGCTATGAGTGAGAAATTGAGTGACGATGTTCTTCATCATCAGTATCTTCTTGTTCTTGGTCTTCCTACTCCTGTACCTGCTGCCTGGCCAGGTGGCAGCTATTGATATTTGAAAGGAGAAAGGCACAAGGCTAGGATTATGGTGAGGGGAGTTGGTGGGGGGGAGGTGGAGGGAAGCAAGACTTGCATGGTAATGCCATCTGCAACTTGCAAATCAGAAGAAATTATGCGATGAGGGGTAAGCAGAGTGCAAGAAGGTAGATTAGGTAGGAACATACTGCCATCTTTGATGGTCTCAACCCACCACTGGCCACAGCTTCAGCAAAACGTGACCACTGTTTCCTCCTATGTGGGTGAGAGGATGCAGGGTTGTCGATTCCCTGCTGGTTAGCTGCAGCTGCCTGTCATGTAAGGCCAGGCGCAGTATGAGAGAGGGAAGTGTGTCAGTAAGTGTGGTGCAATCTGTCTGGGTAATGTGGCTTCACGGTTTAATAGCTGGCAATGTCTGCAAGCTGTGAGATATGCAGCAGTGTGAAATGTGTGAGCATGAGGTGAAGCTATGAATCTGAGGTATGAGTCATGCTTGATAGAGATTGTTGGTAGGTGAGTGAAGGGGGTCAGTGAATTGAACATTGGCGAAGCTGGTATGTGGTTGTAATAATACGGCATTTGAAGATGCATTTACTAAACACACCCTGCCTAATCATGTGAGGTCACTAAACTGCACCCATGTCCTTGGGCCAACACTCCTCACATCGAGCTCCACATCTGGTCCCATTTCCTTTTAAGCGTTTTGTCTTGAGGCCATTCTGTTGATACGAGGCCTCTCTCCTTCTGTGCTCAGGCCTCGAATACAGCATTCAAAAGTCTGGGAGCCGAGCTCTGTCATGTTTCACCATCTTCACTCTTCCTTGCCTTGCCAGTGATGCCTACATTCCAGTTTTAAAAACTGTGAATAAATTGTTTGACCTCAAAGCTGTCTAAAGAAAATGACAGGCGAGCGTAAAATTAAACTGACCTGTTCCAATTCTCCCCCCAACCAATTATGTTGCCTCTGGCAAACTCTAGTTTCACTATTCAAATGATCTTGGTGAGGCTATATAATCAACAAATTTGCAACATAAAAAATTAAAACCTGAGATGCTTCTTTCAAAAAACAATTTGACAGGTGGGTTGAAATACTTTAGCCAGCTCAAAATTCTTAGAAATACCCACTGCCTATCAGAGTGGTGTGACCAGCATTAGGAACTTTCTGCGTGGAAGGTTACGTATGCAGACCTGTGGCTCATTGCTTCCTGGCGCAGCATGCTCGTGTAAGCTGCCCTCAAACTCAGTATTTGCCCTTTTCAATAAGGTTACTCCAACTAAGGCAAAGAAGAACTTCGATACTCCTTTACAGGGTGCTGTATAAATTGCTCTGAATTATTTTGCATGGTTTGGGATCTATAAAAAGGCCTGCATTTCTGTAGCACTTTTCACAACCTGGGGGCATCACATTTACAGACAGCAAAGTACTTTTTAAGGTCAGATATCTACTACTTCCAGTGCCTGCTTCAGTTAGAATGCATCGCCTCTTTAAGAGATGCAGGCTGACTTTATGTAATGAGGCTAGCTTTTAGTGGTATTAGTCTCGCATGAACCTGGGCTGCCTTCTGTGGTGCACAGCCATTCAATAGTGCAACGAAGCAAACAAAGTTTGCATCCTGCCTGCATTACCTTGAACAGGCAGAGGTTAATTGTGTATTACGATTCCCACTTCCATTTCTGGGAGCCATTGATCTTTTAGCTCAAGAACCCTTGAATCTCTCTAGACACTAACCCAATTGATCACCTCCACCAATCACAGCCAGGAGATACCACAGCTTACACTCAGCATAGCTCAAATTAGTAAAACATACAGCATGAGAATTATAACTCGCATCCTTCCTCTCCCTGGGACTTAACAACAGGGTCCGAGTGATTAGCCCTGCCACTGTTTCCAGAACGTCACTGTTTAGAGGTGACTCTGAAATCATTTAATTTAAAACATTTTCAAAACCAACCTTCCAAGTCTCCAGGGTACTGTTACAAAGCCCAATTAAACCCACCTGCAATGACTGTAAAATCTGCTTCAACGTTGCAAGCTATCAGGTCCCCGTTGTGAATGTATTTTTTGACGTCCTCTTTCACCTTTCCCATTCCCAGTTCATTCCCTCCATCTCCGATACCTAGAGAACAAAGAGACACAATGAACCCTCGGGCAAACAGAAGCCAAAAATAAGCCAATTCAAGATTGACCTGGACAGGTAATTGGCAGAGGAAGGGGCTGAGGGGTAAGACAGGTGGAACTACTATATGGCAGACCAAATGATCACTTCTAATCCTATACATTCCTCTGCTTCTATCTTCATGTATTTGTTTTCCCACAATATTACAGGTGGAATGTATTCTTCAGAAGGTTTTCATAGTTATTATGTACTGCAAATACTTCCTAACATTTGCTGAAATTTTAGGCTGAAAATTTATGATTACCGTCATCAAGGAGACTTAGGAAAAGAAAAATCAGGAATAACTATAAACTTTCGAAATAACGTCATGAAATGATTAGCACCTGAAGAGGAAAATAGTAGAATGTTATGGGTAGATAATTTCCTCAGAATTGGCACAGACTCTTCTATGGGACTGACCCAGACATGTTTAAGAAAGGTGAGAGGAGACTAACACACAGAGATCAGGAACTGCTTTCATAAAGAGTCCATTTGTGATGGGTGGGCCTCAACAGTGAGCAGTATCTCAGGGGTGGAATCTCAGCCAAATTCTCACCAATGCTTGCACTGATATAATGCCTTCAATATAGTAAAACATCGTCAGACACTTCACAGGAGCGTAATCAGAACAAAAAATGTTTGATACTGAGCCCAATTAGGAAGCATTAGAACAGGTCAAGTGGTAGGTTTTTAAGGAGCCTCTTTAAGAGAGTTGGAGAGGCGGAGAGTTCATTGAGCCAAGGTTAGGGCTTGTACCTGAAGACACAGACACCAACGGTGGAGTGATTAAAATCAGTGTTGTGCAAGAGGCCAGCATTGGAAGAATACAGAGGGTTGTAGGTTTGAGGAGGCTATAGAGACAGTTATTCTGTGATGGGATTTGAATACAAGGAAGATAACTTTGAAATTGAGGCTCGACTAGACTGGGAGCCAGTGTTGTGGTCAGTCAGCATAGGGATGACGGAACTTGATACAATTTAGGATATGAGCTACAGACATGCAACACTTACTGCACAGGTTCCTCAATAGCAATCTGGCATGAGAACCCCCGATATCTTCTCCCTCCATAGCTAAGGAGGGCTAAGGCTGACCACTGAACTTTGGGTGTATGCCAGGATTTGGACCGAGAGATGAAGAAGGAACAGTGATAAATATCCAAGTCAGAATAACGTGTAACTTGGAGGTACACAAGAACATAAGAAATAGGAGCAGAAGTAGCTCATACGGCTCCTTGAACCTGTTCCATCATTCAATGAGATCATGGCTCAACCTCAACTCCACTTTCCTGCCGCATTCCCATATCCCTCGATTCCCTCATGTGACAACCAGAATGGGAGGAGTGTGCGAATTATCAAGCCCCACTGCTCCGGAGGCCATACCATTAATTTAAATGTTTCATTTTCTCACTGAAATGGCCAATTGTGTACCTATACCTCTAGTACCCAGAAGAAAAGAAACTCTGACCAGGCTTCTTTCAAAAAACTCAGAATAGTTAATTTATTTTAAAACAAAACTTCTTTTAAACAAGTTTCAAGAACTAGTTGACTTATGATTGTAATCCATGAGTGTAACTAACCCCACCGTTTTAAACTTCCCCAGCACAGGCACAGACAGAGTCGAGTGAATGGAAAAAAGCTTTCTTAGAAAAGAAAAAAAAAATTTAAGTTCACGGAAGTTCGATGCTGTAAGTCTGAAGTTCCCCCAGGTGAAGATGTGTCGCTGGGCCCAGTAGATGTTGGGAAGTTCACCAATGATGCTTCACCGTGGAGGAGAGTATAGCTGGACCAATTCTTCCTGTCTCAGCTAGCAAGTCCAAAATTATGCAGACAAACTACACTCAGATGAGGGTTATCTGGCTATAGGTCAAGAACCACACATGGTTTCACAAAGCAGAGGGGGAGAGAGCTAGTCAGGATAGGCCATAAGACCATAAGACATAGGAGCAGAAATTAGGCCATTCAGCCCATTGAGTCTGCTCCGCCATTCAAGCATGGCTGATAAGTTTCTCAACCCCATTCTCCCGCCTTCTCCCCGTAACCTTTGATCCCCTTACCAATCAAGAACCTATCTATCTCGGTCTTAATTACACTCAATGACCTGGCCTCCACAGCCTTCTGTGGCAATGAATTCCATAGATTCACCACTCTCTGGCTAAAGAAGTTTCTCCTCATCTCTGTCCTAAAAAGTCTTCCCTTTACTCTGAGGCTGTGCCCTCGGGTCCTAGTCTCTCCTAATGGAACATCTTCCCCACGTCCACTCTATCCAGGCATTTCAGTATTTTGTAAGTTTCAATCAGATTCCCCCTCATCCTTCTAAACTCCATCGAGGATAGACCCAGAGTCCTCAAACGTTCCTCATATGTTAAGCCTTTCATTCCTGGGATCATTCTTGTGAACCTCCTCTGGACTCTCTCCAGGGCCAGCACATCCTTCCTGAGATACAGAGTCCAAAATTGCTCACAATATTCTAAATGTGGTCTGACCAGAGCCTTATAAAGCCTCAGCAGCACATCCCTGCTTTTATATTCTAGTCCTCTCGAAATAAATGCCAACATTGCATTTGCCTTCCTAACTACTGACTCAACCTGCAAGTTAACCTTAAGAGAATCCTGGACTAGGACTCCCAAGTCCCTTTGCACTGCAGATTTCTGAATTCTCTCCCCATTTAGAAAATAGTCTATATCTCTATTCTTCCTACATAAGTGCATGACCTCACACTTCCCCACATTGTATTCCATCTGCCACTTCTTTGCCCATTCTCCTAACATGTCCAAATCCTTCTGCAGCCTCCCCGCTTCCTCAATACTACCTGTCCCTCCACCTATCTTTGTATCATCTGCAAACTTAGCCAGAATGCCCTCAGCTCCTTCATCTAGATCATTAATGTATAAAGTGAAAAGTTATGGTCCCAACACTGACCCCTGCGGAACTCCACTAGTCACTGGCCGCCATCCTGAGAAGGACCCCCTTATCCCCACTCTCTGCCTCCTGCCAGACAGCCAATCTTCTATCCATGATAGTACCTTGCCTTTAACACCATGGGCTCTTACCTTACTGAGCAGCCTCCTGTGCGGCACCTTGTCAAAGGCCTTCTGGAAGTCCGAGTAGATAACATCCATTGGCTCTCCTTTGTCTTAGCTGCTCATTACCTCCTCAAAGAATTCTAACAGATTTGTCAGGCATGACCTCCCCTTGATGAAACAATGCTGACTTTGCCCTATTTTACCATGCACTTCCAAGTATTCTGAAATCTCATCCTTAATAATGGACTCTAAAATCTTACCAACGACTGAGGTCAGGCTAATCGGCCTGTAATTTCCCGTCTTTTGCCTCACTCCCTTCTTAAACAGGAGGTTTAGATAGCCTTCTGCTCTCAGCCTTTGCCCAATAAGACTGAACACAGGTTCAAATTTAAGGTTTGCCTCTGCCATGTGATTGCCTTTTTGTCTTTCAGTTTTTCATTAATTAAAGTCCTTTGCAGTTTAAAACAAACAAATAACTCCTTCTCAAGTACTATATAGCTCAGGTAACTTCTTGGAAGAGGCCTGCTTGTTCCAAGGTGAACTTATAACCTTTTTAAAAAAAACTCTCGGGCAGCCTCCAATGTCCAAATAACACAATGTTCTTCCATATTTTAAAAAATAAAATCCAGTTTAAAGAGAGATGATTCTAACACATCGGCCAAAAATCTATTAATCCCAGCCTTGAATATGCTGAATAGTTAAGTATCCCCAGTCTTCTCGATTGATCATTTGAAAGACTCACAACCTTCTGAAGGAAGAAATTTTTCTTGATCTCAGTCCTATATGATTGATCCCTTATCTTGAGGCTATGCTCCCTAGTTTCTAGGTTCTCCAGTCACAGGAATCAACCTTACAGCATCTTCTCTGTCATGCCATGTAAGAATCTTTCACTGATATCCTCTCATTCTTCTAAACTCCAGAGAATATAGACCCATTCTGCTTATCCACTCGTCATAGAACAACTCTCTCAACTCAGAAATCAATCTAGTAAACTTAGGCAGACATATCTTTCCTTATTTGTGGAGGCCTACTCATCCCTTTAACCAATCCTCTATCCATGTCAATACTTTACCCTGAACCCAACAAGTCCGTAAACATTTTTCAGGAGGTACCCTATCGGATGCCTTTTCAAATTCCAGATATACTACATCCATTGGCTCCTCTATATCTACCCTGTTAGTGACATCTTCAAAATTCTCTAATAGATTTGTAAAACCTGATTTCCCTTTCATAAACACTGCTGACTCTGCCTAATCATATTATGATTTTCTAAGTGTCCCGCTACTTAATAATGGATTCAGCATTTTCCTTACAACTGATGTCAGGCTAATTGGCCTGTAGTTCCCTGTTTTCTCACTCCCTCCTTTCTTGAATTGCAGTACTACATGATCTATTTTCCAATCCACTGGGACCGTTCCAAAACTTAAGGAATTTCAGAAGGTCACAGCCACCTCTTTGAGCCCTAGGATGTAGGCCATCAAATGCAGGGGATTTTGCCAGAGGTGATAGTTTTCCCATCACATTTCAGTTCCTGCTCTTCTGGGAGGCGGAAGTCTCAGGGAAGGGAGATGCTGGTGAAATAACCTCAGGGTGTTGATGCAATGCAACCTAGAACTCCTACTAATCTTAGACATAATGTACTGTTGGGAGAAGGTATGGGTGGCGAGTTCAGTGGCAACAATCAAGCAAACTGCTCTGTCCAGGATAGTGTTGAGCTTCTTGAAGCAGTTCTGGCTTCACACAACCAAGCAACTGGCGGAATCCTTTTTCTCAGTTGTCAGGGAGATGGTAGCATAGTGGTAATGTCACTGCACTAGTAATCCAGAGGCCTAGGCTAATGCTGTGGGGGTGTGGGTTCAAATCTCACCACTGCAACTGGTGGAATTTAAATTGAATTAAATAAATCTGGAATATAAAGCTGGCCTCGGTAATGGTGACCATGAAGCTGTCATCAATTGTTGTAAAAACCCATCTGGTTCACTAATGTCCTTTAGGAATGAAAATCTACCATCCTTACCTGGTCTGGCCTACATGTGACTCTATACCCATAGTGATGTGGTTGACTCTTAACTGCCCTCTGCAATGGCCTAGCAAGCCACTCAGTTCAAGGGCAATTAGGGATGGGCAACAAATGCTGGCCTTGCCAATGATGCCCGCACCCCATGAAAGAATTCATTTTTTAAAAAGGGACAAATTTCTAACCCAACCTAGGTTTGCAGTTACCTGTTGTGGCAATTCCAGGGATGTTCTGTGCTGTGAGGAACAGTTTGTCAATTGGATCCACCAAGTGCTTAATGTTCACTTTCCGTGCATTGTAGTAATTGCCATCTGCAGCCATTCCAGCACGTTCTATTGCTACGAGATGGTCAAACCTGTTCATATACAGTCATGCAAAATTACTCAATAACTTGTTAATGACTGAACCCGCACATAAGTTACTTATTACAGTAAGATGTCCACAACTTATTTGGGGAGATGGTGGAGTAGTGGCACATCACTGGACTAGTTATCCAGAGGCCCAAGCTAATGCTCTGGGGACATGGGTTCAAATCTTACCATGGCAGCTGGTGGAATTTAAATTCAATTAATAAAATCTAAAATTGAAAGCTAATCTCAGAAAAGGTGACCATAACAACCATCATTGATTGTTGTGATAACCCATCTGATTCATTAATATTCTTTAGGGAAGTAAATCTGCCATCCTTACCCAGTCTGGCCTAGATGTGACTCCAGACCCACAGCAATGTGATTGACTCTTAACTGCCCTCTGAAATGGCCTAGCAAGCCACTCAGTTCAAGGGCAATTAGGGATGCACAACGAATGCTGCCTGGTCTGGAGGTTATTAGCTATGAGGAGAGGTTGGAGAAACTCGGATTGTTCTCACTACAGCGACGGAGATTGAGGGGCGACTTGATAGAAGTTTACAAAATTATGAGTGGCATGGACAGATTAGATAGTCAGAAGCTTTTTCCCAGGGTGGAAGAGTCAATTACTAGGGGACATAGATTTAAGGTGAGAGGAGAAAACTATAGAGGAAATGTGAGGGGCAAGTTTTTTACGCAGAGGGTAGTGAGTGTCTGGAATTTGCTGCCAGAGATGGTGGAAGCAGGTACGATAGTGGTGTTTAAGAGGCAGCTTGACAAATACGTGAATAGGATGGGAATAGAGGGATACGGACCCCATAAGTGCAAAATGTTTTAGCTGATGGGCAAAATGATCGGCGCAGGCTTGGAGGGCCGAAGGGCCTGTTCCTGTGCTGTACTTTTCTTTGTTTGTTCTAACACTCGCATTCCAAGAAAGAATTAAAAAAACTTCCCCAACACAAATTCCATAGCTCCATAGAGCTACCATTTTTATTTATTTAACTTATTCCCCTCTAATTCAAGTCTAGCGACTTCAGCGTGTAATCTAGGTTGACATCTCGGTGCAGTACTGAGGGACTGACCCCTAGTTTTCATGATGGGTCATGTGCAATTGTAGTGTGACCTCCAGTTTTACTGATGAATGATGTCCAATTGTAGAGTGACCCCTATTTTACCCGACAGATGATGTCCAATGGTAGGGTGACCCCTAGTTTTACTGGTGGATGATTCCAATTGTAGTACGACATCTACTTTTACTAGTGGGTGATGTTCCACTGCCTCCCAGCCCATCCTTTACAGTTAAGGTTTACCTTGGAAACTGAGGATTTTTATCATGACAAAGGAACTCTAGGGATGAATCTTCATCATTATCCCGGAAGCTAACGACAGGGACGGAAGTTTTCAGCACTCCTAAGGACAAAAAGAAGACAGGCTTGAAGTAAAGAGAAACTGTGAATATTGGATATACACAGCAGCAAGTCAGGATCTGCAAGAGTAAGGGACAGATTAATCAGAACTGATGAACAATCCTATTCCAAGTATTAACCTTTCTCTTCTAGATGTTGACATGACCCTGTGTGGATTTCCAGTATGAACTGAGGAAGATAGTGATAAACTTTAAGGACATAGACAGGTCAGTGGAATGGGTGGACACATGGCAGATGAAATTTAGTGCAGAGGTGCGTGAAGTGATACATTTTGGTAGGAAGAACGAGAGGAAACATAAAACAAAAGGTACAATTTTAAAGGGGGTGCAGGAACAGAGAGATCTAGGGGTATATGTAATATAAAACATTGAAGGTGGCAGGGCAGGTTGAGAAAGTAGTTAATAAGGCATATGGGATCTTGGCTTTATAAACAGAGACATAGAGTACAAAAACAAGGAAGTCATGATGAACCTTTACAAAACATTCAATTTAGTCTACTGCATTCGCTGCTCCCAATGCGGTTTCCTCTACATTGGAGAGACCAAACGCAGACTGGGTGACCGCTTTGCGGAACACCTTCGGTCTATCCGCAAGCACGACACAGACCTCCCTGTCGCTTGCCATTTCAACACTCCACCCTGCTCTCATGCCCACATGTCCATCCTTGGCCTGCTGCAATGTTCCAGTGAAGCTCAAGGCAACCTGGAGGAACAGCATCTCATCTTCCGACTAGGCACTTTACAGCCTTCCGGGCTGAATATTGAGTTCAACAATTTTAGATCATGAACTCTCTCCTCCATCCCCACCCCCTTTCCGATCCTTTTTTCCAATAATTTATATAGATTTTTCTTTTCCCACCTATTTCCATTATTTTTAAATGTATTTCCATCCATTGTTTTATCTCTACCTTTTAGTCTATTTCGATCCCTTCCCCCACCCCACCCCCACTAGGGCTATCTGTCCCTTGCTCGTCCTGCTTTCTACTCTTAATGTCACCTATTAGCACATTCCTTAGATAATATCACCACCTTCAACACCTCTTTGTCCTTTTGTCTATGACATCTTTTGGCAATCTCCACCTATCACTGGCCCTCTATCCAGCTCTACTTGTCCCACCCCCCTCAACCAGCTTATATTTCACCTCTATTCTATTTTTCCTTAGTTCTGTTGAAGAGTCATACGAAACGTTAACTGAGTTCCTCTCCGCAGATGCTGTCAGACCTGCTGAGTTTTTCCAGGTATCTTTATCTTTGCTTTACAAAACACTGGTTTGGCCTCAATTGGAATATTCTGTCCAATTCTGGGCATGGTGCATTAGGAAGGATGTGAAGGCATTAGAAAGAATCCGGAAATGATTTACGAAAATGGTGCCAGACATGAAGGGCTTTCAGTTATGTGGATAGATTGGAGAAGCTGGGGTTGTTCTCTTTAGATAAGAGAAAGTTTAGAGGAAATTTGATAGAGAGGTTTCAAAATAATGAGGGATCTGGAGGTAGGGAGAAACTATTCCCATTGGAGGAAGGGTCAGGAACCAGAGGACACAAATTTGAGGTGATTGGCACAAGAAGCAACAGCAACATGAGGAAAATCTTTTTAGATAATGAGGGGTTAGGATCTGGAATGCACTGCCTGTGTGTTATGGAGGAAGAGAAAAAAACTGCAGGGCTACAGGGAAAAGGCAGTGGAGTGGGACTAGGCGAGTTGCTCTTGCAGAGTGCCAGCACAATCATAAAGGGCCGAATGGCCTCTTTCGGTGCTGTGATGCTGTGACCATTCTATGATTCTATGTTACCTTGAATGTTTTGAATATTCAGTGCCATCAATGGTAAAGGTCTAAAGAGGCTTCTGCATGATGGTGACAATTACCAGCTTTTCCAAGGATTGAGGTGAATCCATTAAGCGTGATCTGTTAATTGTTTTTTCCAGCTAACACTAATGGAAAATCACCACATTTTGGGAGGGGTAGGGGTGGAGATTGGGGTAAGCTGGGAATCAAACAGTCCAAAGAGGTCATGATTTCAAGCCTCAATGCTGCTGACCACTCAAACCTCACATCCATTGGACAACTTTGGGTAGTTATCACCCATTGGGCTTGCTACGGGTGCCTGTGCACATAGCCACAAAAACCAATTAAATCCCAGATTTATTCCCCACCTAAACTATGGCTGAGTTAGGCCATCTCAGTTATGCAATAGGTCCTACAATTGGTCCCAGTACTCAATCAGGGTTTCTTCCCTCATCTGATTGTTGCCCAGTCACTTCTGCTACAAGATACGTATGTGTGGATGTGAGGAACAGAGACAATTGTGAGGAGAAAAAAGCCAAGACCATTCCTTGCCTGTTCTGCTTCTTTACAGGTTAAAAAAAATGCTGGGGTCAAATGAGGGATTAACAATGGAAAGAAAACTGTATCATTCAAAAAGGAAACAGCTATGGTAAAGCCAACAGCAAAGGTGGAATTGAATGCCCTCCACCCTGGCAAGTTTGGTGGCGGGAACATTTAATCAGGCTGGAGGGTGGCAGCAGGGCCAGGGGAAGAAATCATGGGCCCCAGTGTTTCTCCCGTATCCAGGCCCCTTATTCCTCCCCGCACTCCACTTTAACTCTCCCCACCAAACATGCATGCTATTTTTTCCCTCTCAAGATTCAGCGATCAATTCACCAAACAATCACAGAGAGGTCCTAGTAAAATGATGACACCCATTGTTGGCATCTGGTTACAAATATCATTCGATATATATGCAGCATGGGTTGTTAATTTTAAGAGCAGCAACGATATAATGCAGTGTACGTTTGTGTGCGCCCTATAGGTGATCCCACCGCGACTATTAAACAAACCAGAAAATACAAATTTTACTTTAACAGCATCATGCAATATTGTTAATTTGACAGGAAAATATCCAATTAGTTATTTATAACACTGTGCGGACAATAACACTGATTTCAGTGACTGCCTCAGCCCTCATTAACATATTCTGCGCATAGCACCATATGGACACGGTGACAGTAAATTCATATTTGGAGAAGGTTCAATATTTGCAACCCAGATAAACTGCACAAGGTCTTTTCCATTCTGTAGAAGCAGAAGAAAACTTTCTTCTGCCTGAGTGCACGATATTATTCAGTATAATTATTTCATACAAGGAGTGTAATTGGATTCTATTTATCGGTAATCTCATGGGGTAGAAAGATCAAATAACTTCTGAGCAACAAAGTGGAATGATTGAACAACATAAGTCTTCACTGGCAGTGAGAAGCGTTGGAGCCCTCGGGTATCTATGCAACACAACTTTTAAAAGGCCAAAGAACAAAGACTGAATGGTTCACAATTATATCTGCGTTTTCTTGATCAGTAAGTCTGAAGACTGTTGATTGCTGCTTCTCATTACAATAAATTTTTAATATCGACTATGCAACACAATTTTATCACGATATTTCAATACCTCAAAAACCTCATAAAAAGCGCCAAGATAGCGTTGGAAATTAGGTAAGTAGACAAAAGCACAGGATTGAAGTCAATGGAAAAGACTCTTGAGAATCATGTGCAGTGTAAAACAGGTTACTGATTCACTATGAGCCCATTATGCACTTCTGTCCTGGCAATCTCACCCCACAAATCCTGCTCACAGTAAACTTTCATTAGCAACAGGATAAGTAGAATCCCAGCCATGATTCCACCCTTTATTCACAAGCTAATTATGGATGACAAAAGCCATCCAGCCCAGTTCATCTCATCCATCCCAGAATGACATAGGAACATATGTATTGTGAGCAGGAGCAGGCCATTCGACCCTTTGAGTCTGCTCTGCCAATTAATATCATTGCTTAGATTATACCAGTGACTATAACTCAAAAGTATTTAATTGGCTGTAAAGCAATTTGGAACATTGTGACAGGTGCTGTATAAATATAGGTTTTGTCTTTCTTTCATTACACCTGCATGCAGTAGGCAAAGTGACTGTAGCAATGGTGAAATTGGAGGCCCAATGCTGATTCTCTAATGATAATGAATCACAGAGCAATCAACTGATGTTAGGAAAGTGGTTACAAAAGAAATCACTACATTTACAGAACAATTCAGCTCTGTAGCTAACCACCCCACAATGCCACCCCCCCACCCCCCAACCCCCCAACCCAAATTTCCCCCTCCAATCCCCTCCCATTCCCCCTAGCCTCTCCACTGGCCCCACAACCAGCTCTCCAAAACCACGCCCCTCACCACTTCCCCCCCAACCTCCCCTACCCTTCTCCAAGTCCGTTCCCCCCAACCTACACCACCCAAACTACCCCCTCCACCCTCCCCCCAACCTACCGCCCCCCACCCTCCAACCCCACCCCACCCCCTCCAACCTTGCCCTCCACCTTACTCCCCACAACCTACTTCCCAACCTCCCCCTCCAACCTATCCTCCCAACCTAACTCCCCCAGCCTACCCCGCTCTCCACTGCCACCAACCCTTCTTCCCCCACACCGTGCGTACCTGCACACACACACAGCATCCAATTAGTTCCAAAATTGCAGGGGCTTCACTCACCGTTTTTCAAGCAAGAGCACTCTCCTGACAGCTACTGCACTGCTGTTGACCTTCAGGCAGCTTTGGTTTTCCGGCAGGCTTGTCAAAAAACAAAAAATAAAAAAAAAAACAGACCCACGAAGCTGCCTGAAGTTTGGAAGCAGCAGCACAGCAACTAAGCGATGCTGACAGACCGATTTAAAAAAGATTGGAACTCTCTGTTTTCCGATTTTTTTTTAAGCTAGTCTGTAGCTCTGGCTGCTCAGTCTGGACAGTGAGAAACTCCATTTAAAACACGGAGCCTGGGACCACACCCCACCCCGTCCAGCCCCAGGGTGTGGCACTGTCTGCACACGACTCTCCTGGGCGGCGGCTGGTGATCCCATCGCATCCCCGCCTCCGTCTCGATTAAGTCTGTGGTGGGAAGGTCCCCTGCCTTCACTGGTATTAGCCCAGCATCAGGCAGTGAATTTGCCATGCAGGGAAGCACAACAAGGAAACCCGTGCACAGTTGCGGGCTCCCTGTGGTGCTATGGGGGGGGCGATAGCGGGGGTGAGGGGTGGAGGAGGGGTCCTTCTTTCAAAGGCAGCGTGTCTGATCAAGGGGCCTGGTATCAGGAATGGGTGACTCCCGGAGGGCCAACCCTCTGCCCTTGCTGCTGAACCCCTCTCCCCCTACCCCCACGAGCACCCTCTCCCCCCCCACCCAGCCATCTCACACATGACCTGGGACCCAGTGACAATCTTAGACCTTGGGCTGCTGTCATACTGGCAGCGGCCACCCAGTGGCGCTGCCCTTCAACACAGTTGCTGGCCTTAGCTCTGCTGATGAGCAGCTCTGCGAGGATGGGACTTCCACCCCAGGGTCCTTAATTCCGACCAGCGCTTAATTCAGCAGGCCTCCCTAAAAGAGATGATGCAGGGCTCTCGCTGGTTCTCCAGCCGGTGGGCAAGACTCCCATCACTTTCATTAAATACTGCGCCAAATCTTTAGTCTTCATCTGCTGCCAGATCAAACAGCATTTATTAAAAAGGAAAAATATAAGTACCTTGCTCAACAGCTTCTTCAATAATCTTTTTGTTCATCTCTAAGGCTCTTTGATCCGTTACTATGACGACATTTTTCTTCTGGGCCTGCAACATAGCTGCTATGGCAATAGCTCCTGGAGGACCATCCGTCTCCTCTGGAGGCTGGTAATTGAAGTGGGTTGGAAATCCAGTGGTGATGAGCACAGATCTTGCATGCGACAGGGAGAGGCAGGCTTTCAGCAGCTGGTTTTCAAGTAATAAATGCTCGATACCTCGATTGCCTGACCAGGGCAGAAACATGAATCGTTAAGTTTCATTCCAACTGGTTCAATTACATTCTAAGACGTGCAGTTGAACTGCGCTAGTTTTGAATAATTGGAACAAGACCCAATTGTTATTGCATATTGATAATGGGTGAGCACAGTACAGATTCTTTACAGCAATGGGGTTTAATTTGGATTCAGGTTGTGGGTCCAGTGGAAACTGCACCCAAGCCAATCCATGTTACTATCAGTATGGTAATCTGTCATTTTAGTCTTATTTGTGGTAACTCAGTCGCAAACAAGAATTTTCTTCCAGGCACTTTTTGTGCCAAAAGGCTTTCCATTCAAAGAATCTCCACCAAGCTGCCCAGCAGTTAAAGCTATAGGCTGTTGCATTATCCCTACCTCTGAAACTTCCTCCAGCCCTACAATCCTGCGAGAAATTTCCATTCCCCCAACTCTGGCCAATTGCACAACCCCAATTTGAATCTCTCCGCCACTGGCAGCTGTGCTAGCTGCCTAGGTCTTCAGCTCGGGAATTCCTCCACTAAATCCATCCTACTCTCTCTCCTCCTTTAAGATGCTACTTAAAACCTAACACTTTGACCAAGCCTTTGGTCACCCAGAACAAAAAAATAAACAGCAAAAACTGGAAAATAAGAATACTGGTGCAAACTGGTCTTGTATACCTTCAAATGGAACACCATAGAAACTGGGAAATAAGATTATTGGTCTGAACTGTTTTTCCCTTCTGGGCATCTGCCCTAATATCTCCTTGTGCGTTCAGTATTAAGTTTAATCTGATAATGCTCCATGGGATGTTTCACTATGTTAAAGGCGGCATATCAATAAGTTATCTTATAGTTCTGGACCCTAATGCTGCGGTATTGAGTTGGACCATCTTAACCAGGACATCAGTGAAGTGTAAATGTTCTCAGTTAATTTAGGGTTGGGAGAAGCGCAGTCGATCAGCATTGCTGTTCCTCTCCTTAGCTTAAAAGCCTATGTGCGGACATTGGGCAAACTCAAGATTGGCTTTAGCTATGACACCCTTTGTGGGTGAAGAGCGAGTTGGTAAACACGACCTCAGCTCACAATGAGAAATGGCCTCTGAATGTGGTACAGGAAGGCAGCAAGTCCCTATAAAAAACAAAATCATCAATTAGAGGTATAATCATAGAGTCATTACAGGAAAAGACACTCTTCATCCTCTCAAAGTTGGCATGGTCACTCCATTACCATATAGCTTGCTGAAAGGATTTGGTTAGAAAAATCAACAGGGGAAAAACCCAATACACCTACACTCTAGAGATCTATCCGCAATTCATGACACCATAGGAAAAGGTCAACTTGCGCATCTAACTCACCTTAATAATATTCCAGTTTCTGCCCATGTCTGTTCCCTTGTTGATCTGCCACTCTCTTGGATCAATTGTCATTGGGATATGGTGAGAGGATCCATTTCCGATGCTTGTAAGGCAAGTATGCCTGCTTCACGTAGCCGCACTTACCACTGACTGTGGATGGAACAGATGGGAATCCCAGGACGGTATCTTGCAGGCCCCTGCCTCCAAGTGTAATGTCACAGAGTTAGGTTTGGCAGACAGTGGCAGAGAGGAGGGTGGGAAGTTGAATGAGATCGGGCTGCCTTGGCAGGAAGGGAACCTAACTGGGAACTGTGGAATTACTTAGTCTGAAGGCTGGGAAACTGCACAAACTCACCGAGCCCAACATGGGGACTGAAGATGGGTGAAAGAGGTTCCTGAGAGTGTAATGGGGATGGTTCTCTAAAGGTATATTGACTATCGCAAAAAGATTGGGGAGGCGGAGGAAGGGGAAGAGATTTTCTCCTTCTCAGGATGTGAGGGTGGGGGTGGTTGTTGGAAACGATCGATAAAGTTGGATAGCTGCAGAAAACTAGTGGAGGTTCCTGCCAAACCCCCACTCCCAGGCCCATTTCTAGGGTAACTGTTAATAAGTGTCCTCACACATTTGAAATCTGAACCCCACTATCATTTAGCCGTGATTAACATTCTTTTCTTACCTGGGTCTTGCTGAATCAGAGTGTCCAGGGCCTCGAATTTCTTAACTGTGGTAACTGAGGCAACGCTATAGTGGAGCGGATTCTGAGAAATGCAGAAAACACATGGGGTTTCTGTGTCAGCAGCATAGTTGCTGCTCACCTCCTGCTCACTCCTCAAGTCAGTAATGAACATGCAGCCAGGAGCATGGGTGAAAGCCAGAGGGGATTCTGCAAGTAAGAGGAATGAGGAACCAGTTAAAAGTTATTTACATTAGCTAAAAGAGAAGGATGGAATCAACTTTATCTTGGCATTCACAATGTACATGTAGGTTACAGGCTCATTGATGAAGGTCCAGTGAGTGTAATGGGGATGGTTCTCTAAAGGAGAAGGTGTTAGGATCTCTTACATATAAGCATCAAGCCCTGCAATGAGGGACATTAACAACATCTGCATCATTCACACCAACCCCAATCTCCCCCACCCCGTCACCGTTCTCGTTAGAAATTTGGTGAAAAAGAAAACTACTTGCATTTATATACATTTAACATAGTAAAATGCACCAGGACACTTAACAAAGGGAGGGCATCGATAAAAACATGTTTGACATTTTTTGACACTGAGCTGGAAAAGGGGAAAATCAGTAAAGATGACCTAAAGCTTGATCAAAGAAGTAAGTTTTTAGGAGCAACTGAAAAGAGGAGAGAATCGGCTAGGGAGCTGAAAGCATGTCCACCAATGGCAGAGCAATTAAAATCAGGGAATACACCAGGAGGCCAGAATTGAAAACAAGGCTGAGAATTTTTAAATTATGGCTTTGACAGATGGAAAGCCAGTGAAGGTTGGTAAACACAGGGATTATTGCGTAAATGTGAACATCATGTGGCGCAGTGGGTAATGTCCATGCCTCTGAGCCAGAAGCTCTGGATTTGAGTCCCACCCAGGACTTGATGGCCAAGGAAGATGCATTTATAATGTAGCCAAACAGGTTGGGTATCAACTTGTAAATCCTTCCAACACCCGCCAATGACAGGCGGCAAGAGTGGGAGAGATTCCCGGTCAGCCATGTGATGGAAAGAAAATTGGAGTCTCTACCATCATTATTCATAGCTCCAGACCACAACATGCATGTAAAAGCGTATGTTGCCACAGAACAGTAACCTGGACTCCTTGAGGGCCTGGTTGGCTCAGTTGGCTGGATGGCCGATGTGGATCAGATTGGTGCCAACAGCAATGGGGTTTGATCCCCATTTCGACTAGGGCACATTCGAGACCTGCCTCCTTTCAGCTATGGGCAGACCTGCCTTCAGGCAGAGAACTCAAAATGAAGAAGAATTGGGTAAATGACTTTTGGAACTGTTTAAGGTATGGTCAGCAGAGTTTTGGATAACCACAAGTTGAAGTAAGGTGAAAGATGGGAGGCCAGCCACTCAAAAATTCAAGTCTAGAGGTAATAAAAGCACAGGTCAGGATTTAATGGATAAGCCGAGGGAAGATCACAGTCGAGCGATGTTACAGAGGCGGAAGTTGGTGATGGTGCAGTTATGTCATCAGAAACTCAGCCTGGGGTCAGGTTGAAAATGGCCTTGCTCAGCTAAGATAGTTACCAGGGATAGAAACAGTGGACTGAGAAACATAGAAACTAGGAGGAGTAGGCCATTCAGCCCTTCGAGCCTGCTCCGCCATTCATTATGATCATGGCTGATCATCCAACTCAATAGCCTGCTCCCGCTTTCTCCCCATATCCTTTGATCCCTTTCGCCCCGAGAGCTATAGAAACAAAAACTGGGAGCCAATGTAGGTCATTGAACACAGGGCGATGGGCAGATTTCCTTCCCTGAAGGGCATTAGTGAACCAGGTGGGGTTTCATGACAATCAACAATGGTTTCATGGTCATCATTAGACTTCTAACTCCAGATATTTTTTGAGTTTAAATTTTACCATCCTACCATGGTGAGATTTGAACCTGGGTCCCCAGAGCATTACCCTGGGTCTCTGGAATACCAGTCCAGCAACAATGCCACTATCTCTCCCTGAGAATGGAGTTTGTGTTGGGAACCACAGACAATGACTTCAGTTGTCCCAGTATTCAACTGGAGGAAATGTCTGCTCGTCCAATATTAAAAATTATAAATAATAAAGGGGTAAAAATTTAAACTTAAAAAGAACCAAGAAAACGGAAGGAAAAAGATGGAACGCGAACATAAGATAATTTTCATTTTTAAATAAAATTAGTAGTTTAGGATTAATATTACAATTATAAAACTATAGTTGATTGAATCATTGATGTTACAGTGCAAAAAGAGATTTTGGGTATCATTCATACTGTACCAATCCCCCCCCCCCCCCCCCCCCCACCGAGTCAGAAAATTCCCAACTCTGCAAACTCAACTTGGGAGAAAATGCCACGAATGATCAGATTTTTTCTTTCGGTGGGGAAGGTGGTGCTAACTGGAGGCCGCTGCCTGCAGAAAGAGTTCAGAAGCAGCCACAGGGGCACCACATGCTGAGCCAAGCTGCTTAAAAGGCCCACCTCGTGCTCCAGGATTTTGTCCGAGTTACAATAAAAACAATAAAACAAAAAAAAAAGCCCTCTAGCTCTCACCACTCACACCCCACATACTCCCCATGCCCCATCCATGCCACCTCATGCTTCCCAACCACCCCATGGCCCCGCCTACCCTCCATACCAATCTATGCCCCTCTATCCACTCATAGACCCTCATACCTTCAATGTTAACCTATGCCCCTATACCTACCCCCATGGCCCTTCATCCCTTCATGCCATCCTAGGTCCCTCTACTCACAACCCCCCTCATGGCCCCTCATACCCTCCATGCTATATTTACAAAAAAACTAATTTAAATTCAAGTGCTTAATCCCTTAGTTTAAAAAAATTCTGTCAAGTACTTAATCCCTTATGAAAACATACATTTGTATTACTAGCCTCCATCAAAGGCAGCTAATCTCTTTATAATCACTTGGAGCTATCAATCAAACTGTGAATTTATAGCCCACACCCAACACCCACCCCACAGTGATGATAGGTTGTGGAAGCAGTAAAGCAGCATTAATCCTTATGTCAATAAACAGTGAAATAGTAAGTGTGCATTGTTTTTAACTGCAGGCTAGATGGCCTGGGGATTTAAATGACTTGAAAGTTCCACTTTTAACGCACATTCATGTCTACTCTTAAAAATTCCAAGGGGGCACCTGACCTCTCCCAAAGGGACAACTTTCCTCTCCAAGTAACTCCAGCAGCTTTAGACCTTTTCCTCAAATATTTAAAGCCCACGAATCATGCTTTGGAGATTGTTGTGATGAAAATTGGATCTGTCTGAAGGCAGCTGCACTTTTACATGTGTGGCCACGGATGCGCAAAGAACTTCTCACCCATTTCCCCTGTCCTCCTGGTGAAAATAGTGTGTACCGGGTTCGGGGACGGACCTCCCAGAATCAGAGCTCCGGCCATTTTGGTTACTATGAAAGTTCAGGCCTCTGTCTCAATAACCACCAGTTGTATTTGCAAGTTGCGTTTGCTGTCAACGTCATGCATGCACAATTGTATATGCAGCCGTCTTCTTTAAAGGGGGCAATGTGCAGCAGGGTGCATGCGCCGTCATCACTGGCCCTAGAACTGCAAATGTTACAGCGCTGGCAGCATCAAGTTAACACTTTTAACAATCTCCAACATCCACAGCTCACCCCAAACCTCTCAAGTCAAGGGCTGGAAAGAATAAGTGGCAAACGGGACCCACTCCGTCTGTCCATCCTCAACCCCAACCCCCAATTAAAATGACACATCACATTGGTGTCTTCTTTAGAAATTTATTAAAAGGTCAAATATCGAAAGAAATGGCTGGGGAGAGAGAGAGAGAAAGCAGGAGAGACAGGGAAAGGGAAATGGCCACGTCCTGAGTGCCTGCCTGCCGTGGAGCTCAGAACGTGTAGAAAGTTTGAACACGGCCAAAAAGAAGCTATCACCGATTATGAGGGTGGATGTGTGTCTCTACAAATGACGTCGTTGGATTCTGTGAATGCGCTGACAAGTGCTCATGTGCACAAGTATCGGTGGCCATCTTGCTTTGGCAGGAGATACAGTGGTATTTACAATACATGTGTATGTTGGAGCCCCATCTATGGGCGTCACGGATGTATTACTATCTTGCACATTGGTCGTTGTGTTTCCCATGTTACAACAGTGACTACATTTCAAAAGCACTTAATTGGCTGTGAAGAGCTTTAGGGGCTTTCTGAGATTAAGAATTTATGAATGAAAGTTCTTTCTTTCTTTATAATCTCTGTCTGAAAATATTTCTATTAATTCCAGCTTCATTCACCCAGCAATAGCATTCCATCCGTGCCCCCTAGGTGATTTCAAACTTCACCTAAATTCCCCACTTCTGATTTCTCTGTGTCCTCAATCAACCTCAGTCTTCCTAAAGACCCAATGTTACTCATCATTTTAAAGATATAATTACTCCCTGGCTTTCCTATACATCCAAATCATGCTTCCTGCTTCAAACCCTTGACAACATTCTTCTGCCCTTGGAGAAAACTGTCCCCTACTGACTGCCTCTCCTAATTCTTAACTTCCAATCTTGTTACCTTCCACCAGCCTGGAGGGATCTGCCCACTCAACCTGTCCAACAGTTTACCTGCTTCTGCCTTTGATGCTCTCATCCCTAACTTACCACCCCAACTGTTCCATAATTCTCATCTCTGGACCCCTAAAAGAAAAGGCTATAGCTTTGATGCAGAATCAGTAATCTTTTAATCCGTCATTTAAAGCAAAATTACACGTCCAATTTCTCATCCAGATCCTCCAACTACTCATGGTTTACCTGAAATGTGAAGATTATCCTCCTTCCTCTTTTCAACAACATTCCATTTAGTAGTATGTGTGTATCTAAATCATTCTGCTATTTGGCTAGTATATATGAAGGCCATAACACATTTATTTTAGTGCACTACACATTTGCCACCCATGACTTGGTAGCATTCTTACCTTTGAGCCAGTAGGTTGTGGGTTTAAGCCCCATTCCAGAGATTTAGGCACAAAATCTAGGTCAAACTCCCAGCGTGGTAGAGGGAGTGCTACACTGTCAGAAGTGCTGTCTTTCATATGAGACATTAAACTGAGGCTCTGTTTATGCTCTCACGTGGATTTAACAGATCCCATGGCCACTATTTAAAGAGGAGCAGGATGTTCTACCCAGTATTTATCCGGCCAGCATTTATCCAGCAACCAACACTCCCAAAAACAGAGTATCTACTCACTTATTTCATTGCTGTTGGTAGGAACTTACTGTAACCTAATTGGCTGCTGTGTTTCAGACAACAGTGACTACACTTCAAAAAATACTTAATTGGCTCTAAAGAGCTTTGTGATGACCTGAGGTTGTGAAAGGCGTTATATAAATGCAAGATTTTTTTTTCCAATTTTACTGGCAGCAAAATTGTTCACACAAAAATTTTTACAGTTACAACCCACAACCACTCCAAGCCCCTTATCTCTGTATCTTACTGCAGCTGCGAATAGCCTCTGTTGCAGTGACTCCACAGGCCCAGAACACTGGAGTGTCACCAGGTTGTGCTTCAACTGCATCCCCGAAATCTGGATTGGACAAGTCTTCAATTCCAATTAATCCTGAGGGTGGTAAAGTGAACTTATTTCAATACCCATGTAGGTGGCTTATTGGAGAAACATTTAAAAATCAGCCAAAAACCGCACAGGAGGAAAACAAATGTTGACTCTTTCCCCTTCAAGAATCCGACCGGTAGGACAACTTCAAAACTTCATCTACTGCGGAGACTCTGCATACCCACTCCTGAGTATGGGCGGGGTGGATTTCATGATCGAATGGTTGGAGAGAGGTCTCCTTTACAGGCATATGGTTACCTCCACACTATTTTAACTCTATGGTTAGAACACGTCAGGAGTAGCAAAGAGATTTAGAGAACCATTTAAACAGATCTCTAAAAATGCAGTAGTCAGGTACATAAAAGGATTCAGAAAGGTTAATGGAATACAGGTATCAGCCGTTATACCAGAGAGCTAGGTTATAAAGGGTATGACATTTTGCCAGAGCTATATAAAGCCCTGGTCAGACCATAGCCAAAGCACTGTGTACTGTTCTGAACACTGCACCATAAAGGATGTAGTCGTCTCGGGAGGCATGCAGCACAGATTCAGCAAAATGTTATCAGGCTCTAAGGGTCAAATTCTGAAGTGGGATTACATAAACTAAGTTTGCATTCCCTGGAATATGGAATATTGAGGGGTGATTTGATTTTTCCAATTTTGAATCAATTGAGTTGATAAAAACAGGACAACAAAACATAACCTTAAAATCAGAGCCAGGTCATTCAGGAGAGAAATTAGGAAACACTTCTCATAGAAAGGGTGGTAGAAATGTAGAACTCTCTCTCCTGTAAAAAGCAGCAGATGCTAGCTCAACTAACAATTTTAAATCTGAGATGGATAGATTTTTGATGGCCATGGGTATTAAGAAATGTGGAGCCAGGGCAAGTGGATGGAGGTAGAGTACATATCAGCCATGATCTCAGTGAATACAGCAATTCCTCGCTTAACGTTGCTTCACTCCACGTCATTTTACTTTAACTTTGTTAATAAAGTAGTGTCAGTATATCCATTTAACATTGTCAGTTTCACTTTAAAGTCATTTCCTACTTGCTTCCTCTTCTGTGGCCTGTCTGTCCACACAAAACCTTTCCACCAGCGCTTCTGCTCTCGCTCTCAGTCCCTCACAGCATTGCTTCCTGCCCTTGGCTCCCGGGCCTCACCTCCCACCCTCAGTTCTTATCTTAGGCCCCGAGGGCTGTTCTTCTCCTTGCTGATGACTCAGCTCCCCTGTCTTTGCTGCTGACTTCACCTGTACTGAACTCCTGGGCTCCATCTAATGGCAGAAGTTCTGGGACTTCAGCTGATATAACTGCAGCAACCAACCTCTGCCACTAGATGGAGCCTGGTCAATCTAAAAGTACGACGAGTGTATTTTTTTTATATTGGATACTGTATTGTATTTCTTTTATATTCAGTAATGTATTTTATTTTGCAAGTTATTTCAGCTAGGGATACACAGTGTTGGACATGTACGATACAGTATTCTAACCTGTATGTTGTTTGTTTCCAGGTGAGAAATGTCCGAAGGAACCTAACTCTGGCTTTAACATTGATTCCTATGGGAACCTATCATTCACCTAAAGTCATTTCACTTGAAGTTACGAATTTCAGGAACGTAACCACAACATTAAGTAAGGAATTACTGTAATGGAACAGGCTCTGGGGCTGAATGGCCTCCTCCTGTTCCTATGTGCCAGTTCCAGAAGCAAGAACAGGAAAAATCAGTCCCCTTTTGCATTCTTTCTAAGAGCCTGAAAGCAATCTTACCTGGGTGGCCAATGTGTACAGGAGCACCATGGGCATCCTCCATGTGATGGGTTACTTTCACAGCTGCATCAAGCTTGTCTACGGGGATAGGTCGCATAGTGACCACCATGTTACACTGAAAACCGTCAACCCCAACACACGGAATGGACGTCTGAGGGGGTACGGGGGGGGGGGGGGGGGGGGGGGGATGAAGAAATAGAAAGAACATAAGAAAGTTTAGCCACAAAGTTGTCCATTTTAAAAAAAAATCAATATTTGACTTGCCAGCATAGGACACACGTTTTCATATAACCCAGGCAAACAGCACCAAACAGACCTATGTGCAACTGCCCTCCCGTGTTCACACAGCTGCCTGGCCTGGTTCTGATCTTGGCTGAAATCAGAGGCCTATTATTCACCTTGACCAGTTGTTGGAGTCCCGTAACTTAATGGTGAACCGGTCTAATTTGCCGCGACAGGAAAATTGCTGAACAGGCTGCAGGCTCAGGTTGCCATGCTGATGGTTGAGCATTGAACCCACAAAAATGTGGTTGGCTGTGTGGAGCCAGGGTTAGTTCACACCCACAGACTGGGTCGATGGAGCAAGGCATACTTGGCACCAGTCCGCAGTGCTTCAGGGAGGCAGAGGTGCCATTGTTTTGAGCGGCAGACACTACGGGTTAGTTTGATACAACCAACCTCGGAGGGCAGCCAAGAGTCAAGTGTGATCACCTGCTGAGGACATTGGCTGTGACTGCTTTCCTTTCTTCATTCTAGAGATTTTGACCTCATTGGCAAGGCTGGCCTGGGGTGTCCAGAAGTTGGCTGTGGGCCTTCTAGAACCGCTGCAGTTTAGAGAGGTTTTATACAACTGAGCATATTGGTAAAAGCAAAAAACTGCGGATGCTGGAAATCCAAAACAAAAATAAAAATACTTGGAAAAACTCAGCAGGTCTGGCAGCATCTGCGGAGAGGAACACAGTTAACGTTTCGAGTCCGTATGACTCTTCAACAGAACTGTTGAAGAGTCATACCGACTCAAAACGTTAACTGTGTTCCTCTCCGCAGATGCTGCCAGACCTGCTGAGTTTTTCCAGGTATTTTTATTTTTGTTTTGAGTATATTGGTAGGTCACTTCAATGGGCAGTTGAGAATCAACATTGTTAGCGTGGGAACAAGAGTCACATATAGGACAGACAGGTTTAACAATGGCAGGTTTAACAAACTAGTTGAAGTTTTAAATGGCATTCCGACAGATTCAAGGCCATTTTTATAGATCCCAGGTTTTGATTT
This sequence comes from Cetorhinus maximus, assembly GCF_964194155.1. NCBI lineage: Eukaryota > Metazoa > Chordata > Chondrichthyes > Lamniformes > Cetorhinidae > Cetorhinus > Cetorhinus maximus. Next base: position 6,335,965 of record NC_135896.1, read on the forward strand.
GAAATAGGATATAAAGTTCAAACTGCTATGGTGGGATTTAAATTTACAAGCTAGTGGAATAGCGAACGAGGCCTCTGTATTACCAGTCCAGGAATGCAAAACTAGTATAGCTACAGCACTGTTCTAGCAGACCCTATAATCTGACATCATGAGCAATGTCATGAGGACTAGCTGATTTTATATATAAGTGTGAGAATGTGCAGCTTTTAACTTACCCTGAACATACTGATGTTACGCCCTTGTTCAATGTTTCTTATTGGAACATCAGCCTCAAGGAGTGCACTCTCAAAGGAAAAGCTGCATCCCAGATAAAACGTAACCATGTCCTTCAGCTGCTTGGTGCATTCCACGAGGCTGCTCAGATTGCCTGTGACATTTCCTCCCTCGTATTTGATGTACTGTGGGCAATCAGTCCTGAGGCCAAAGTGCAGTGTTAGATTTTGTTTAAAGGCCCATGTTTCTAAATCCAGAAAAATAAGTCCCATCAGCCTAGCTCCTAGATTTCTCGGTGAAGGGCTGAGGCTCCCAGTGTAAAACGCCAACTTTGAAAAGAGCAGCAGAGACGTTGCGATAAATCAACAAGTAGGAACAGGAGGAGGCCATTAAGCCCCTCAAGCCTATCACAACATTCAACTGGACCATGGCTGATCTGTATCTCAACTCCATTTGCCTATTTGGTTCCACATCCCTTAATACCCTCACTGAACAAATATCTATCAACCTCAGTCTTGATCTACTTTAACAGCTCTTTGGGGGAGAGAGATCCAGTTTTCTACTATTCTTTGTGTGAAGGAGTGTTTACTGATATCATCCCGGAATGGCCTAGCTCTGATTTTAAATTTATATTCCCTCATTCTGGACTTCAGCACCTGAGGAAATAGTTTCTCTCTATCTATCTATCAACTCCTTTTAAGCACCTTAAACACTTCCATTAGATCATTCCTTAATACTCTGTACTGAATTAGTGTTCAGGTAAATACAACTTTTGGTTCCAGGAGTCTGTATTCTCTAGGAGGAAAAGGAAGACTGATAGAGAATTCGATCTTTCCCAGGGTGTTGGAAATGTTAAGAGTCTGACTAAAGGTCATCGACCTGAAACATTACTTGGTGGAGGGGGGAGGAATCCCGTAGGGGGGTTGGGGTTGGGGTGTGTGGGGAGTTGGGGTAGACCCTGGAGGGTCGGGGGCTGAGGGTGTTCAGTGGAGAGTGGATTAGTCGGTGGGGGGGGGGGATGTGGGGAGTCCTCTAGGGGTTCGGTCTGGGTCTGTACAAAAGTTACCCAGAAGTTGGAAGAGGCTTTAATTCTTCTAACTTTATCTGGGTAACTACTGGTGTCACCCAGTCAGAACCATCCGAAGTTTGCGATTTAATGGTTCCCAGCGGAGGGCAATTGCCCCGGGTATGTTTGCACTTCTGGGCAATTGCCATGCAAACATTACCTGTGGAGTTCTGAGAGGAGTTCCCCAGCACATCTTTGGGGTACCCCCCAATCTGATGCTGGGGAGCTCAGAAGTTACAGCCCAATGTGTCATGAATGTAAGAGAGTCACTAATAACGTAACTTGATAGTTACCTCATCAAAAAACTCAGGAGGGCTGTATATGGATATCCAAAAGGTGTTTGATAAAGTGCCACATAAGAGGATTGTCAGCAAAATTGAGGCCCACAAAATAAAAGAGACAGTGGTGCATGGATGCAAAGTTAGCTGAGTGACAGGAAATAGAGGGTAATGGTAAATGGATGTTTTTCATACTGCAGGAAAGTATACAGTGGGATTGCCCTGGGGTCAGTACTTAAGACCATTGCTTTTCTTGATCCATATGACTTACTTAGATTGAGGTGTACAGGCCACAACTTTAAAATTTACAAATGACACAAAACTTGGAAGTACTGTGCTCTGTGAGGAGGCCAGTGACAGACTTCAAGAGGACATATACAGGTTAGTGGAACGGGCAGACATTGACCCTCTGATTTAGAGGTGAGTGTGCTACCAATTGAGCCATTGCTGACACTCGAATGTGAATGGTAGAGGTCTTAATGTCTTGTCAGCCATATGATTGTTAAATTGGATTTAAGTGCCTCCACCCTTCATCATCCTGACTTTCTTTTTCGAATAAAAAATCCCACACTCCTGAATGTTCTGAAGGTCAAACTCCTCTAGTGTTGTCAGCCAAGTGACCTTTCTTGATGTGTGAGTCTAAAGAGTGAGGAGACATCAGGCATTAAAAAAAAAACAAAGCACCAATCTTTGGTCTCTACTGTAATGTTTAATCTTTTAGGGTTTTGGCATCTGCTACTTGAACTAAAATGTGAAAGCTGCTTTCAGTTTACAGTTTAAATTACCACCTAAGTTAATGTGTATTGAATTGCAGGAAAAGTCTGAGGTTAATATATGAACTGATAACCTGAGTTTAGGCTGTGATTGTCAAATGCTAAAGAAAGATTCCAGTAGTTCTCTCTCCCTCTGCCCCAAGCTTCCTTGTTACCTTCCTGACAAGCCTTTTATGTGGCTGGGTTATGATTCCAAAGGTGCTGGGCGCGCACCCTAATAGTTCTTTTGAGAGCCTGGCGAGTGTTGGTTAGCTATTGGACTTTGGAAGGCATCACAACTAGCCACGTGGACTTCCCAGCAGGAGTCACCAAATTAGGGTTAGGAGCAGGAATCTGGGCAGATTTTTTTTAAAAAAATGTTTTTGTCCTGTCCCTCCCTGACCCCAGGACACAGTATTATTTGAAATATTCCAATTTCTGTCCATGGCCGAAATCAGCTGATTCAGCCCCAGTCAAGGGTCGAGACCAGGTCCTTCTGGTCTGCATGCCTCAGTGTTGCATGGGTGGGTGACCTCCGCCACCAAGCTGTCGGGTAACCTCTTGGAGTGAAATTACTGATCTGCTGCTAACGCGTCAAATTATGTGCATTTTGGTGTTGTGGGCCCACAATTCCTAAGATCTTCTTACGGTCAAACTCAATAAAGATTATTTGCAACCAAGTTGGTGACAAGTGCAGAACCTTACACTAGGGAACTACAGACAAGGTAATGTATATTTGAACCTACCTTATATCAGAAGCGGTGCTGAGTGGTGGGGAGCTCCACTCACCAGGTTTACTCCTGTACAGTAATGGCAGTGGTCCATTGTTTGCCAAACAAAACTGCTCAAAGTCATCAGCAAGCTCTTTGCCCACTATCACAATGTTGGCTTGCTTGAAACCTATTGAGAATAAATCCATAAGACGAGTAATTATCTACAATAGTCAAACTTGTCAAAATAACAAATGGAAAGAAAACTTGCTGCGCTGAATTTTCCCATGAGCAGCAAACAAATACCACCAGCCATTTGTTACACCGGCACTTGCTTAGAGGCTTTCTATTGGCTTTTGCATGGCAATTTGCTGTCAGCCAAACATCTAAAAAGTGCAATGCCCTCCACAAGGTATCTGAGACCTGTGTGAACAGGATAAGCAACTGTGTAAATCCTTAACCAATCCAACTGAAGAATCATTATTGAACAGTGGGGAGTCTAAACCAGTCTAAATCCAAATAATGGATTCAATAGCAGGAACAGTAAGCTAAATAAAGGGAAGGAAAGAAAGAGTGGATTAAGACCGAGAAAAAGAGGCAAAAAGAAAAAGTTAACAAGCATGCACTTTTAAAAAATCTCCAACAATAATTAAAAGCTGAAGGAATGAGATGCCGCACTTTTAAAAGTTAATTTTCAGTGCCAGAGAAGTTGTTTGAAAGTAATTAAGTCTTATTTTATCATGCGATTGAAAGGCTACTTGGATTGGAATGGACAAACGCTAGCCTTCAGTGCCTGGTTTAATCTGCATGTATTACATAAATTCAGGAACTTCACTAGGTTCAATACATTTGAATTGGAAGCCAGTGGTGATGTGCCATTTTCGCGCAGGTTAAGGACGAGTAGCACATTGTGGACAGAAACTTCTGCATTTTTGCATTTAATGGCATGTGTGTACTCGTCAGAAGTTGCTGCATGATTCTGCACATAGAAAACGGTGGCTGCTGTTAGCCTCACCATTATTTCTACAGCAAAGTCTGACCTGTTGTGTCATGCTTGTTACTTTCAATCTCTCCCTAGCTTTTCTGAAACTGTAAGTTTCTGTTGAGGTATTGTACCTCACCCAAGATACTGGAATGATTTGAAAAAGGTTAGTAAGAGTGAGACTTGTGAGTATGTCACTGGGCCATTTTTCAATTGCTGGCAAATTGCCTGGGCACTGTTGCTTCAAAGTGAGAACAAAGAGCTTCTTACATTGTCAGGCCCTTAGGTAGCACAGTGAGTTCTTGCTCTATTGTGCTATTTCCCAGGGTACTATAACTGAAATCTGCACCTTGGACAATGGAAGATAAGAGAGTGACTTTTTGTCATGCTAATTTGCTCTCCGTCCTTTCCTTTGGGTGGAAAATGAGACAAGAAAAGGGGCCAGCAACACCTGCAGGCTGTATTTGGTGGTGAGCAGGGGTTGGAAATACAGCCTTCAGTAACCCCCTGCCTCTCCCTCATCACTTCGGCATGCTTTACCCCATGACCTTCCCACAACCCATTTTCTTCCCGTCACCCACCCACTCCCATTGTGGCACCACCTCTGTCCCTCTGAATTAACCCACTCGATCTCCTGTATGCTTCCCCTGCATCTTGCTCCATCACTCACATTATCCTTAACCATCCATCCACACACCTGCCTTCCCCATGTACCTGCTCACTGCTCAAAGGCCAGAAATCAACTCTACACTGCTGATCAAGCTCTGTCTTCTATTTGCCTCCTTCACAGATGGCAAGCCGCTTTCAAAACTCAACATTATTTTCCTTTAATAAAAAAAAATCAACTTAGAACGAGGAGAGTAACTGCCTACCGTCTCTCTCATAAGTGTGAGGCAACCAAGAGACAGAATCACGCTCACTCCACCCAAAGCAAATTCCTGATGAAAATATAGATGTGAAGAACTTGGACTGATTTCTCAGAGGCAAGATAAAGCTAGTCCAAGCCTTAAATCTAAATCTTGTAGCTAGAAACGGCGATGGGGAATATCTCCCAGCTTCCTGGCATTGTTGACATATGAGAGTATAATCATTTTCATAATTTTTTTTTGGTTTATTGTAATGTTGGTTTATGGGGGCTGTGTTGTTCTGTGTGTGTGTGATTTAGTTACATTTTGCAGCCAAGCAGACTGCAAGTTGAAGTTATTAAAAGAAGTGAGGTGTAGAAGTGTCTTTAATATGATAATGAGTAAACATGGTTGGGGTCTTAGCATGAAAGGTGTAAAGGGAATTTGCATTTTTAGATAGATGAAGGGGGATTTGAATTGCAAAGAGAGTCAATGAGAATAGCAGCAACATGAAAAGATTCATATTATAACAAAGGTAAAGTTCCAAAGACATATGGAAACAATAGAATTTAAATGTTAAAAGGGGTGAAACATATATAAGGGAGAATGAGGCTATGCGTCAAGGGAAGGCATTGTAAGATCTAACAGAAGTGTGTGAATCCTCCAGTATTTGTGCATAAACCTGCTGTCTACAGAAACCAAAGCTGGAGAAAGCCATTTTGGACTGTCCAGGGTATTGCGTTAATTTGCTGGATCTGTTTAATATCTAAAATATCTATTTTTGGACTGTTGCCTTAAAGGGTGTATAACTGGGAGCTAGGTTAATTAGGGATTTTAGGAGTTACTATAGTAGTAATTTATAGACCTATGTATGCGCTTGAAGTCTTTTTTTTTGTTAATAAATATTTTAATTTTAGTTTTTTAAAAATTCTCTAAAGTCTTGATGGACCTATTACTTCTGAATTCAGGGCACACATCTCAAAATAAATACAAATTGCAAAGCTGCTGTGATAGCGCAATCAAGTTCCCCTCATGGATTTGATCCGCCTGGCACACATCTGCTGTGTCATAACATGGGGCAATTTTTAAGTTATCCTATCTATCATGAAACTAATTAGATTGGGTGCAACACAACTTTTACATCCGGCCCGATGTTTAAATGTGGTTTTTTAAAAATTCGTTTATGGGATGTGGGCGCCGCTGACTAGGCCAGCATTTATTGCTCATCCTTAATTGCCCTTGAGAAGTTGGTGGTGAGCTGCCTTCTTGAACTGCTCCAGTCCACATAGTGTCGGTACACCCACAGTGCTGTTAGGGAGGGAATTCCAAGATTTTGACCCAGTGACAGGGAAGGAACGGCGATATATTTCCAAGTCAGGATGGTGAGTGACTTGGAGGGGAACTTCCTGGTGGTGGTATTCCCATGTGTCTGCTGCCCCTGTCCTTCGAGATGGTGGTGGTAGTGGGTTTGGAAGATGCTGTCTAAGGAGGCTTGGTGAGTTCCTGCAGTGCATCTTGTAGATGGTACACACTGCTGCCACTGTGCATTGTTGGTGGAGGGAGTGAAGGTTTGTGGATGGGGTGCCCATCAAGCGGGTTGCTGTGTCCTGAATGGTGTCAAGCTTCTTGCTGGAGCTGCATTCATCCAGGTAAGTGGAGAGTATTCCATCACACTCCTGACTTATGCCTTGTACATGGTGGACATTGGAGAGTCAGGAGGTGAGTTACTCGCCACAGGATTCCCAGCCTCTGACCTGCTCTTATAGCCACAGTATTTTTATGGCTAGTCCAGTTCAGTTTCTGTCAATGGTAATCCCCAGGATGAATATAGTGGGTGATTCAGCAATGGTAATGCAAATGAATTCAGTGTGTAATGGTCTCCCTTGCTGGAGACGGTCATTCCCTGGCACTTGTGTGGCACGAATGTTGCTGCATTTTGACATGGACTGCTTCAGTATCTGTGGGATCGCAATGGTGCTGAACATTGTGCAATCACAGGGCACATCCCTACTTCTGACCTTGGGATGGAAGGAAAGTCATTGATGAAGCAGCTGAAGATAGTTGGGCCTAGGACACTACCCTAAGGAACACCTGCAGTGATGTCCTGGAACTGAGATGATTGACCTCCAACCACCACAACCATCTTCCTTTGTGCCAGGAGACCAAACCAACCAGAGAGTTTTCCTCCTGATTCCCATGGACTGTAGTTTTGCTGGGGCTACCTGATGCCACATTTGGTCAAATGTTATGGGCAGTCACTCTCACCTCACCTCTGGAGTTCAGCTCTTTTGTCCATGTTTGAACCAAGACTGTAATGAAGTCATATGAACATACATACGAACAAGGAGCAGGAGTAGGCCATTCAGCTCCTCGAACCTGCTCTGCCATTTAAGAAGGTCATGGCTGATCTGATAGTAACTTGAAATCTGCATCCCACCTACCCCCGATAACCTATCACTCCCTTGCTTACCAAGAATCTATCCACCTCTGCCTTAAAATATTCAAAGACTCTGCTTCCACCACCTTTTCAGGAGCGAGTTCCAAAGACTCATGACCCTCTGAGTGAAAAAATTTCGCCTCATCTGTTTTAAATGGGCAATCCCTTATTTTTAAACAGTGACCCTTAGTTCTAGATTTTTCCACAAGAGGAAACATCCTCTCCACATCCACCCTGTCAAGCCTCTCAGGATCTTACATGTTTCAATCAGGCTAGGAGCTAAGTGGCCCTGACGGAACCTAAAATGAACGTCAGTGAGCAGGTTATTGCTAAGCAAGTGCCACTTGATGGCACTGCTGATAACCCCTTCCATCACTTTACTGATGATCGAGAGTAGACTGATGGTGAGGTAATTGGCTGGGATGAATTTGTCATTCTTGTTGTGTACAGGACAAAGCTGGGCAATTTTCCACATAGCCAGGTAGATGCCAGTGTTGTAGCTGTACTGGAACAGTTTGGCTAGGGGCGCGGCAAGTTTTGGAGCACAAGTCTTCAATACTATTGCTGGAATTTTGTCAAGGCCCAAAGCCTTTGCAGTATCCAGTGCCTTCAGCCGTTTCTTGATATCACGTGGAGTGAATCGAATTGGCTGAAGACCGGCATCTGTGATGCTGGTGGGGGAGGCCGAGATGGATCATCCACTCGGCACTTCTGGCTGAAGATTATTGCAAGTGCCTCAGCCTTATCTTTTGCACTGACGTGCTGGGCTCCCCCATCATTGAGGATGGGGATATTTGTGGAGAGTCCTCCTCCAGTGAGTTGTTTAATTGTCCACCACCATTCACGACTCGATGTGGCAGGACTGCAGAGCTGAGGTCTGATCTATTGGTTGTGGAATTGCTTAGCTCTGTCTATCGCTTGCTACTTTTGCTGTTTGGCACCCAAGTAGTCCTGTGCTGTAGCTTCACCAGGGGCAGAATTTTACGCCTCGGGGCGGCGTGCACCCGACCTGAGCAGACATGAAATAGTGCAATGTGACATCGGGTGAGCAGTGCCCGCCAACAATTAAAGGGCCACGTTAGGCCATTAAAAAGCCAATTGTACTCAATTTTACATTGCCCGCGCGATTTTGCGCTCGTCTCACGGGCAAAACGGGCTGGTGGGCAGCCGGCTTTTAACAAAACCTCATTCGAGGGCGGGATAAAAATTGTGAGTAGTGAGGGGTTTATTTGAACTTGACAGCTCCATCTCAGTTCTGAGCGCCATTTTTAGCATTTCTAGGCTTCATTTCAGGACGCATTGACGTTTTTTTTTTTACTCGTTCTTGGGATGTTCAGGCCAGTATTTATTACCCATCGCTAGTTGCCCCCTAGTTCAGAGGGCATTTAAGAGTCAACCACATTGCTGTGGGTCAGGAGTCACATGTAGGCCAGACCAGGTAAGGGCGGCAGATTTCCTTCCCTAAAGGGCATTAGTGAACCAGGTGGTTTTTTACAACAATCAACAATGATTTCATGGTCATCATCAGACTTTTAATTCCAGATTTTTATTGAATTCAAATTCTACCATCTGCCGTGGTGGGATTCGAACCCGGGTACCCAGAGCATTACCCTGGGTCTCTGGATTACTAGTCCAGTGACAATACCATTGCCTCCCCCAGGAGGTCTCCAAGATGTCTCCTTGGTGTCTCCAAGGCCCCCGGAGAATTTTGATCGTGTGGACCCTTCCAGGTATCAGATAGCCTTCTGTTACCCTGGTAATGGAGATTGTGCTCTCAGCTGGTGGCATCTTCTCTGAGGAGGAAGAGGGGGGCAGAAGGGAGAAGATGCCAGGTGTCTCTATGCAGCTTCCAGGGGAGCGACCTGTGGGAGGAAAGGAGCAGGCACAAGGAGCGCAGGGCCAGCAGGTAGTCCAAGGCATAAGGGGTCGCAGAAGGCGCCACTATCCTGCTGCCAGGGTTCACAGGCAGCGATGCAGCTACCTCAATATGTCTGAGGTGCAATGCTGAAGGAGGCTCCGCCTCTCCAGGGAAACTGTGACTGCTATTTGTCAGATAATTGGGCCTGAGTTCACCTCCAACTCTGTGGTTGGACACCCCATGCCTGTGGCTCTGAAGGTCACAGTGGCCCTCAACTTCTATACTTCCGGCTCTTTCCACGGCTCAGTGGGGGATCTCTGTGGAGTGTCCCAATCAGCTGTCCACAGTTACATCAAGCTGATGACTGATGCTCTGTTCAGGCGGGTAATGACATTTATTCATTTCTGAACGGACGAGGCCAGCCAGGACAAGCGAGCCAGAGGGTTTGCAGCGATTGCTGGGTTCCCCTACATCCAGGATGCAATCGACCGCACACATGTGGCCATGAAGGTGCCAGCGGGTCAGCCGGGTGCCTTTGTCAACAGGAAGGACTTCCACTCAATGAACATACAGATAGTTTGTGACCACAAGACATAGATTTTGCAAGTCTGTGCAAGGTACCCCGGCAGCTCCCATGACGCTTACATCCTCAGACATTCACAGGTGCCAAGGCTATTCACTGCTCCAGCTCGACTGGATGGATGGCTGCTGGGTGATAAGGGCCATCCGTTGAAAAAGTGGCTTATGACACCTTTCCGCCACCCAAGAAGAGGCAGAGCAGCATTATAATAGGAGTCATGCCTCCACACGGGCTGTGATAGATGACCATAGGTCTTCTGAAGAGGCACTTGTGATGTCTGGATCGTTCAGTGGGAGCACTATAATGCTCACCAGAGCGGGTGTCACTGATAGTGGTTGCGTGCTGCGCTCTCCACAATCTGGCTGTGGCAAGGGGGGACCCACTGGAGGAAGAGGATCTTAAGGCAGCTCCACAGGCCACAGAGGATGAATCCAGTGGTGAGTCAGAAGTAGAGCATGGTGAGGAGAACACTGAGGGCATGGAAGCAGACCTCTGGATCCTTCAGGGAGGCAGGGACACCAGGGATGCCTTGATCCAATGCTCCTTCCTGCCAAAGATCTGCTTCCATCTCATGCCAAGGGTGCCACCTCCATCCCGGATATCTGAAATGACCCTTTCATTTGAACCCAAAGTCCACTCAGTGCCTGTGTAATAAAGTTTAGACTCATGTCCAGCATTAGATACTGGCATGCCCTGCACCTACCAAACAAGTGAAGCATACTCAGGCCATTAAGACAAAAGCAAAATTTATATCATTTTGACACATCAAATGAACAGAACTATATATGGTGTTACTGGCCACACCAGTAAACATATTAACAAAACATGGCAGAACAAAAGATCACCCGTGAACAGTCCCTTGTGTGCTCATGATGCCTTAAAATAAAGTTTGCGAGTGCTGCGTCTTGTTGTCCCCACCACCTCGCCCCTCGCTGGCACCGGCATTGGAGACAGCCTGCTGATTCTGCTGTCCTGTTGGCCTTGATGACCTTGGCGGTCGTCCTTTGGCCAGTGGAGCCTGTAATGGCCCTGCCTGGGAGGGAGCGGCCAGTGGTATGGCTGCATCTCCCCAGTCATCGCAGCCTCATCAGGGATCACGGTAATGGCAGAGGGGTATAACCGCTCGCCCTTACTTTCTGGGCCTGGGAAACTGTGTGTTTGTAGATGCAATCAAACATAATAAAGGGATCTACAAAGTGACCTGGAACTGCCTTTCCAGTACAACTGGTTGCTGAATGAGCGAGCGCTGCACCACAGTTGGCGGCAGATGCAGAAATTTGTGGGGGATGAATTTGGTACCTTCGGACAGCCCGGAGGTGGCCACAGCCCGCAGCAGTCCAGTCCGGATCAAATTTCTGGCGGAGGCCGGTAGCACAGACTTTAGGAAGCGAGCATTCAGCATCATTGCAACCTGAAAGCAACAGAAAATACACAGTACATTCAAGGAAGGGATAGATGCATAGCTATTAGCATTAATAAAAGTCACTAATAAACACGATCACACATCGCTTCCAACTCCAATATCAAAATAGATTACCACCTAGTTCCGTTTGCAGGCTTTACATTGAATATTAACCCTCCCATTCATTTATGGGGAACAGGTCCTTTTTAATTGGCAGGATGTTCTGCTCCAGTTTAAACTTTCCAGACACATGTGTCAAAGTTATATTTTGATTTTATGTATTTTAACTCTCTCTGCAATTATCCTATTGCATTATTGAATTTTACAAGAGACACCCAATGTTTCCCTCCCTTCCTTATCAATATTACGGACTGTAACCTCCGACTAGCGGGGGTGGGTGGTTGGGGAGGGTCCGGGGGTTGGGGGGGTGTTCCAGGGGTGAGGGTCCAGGGGTGGAATGGTGGGTACAGGGGTCTGGTGTCCGGGGGGTGGAGTGGGGGATCCCGGGGTTTTAATTCTAACTTTTTCTGAGTAACTATTGGTATAACCTCAGCAGGACCATCCAAAGTTTGCGATTTAAATCACATTTTTGGATGGTTCCCAGTGCAGCAAAATTGTCCAGAGGAAGTCAGCACTTCTGGGCAATTGCAGTGCAAACCCTTACCTGGGAACTTACCAGAGGGATTCCCCGGCGCATCTTGGGGAGCGTGGAAGTTACGGGCCTACATCTTCTCACTGCTCCCAACTTTTCTTGATCCTCCTGGAACTCAGATACATTGCCCCATACAATCACGCAAGCATCTACACTAGAGTTGTCAACTCTGGTTGGAAGCATACATGGAGGTTTAAATGCATGATATTCCCATCATGACTGCTAAACATATGATGCCGAATCAAGTGGCATTTGATTCTGTGACATTTATTAACATGACTTCTACAAATGCCATTTCATGCATTCCCATTTCAGAGACCCCCCCTCCCCATTCCAGAGACCCCTAGATGTTGAGAATCCATGAGCGCTGAGACCCAGGATTCCCTCTCCATTCTTGGCTCTATCCAGCCCCCTCCAGGGGTTTGCAGCTCTCTGGGTGACATTACCAAGCCAGAAGCCTCTCCAATAGCAGCCAGTGTGGTCTTGAAGGAGAGGGATGAACTCCACCAGGAAATTTAAATCACTGATCCCCTGGGGGACTGGAGGCAGCGGCTGGTGGTGGAACCCCCTCCCCCCATCCTGACTCCAGAGAGCTCCTGGTCTTTCCAAGAGGGCTGTGAACTTTAATCTGCATCATGATTCATATCGTCTTAACTCATCCTTGACCCCAGAATCTCAAATCGGCAGAGTCCCTCACCTTCCTCAGTCTCTCCTTTTCTCCTGCAGACCTTTTACAGCCAACCCCACCTTCTCAGTTTGTCGCCAAACCACAGCCCTTCTTCTTTTCCCTTTTCCTCCTCTCTCTCAGGTTTTCAACCTATATCTGTCCTGAATTTAGGACTGTGGATTTTCATCCACAAACAGGAAAACACAAATATCCAAAAAGCCTTTCCATCTGACTCAGACGACACTGTACCTCATTGTGGGTCGACGGATCCAGATTTCCTGTGTCCATTATCGAAAGAAAATGCCCTTCATGAAAAGGCAGCTACACAATTCAGATTTCTCAATTAAGTAAGGGCCGGGTTAAATTAAAGTTTAAACCAGGTTAGTGAGGAGATGACTCAGTCACTATTACTTGGCTGCATTTTACCAAATTGCCTAATGGTTAACGTCAGTCCATCAACAATTGGTGGAATGAAAGAGTCAGCTTAGCTTGCTTTTTTTATTCTTTCACGGGATGTGGGATTCGCTGGCTAGGCCAGCAATGATTACCCATCCCTAATTGCCCTTGAGAAGGTGGTGGTGAAGCCACCTTCTTGAATCACTGCAGTCCGTGTGGTATAGGTACAACCACAATTGCAATGCTTGTGTCAAATCACTGAGTGTAGTAATAATTTTGGACGTGCCTGCAGTGATTACAGAGGCATGTATTATCCATGACTTGTCCATCCCAACCGCAATGTATCGCCACAAGTACAAATATCAATAAAAATTAAACTGATAATGGACAGGGACCAATGCAAATCAGACTAAAATAAATTAATAAAAGCAAAATACTGCGGACGCTGGAAATCTGAAATAAAAACAGAAAATGCTGAAAATACTCAGCAGGTCTGACAACATCTGTGGAGAGAGAAACAGAGTTAACGTTCTAAGTCTGTATGACCCTTCTTCAGAGTTAAAGAGAAGTAGAAATGTGATTAAATTTATACTGTTTAAGTGGGGTGGAGCAGGTGAAGCTGGACAGAAGGCCATCGATAGGTGGGGGCTAAGGAGAGGTTGACAAAGATGCCATGAACAAAAAGACAAAGGGAGTGTTAATAGCAGTGATGAGGGCCAAAGGAGGTGCAGACAGTAACATAAAGGTAAGAAAGCAGAATGTGTTAATAGCAGAACAAGGGTAAGCATTCTGTGAAATAACAACATGATACAAGTAAAGGATGGCCCTTTTGGGGGTGGGGGAATGGTTGTTGGTTGGTTGTTGAATGGTAAGTGAAAAAGGATGGAAAAAGGGATAAAAAGGGGATGAAATGGGATAAAAACAATGAATAAATGAATAAAGATGAAAATAAATAGATAAAAAATAAAAATAAATGTTAAAAAAAGGGGGATTACAAAAGGGGTGAAGATAGAGGAGAGAGTTTGTGGTTTGAAGTTGTTGAACGCAATGTTAAGTCCAGAATGCTGGAAAGTGCCTAATCGGAAGATGAGGTGCTGTTCGTGAGTTTGTGTTGGGCTTCACTGGAACATTGCAGCAGGTCACGTACAGACATGTGGGCGTGAGAGCAGGATGGTGTATTGAAATTGCAAGCGACAGGAAGGTCTAGGTCATGCTTGCAGACAGGCCAAAGGTGTTCCGCAAAGTGATCACTCAGTCAGTGTTTGGTCTCCCCATTGTAGAGGAGACCACATTGGGAGCAGCTAATGCAGTAGGCCAAATTGAAGGAGGTTCAAGTGAAGTGCTGCTTCACCTGAAAGGAGTGTTTGGGCCCTTGGACGGTAAGGAGAGGAGGTAAAGGGGCAGGTGTTGCACCTTCTGCGATTGCATGGGAAGGTGCTGTGGGAAGTGGATGAGGTGTTGGGAGTGATGAAGGACTGGACCAGGGGGTCCGGGAGGGAACAGTCCCTATGGAATGCTAACATGGGGATGAGGGTAAGATGTGTTTGGTGGTGGCATCATGCTGGAGTTGGCGAAAATGGTGGAGGATGATCCTTTGAATGTGGAGGCTGGTGGGGTGAGGGCAAGGACCCTATCATGGGTCTGGGAGGGAGGGGAAGGTGTGAGGGCAGAGGCGCGGGAGATGGGTGGGACATGGTTCAGGGCCCTGTTAACCACAATGGGTGGGAAACTTTGTTAGGGAAGAAGGAAGACATGTCAGAAGCGCCGTTTTGGAAAGTGGCATCATTGGAACAGATGCGACAGAGGTAAAGGAACTGAGAGAATGGGGTGGGGTCCTTACAGGAAGCAGGGTGTGAGGAGCCGTGGCTATGGGAATCGATGGGCTTGTAACGAATGTTGGTGGACAGTCTATCACCTGAAATGGGGACAGAGAGATCAAGGAAGAGAAGGGAAGTGTTGGAAGGTGATAAAGAGGCGGAAATTGGAAGCAAAATTGATAAATTTTTCCAGGTCCGGATGAGCACATGAAGCGGCACCGAAACAGTCATCAATGTACAGAAAAAAGAGTTGTGGGAGGGGGCCTGAGTAGGACTGGAACAAGGAATGTTCCACATGCCCCATAAAGAGACAAGCATAACTGGGACCCACGCAGGTGCCCATAGCCACATCTTTTATTTGGAGGAAGTGAGACAAGTTTAAGAAGAAATTGTTCAGTGAGAGGACAAGTTCAGCTAGACAGAGGAGCGTGGTGCTGGATGGGGATTGTTCGGGGCATTATTTCCAGGACTGTCACTGACATCATCTCCTCTGGAGATCTTCCCTCCACAGCTTCCAACCTCATAATCTCCTGACCGCTGACAGCCCGCTTCTACTTCCTTCCCAAAATCCACAAACAGGACTGTCCCAGTAGACCCATTATGTCAGCCTATTCAAGGAAGAAGTGGAGAGCTCTCAGGCCATCCTGGTGAAGGATGGAGGTGTAGAGGGATCGGACGTCCATTATGCAGAGGAGGTGGTTAGGGCCAGGGAACCAGAAATTGTTGATATGACATAGGGCATCAGAGGAATTGCGGATGTAGATGGGAACAGATTGGACAAGGGGAGAGAGAATGGAGTCAAGATGGGAAGAAATTAGTTCCGTGGGGCAGGAACAGGCTGACACAATGAGTCTACCAGGACAGACCTGTTTGTGGATTCTGGGAAGGAGGTAGAAGCGGGCTGTCCGCGTTCAGGAGGTTATGAGGTTGGAAGCTGTGGAGGGAAGCTCTCCAGAGGAGATGAGGTCAGTGACAGTCCTGGAAATAATGCCTTAGTGTTCAGTGGTTGGGTCATGGTCCAGTGGGAGGTAGGAAGAAGTGTCTGAGAGTTGGCGCTCAGCCTCTGCGAGGTAGAGGTCAGTACACCAGGCAACAACAGCACCACCCTTGACAGCAGGTTTGATAACAAAGTCATGGTTGGACCTGAGAGGACCGAATGCAGCAAGTTCAGAAGGAGACAGGTTAGAGTGGGTGAGAAGAGCAGAGAAATTGAGATGATTGAGATGGTTGATGTCACGCCGACCGTTCTCAATGAAAAGATCAAGGGCAGGTAAGAGGCCAGAGGGAGGGGTCCAGGTAGAGGGAGAATACTGGAGGCAGGTAAAAGGATCTGTTGAATGGGGGGAGGACTTGTGCCCAAAGAAGTGAGCACAGAGACGAAGGCGGTGGAAGATGAGTTCAGCATTGTGCCAAGCCCGAAATTCATTGAGGTGGTGGCGTAAATGTATGAAGCTGAGTCCTTTGCTGAGTACAGAACATTCAGCATCAGAGAGGGGAAGATCAGAGGGTATGGTGAATACACAGCAAGGGCTGGGGTTAGAAGAAGGGATGGGGTCAGAGGGATGGGAAGAGGTAGAGTGTCCTGGATGGGCGTTGGTATCAATGAGTTGTTGGAGCTTGCGTTCCTTAACACCTGAAAGGAAGAGAAAAAGTTTCTTATTAAGGTGTTGGGTGAGACAAAGAATAAAATGAAACTGGGGACAAGGACAACTTTGAGATAGGATGAGTCGGTGCTTCTGGAGGGAGAGGTCAAGTATGTTCATATGGCGGTGCATGGCAGTGAGCGTAGATCTCAGGATGCAGCGAGTACAGCAGTCCGGGGAACGCTGTACGTCCCAGAGATACCTGTAATACTGGGTGGACTGGAAACACGAGGGATGGAACTTCAGTTGGAATCCACAGTGGGTAAGTCGGAGACGGAGACAGTCGCTGAGGAAGGAGATATGGCTGTGAAAGCGAGTGTTGATAAACACCTTGTCAAACACCAGGAGGGAAATGAAAAGCAACGAAGGTGAACAGGGCGAAAGAGACAAACAGAAATCCTGTTGGAGAAAAGAGCATTACTTCTTCAAGGTAAGCATTACTGGAAGCAGGACCATGAACTCGCTCCTCTATCTTCACCCCTTTTGTAATCCCCTTTTTAAAAATTTATTTTTATTTTTTATCCATTTATTTTCATTTTTATTCATTATTTTATCCCCTTTTCCCATACTTTTTCCCCGCCCCCTCCCCCCACCCTAGCTCCAAAAAAGCCATCTGTTACTTGTTCCATGTTGTTCTTTCACAGAGTGAAAGCTATTGTTCTGCTATTAACACATTCTGCTTTCTTACCTTTATGCAACTATCTGCATCTCCTTTAGCCTTTACCACTACCATTAACACTCCCTTTGTCTTTTTGTCCATGGCATCTTTATCAATTTCTCCTTAGCCCCCATCTATTGCTGGCCTTCTATCCAGTTTCACCTGCTCCAATCCTCCTTAAACAGCATGAATTTCATCACAGTTCTACTTCTCTTTAGCTCTGAAGGAGGGCCTTACAGACTCAAAACGTTAACTCTGTTTCTCTTTCCACAGATGCTGTCACACCTGCTGAGTTTTTCCAGCATTTTCTGTTTTTACATTAAAATAAATTGATGGGGTCATTTATGACATTTCAAATCTCTCTACGGATAATGTCATTATCTCTTTCTGGTTAAAGATTTTTCTTTTAAAAGTCTAGATGACTAGATGGAATAAAACAAAAAGGGTGCCCTAGCTAATCAGATGTATTTATAAATTTTAAAAGGGCTATGAGATGATGCCCCAAAAAGTGGAGCTTGAAGGTGGCTGAAGGGCAGTTTAAACAGCGAGACTTTGGGGCTGTTTAAACAGTGAGACTTCAGGACAGTTTAAGCTTATATTTAAGGTTAAGTCATGACAGTGCAGCTCAGCCATGTGGCATGCCCCGCCTGTGCAATGTGGGAAGTCAGGGGCAGAGTGGGAGACCAGCAATAGTGATAGGGGATTCTATCGTAAGGGGAACAGATAGACGTTTTTGCAGCCACAGGCATGTCACCAGAATGGTATGTTGCCTCCCTGGTGCCATGGTCAAGGAGCATATAGGGAGCTCGGAGATAAGTTAAAAAGCAGGACCTCAAAGGTAGTAATCTCAGGATTACTCCCAGTGCCACATGCTAGCGAGATCAGGAATAGGAGAATAGATCACATGAATGCATGGCTGGAGAGATGGTGTAAGAGGGAGGGATTTAGATTCCTGAAGCATTGGGACTGATCCTGGGAAAGGTGGGACCTGCAGAAGCCGGACAGGTTGCACCCCAGCAGGACTGGAACCAATATTCTTGCAGGGAGACACAAGAGAGAGAAACAAAGATAGAAATGAAAAACAGAAAAGTAGAAAGCAAAAGTGGAAGGCAGAGAAAACAGGGCTAGCAGTAAAAACTGTCATAGTACAAAAAAATGTGTAAAAATGTTAAAAAAGACAAGTCTAAAGTCACTGTATCTGAATGCACAGAGTATTCGCAATAAGGTAGACGAATTAACAGCGCAAATAGATATAAACGGGACGATGTGATTGTGATTACGGAGACAAGGCTGCAGGGTGACCAAGGCTGGGAGCTGAATATCCAAAGGAATTCGATATTTAGCAAGGACAGGCAAAAAGGAAAAGGAGGTGGGATGGCATTGTTCGTTAAGGATGAAATCAGTGCAATAGAGAGAAAGGATATTGGCTCAGGAAATCTAGATGTAGAATCAGTCTGGGTGGAGCTAAGAAGCACCAAGAAGTAAAAAACATTAGTGGGAGTTGTCTCTAGACCTCCAAACAGTAGTGCTAAGATAGGGGATGGCATTAAACAGGAAATTAGAGATGCATGTAACAAGGGTACTACAGTAATTATGGGTGATTTTAACCTACATATAGATTGGGCAAACCAAATTAGCAATAATACTGTGGTGGATAAATTCCTGGAGTGCGTATGAGATGGTTTTTTTAGACCAATACATTAAGGAACTGGCTAGGGAACAGGCTATCCTAGATTTGGTATTGTGCAATGAGAAGGGGTTAATTAATAATCTTGTTGTGCAGTGTCCTTTAGGGAATAGTGACCATAATATGATGAAATACTTCATTAGGATGGAAAATGAAGTAGTCCAATCCGAAACTAGGGTCCTAAATCTGAACAAAGGAAACTATGAAGGTATGAACTGGCTACAACAGATTAGGGAACTTCATTAAAAGGCATGACGGTGGATAGATAATGGCTAATATTTGAGGAACGAATGCATGCATTGCAACAGTTATACATTACTTCCTGACACAAAAACACTAAAGGAAAAGTGGCCCAACCATGGCTCACAAAAGAAATTATGGGTACTATTAGATCCAAAGAGGAGTCATATAAAGTTGCTAGAAAAGTAGCATGCCTGAGGATTGGGAGCAGATTAGAATTCAGCAAAGGAGGGCCAAGAGATTGATTAAGAGGGGAAAAATAGAGTATGAGAATAAACTTGCAAGGAACATAAAAACGGACTGTAAAACCTTCTATCAGTATGTAAACAGTCTGAAACGGGAGAATTCATAATAGAGAACAAGGAAATGGCAGAGCAATTAAACAACTACTTTAGTTCTGTCTTCATGGAAGAAGACACAAATAGCTTCCCAGAAATGCTAGGGAACTAAGGATCTAGTGAGAAGGAGGAATTGAAGAAAATTAGTATTAGTAAAAAAAATAGCATGGAGAATTGGGATTGGGATTGAAAGCCGATAAATACCCAGGGCCTAATAATCCACATCCCAGGGTACTAAAGGAGGTGGCCATGGAAATAGTAGATGTGTTGGTTGTTATCTTCCAAAATTCTGTAGATTCTGGAACAGTCCCGCAGATTGGAGGGTGGCAAATGTAACACCACTATTTAAAAACAGGAAGGGGGAAGAAAACAAGGAATTACAGATCAGTTAGCCTGACATCAGTTGTAGGGAAAATGCTAGAGTCTATTATAAATGATGTGATAACAGGACACTGAGAAAATATCAACGGGATTAGACAAAGTCAACATGAATTTATGAAAGGGAAATCATGTTTGACAAACCTATTGACGGACGTAACTAGCAGAATAGATAAGGGAGAGCCGGTGGATGTGGTGTATTTAGACTTTCAGAAAGCTTTTGATAAAGTCCCACATAAGGGGTTAGTGTGCAAAATTAAAGCACATGGAATTAGGGGTAATATATTGACATGGATTGAGAATTGGTTAGTAGACAGGAAACAGAGAGTACAAATAAATGGGTCTTCTTCAGAGTGGCAGGTGGTGACTAGTGGGGTACCGCAGGGATCAGTGCTTGGTCACCAGCTATTCACAATATATATCAATGATTTGGATGAGGGAACCAAATGTAATATTTCCAAGTTTGCTGATGACACAAAACTAGGTGGGAATGTGTGTGGTGACGAGGATGTAAAGAGGCTTCAAGGCAATTCAACCTTGAGTGAGTGGGCAAATACATGGCAGATGCAGATAACATGTTTAAGTGTGAAGTTATTCACTTATGTAGGAAAAACAGAATGGCAGAGTATTATTTAAATGTTGATAGATTGGGAAATATTGATGTACAGAGACCTGTGTGTCCTTGTACACCAGTCACTGAAAGCAAGCATGCAGGTGCAGCAAGCGTTTAGGAAGGCAAATGGTGCGTTGGCCTTCATTATAACAGGATTTGAGTACAGTAGCAAGGGAGTCTTTACTGTAGCTGTACAGGGTTTGGTGAGACCATACCTGGAGTATTGTGTGCAGTTTTGCTCTCCTTACCTAAGAAAGGATATACTTGCCACTGAAGGAGTGCAGCAAGAGTTCATCAGGCTGATTCCTGGGATGGCAGGATTGTCATATGAGGAGAAATGGGTCAACTAGGCCTGCGTTCACTGGAGTTTAGAAGAATGAGGGGATCTGATTGAAACGTATAGAATGCTGACAGGGGTGGACAGACTGGATGCAGGGGTGATGTTTCCTCTGGCTGGGGGGTCTAGAACAAGGGGGTCACAGTCTCGGGATACAGGGTGGGCCATTTAGGACAGAAATGAGGAGAAATTTCTTCACTCAGAGGGTGGTGAATCTGTGGAATTCTCTACCACTGAAAGCTGTGGACACCAAGTCACTGAATATATCTAAGAAGGAAATAGCTGGATTTTTAGACGCTAAAGGTGTCAAGGGGTATGGGGAGAGAGTGGGAGTATGGTGTTTAGATAGAGGATCAGCCATGATCATACTGAATGGCGGAGTAAGCTTGAAGAGCCGAATGACCTACTCCTATTTTCTATATTTCTATGGGTGCGCATTCTTTCAATGACTCAGTCAGTCTTCAACTTCAACCAGGAAGATCAAGTGAGCACCTCAAACCTAACCTGGGCTGATGCCACACCTTATTCCAACCATCACACTCGCTCCCACCCACCCATCCTGGGAATATCCCATCCCTTGATCTAACATTTTCAAGCCTGTAGAGAAGTCCTATATTAGTGTCACCACCTACCTTCCTCTGCACAGATGTTGCCTGAGACGTTGCGTGTTTGCAGCCTTTTTTTGCTTTGATTTGAGAACAGGATCAGGCCAGGCTGTGATGCCCTTGTCTGCTGAACTCATATGAGGAGAGATTGAGGGGACTGGGCCTGTAATCTCTAACGTTTAGAAGAATGAGAGGCAATCTCATTGAAACATACAAAATTCTTACGTGGCTTAACAGGGTAGATGCAGGAGGGATGTTTCCCCTGGGGGTCTAGAACCAGGGGACACAGTCTCAGAATAAGGGGTCAGCCATTTAGTACTGAGATGAGGAGTTTCTTCACTCAGAGGGTGATGAATCTTTAGAATTCTCTACCCCAGAGGGCTGTGGAGGCCCTGAGTATGTTATGAGGATAGTGTGGGAAAGTGACATTGAGGTAGAAGATCAGCAATGATCTAGTTGAATGGGTCAGCAGGCTCGAGGGGCTAAATGGCCCACTCCTGCTCCTATGTTCCTATAGCTGGCTCACATGTGAAGAAAGGCTACTTGAATGATGTACCAGAGGGCGGAAGTAATAACAACGCATGAATCAGTCCCCTCAGAAGAGGTTAAGTTGGGTCAACTTAATCACCAGTTTAATAAAAGATGCCCATGATAAGGCCAGAAGATTTTATCTGGCACATCAGTGAATGAGTCACAAGTGAATATAACTGCATTGATCCTTTCTGTCAGAAGTCCAGGGTACTGCATCAGTATAGTTCAGTGGGTAGCACTCTTATCTGAGTCAGAAGGGGTGGGATCAAGCCCCACTCCGGAGACTTGAGTGTAAAATGTTGGCTGACACTCCTTGTGCAGCACTGTTTGATATATCTTTTGAATGAGATGTGAACTGAGGCCCCCATCTGCCCTCTCAGGTAGATGTAAAAGATACAATGGTACCATTCTGAAGAAGAGCGAGGGAGTTATCCCTGGTGTCTTCCCCAGTATTTATTCCTTATCTACTATCACTAAAATAGATTATCTGAGTCTTATCTCATTGCTGTTCGTGGGAGCTTGTTGTGCACAAATTGGCTGCTGTGTTATTATTACAGTACAACAATGAATACATTTCAAAATACTTCATTGGATGTAAAGGGCTTTGGGAACATCCTGAGATTGTGAAATGTACTGTATCAATGCATTTAATGCATCCGTAACATTAAGACTCTTTGCCCTATATCATCCTTATTACCAGTTGATCAGCGTTTTCACAGTCCCCTTAATCCAATTCCTTCCAGCTAAGTCTTTGTCAATCTATCAGTATTTATTCTGCTTCTATGTCTGAACCATCTATGTTGCCTCTCTATGCCTCATTCCCTACCATTTGTTCAGTCCATGTTTCCTTTGTGCCACGTTGTCCAGGAGCCACTGTTGGCTAGAAATACCCAGTTCTATGTTTCTGAGGAGACATTCAGGCCACTGAAGATCCTTGTTGTACTGTCTACAAGACTTCATGGCCTAGATCCTCCGAATCATCAGAAACTGGACCTACAACTCAACATGCGCATCGGGATCATGCTGAATCCACGGGAATTAGCCACTAAGTTTGAATTTCCAATGGGCAATTGCCCTGCTCTCCAGGACCCTCTGAAAAGGTCTTCAACTTTGAGTTAGAGTTGGAGACTTCAGACAGTCCAATTTACTTAACTGGATAGTTACCCAGGAAATGTTAGACAGAAAAATCTGAATCTAACCCCTGGGTAACTATACAACTGACCCCCCTAATCACTCACACTGACCGCCCGGCCACCCCCTCAACCCCCCAACTCCCCTCTTGACCCTCCAATTAACCTCCGACCCGACCACATCCCTGACCTGATCTGACTAGCCCCCACCACCAGATTACTCCACCCGGCCTGACTCCCGCTCCCAACCACACTAATCCCCAACCACCCAACAACCTCTCCTGACCCGGCCCAACTACCCCCCCCCGACCACACCTGACTACTCCCACCACCCGACATCCCTCTGCCCTGTCAACCAGACCTGATCAGTCCCCAAATCCAACTACCCCACCAACCTGACCTGACTAGCCACTGACCTAACAAGCCCTTCCGACCTGACTCGAGAAACCCTGACCCACCAACCCATCTACTCGCTTGCTTCACCCACCTCCCCATTCACTCATTCACTAACATACATCACCCTTCTCTGCTCTAAGGAAAACAAACCTAGCCTATCCAGTCTCTCTTCATAGCTGAAATGCTCCGGCCCAGGCAACATCCTGGTGAATCTCCTCTGCACCCTTTCCAGTGCAATCACATCCTTCTTATAGTGTGGCAGCCAGAACTGCACACAGTACTCCAGTTGTGGCCTTACTAGCTTACAGCTCCAACATAACTTCCCTGCTCTTATATTTTATGCCTTGGCTAATAAAGGCGAGTATCCCATGTGCCTTCTTAACCACCTTATCTACCTGTGCTGCTGTCTTCAGGGATCTATGGATATGTACACCAAGGTCCCTCTGATCCTCTGTACTTCCTAGGGTCCTACCATTCATTGTGTACTCCCTTGCCGTGTTAGTCCTCCCAAAATGCATCACCTCACACTTCTCAGGGTTACATTCCATTTGCCACTGCTCTGCCCATCTTACCAGCCCATCTATATCATCCCGTAACCTAAGGCTTTCCTCCTCACTATTTACGACACCACCAATTTTCGTGTCATCTGCGAACTTACTGATCATACCTCCTATATTCATGTCTTAAATCATTAATGTACACTACAAACAGCAAGGCTCCCAGCACCGATCCCTGTGATACACCACTCATCACAGGCTTACAATCGCAAAAACAACCTTCGACCATCACTCTCTGCTCCTGCCACTAAGCCAATGTTGGGTCCAATTTGCCAAATTGCCCTGGATCCCTTGGGCTCTTAGCTTCTTGAACATTCTCCCATGCAGGGCCTTGTCAAAAGCCTTACTGAAATCCATGTAGACCACATCAACTACACTACTCTCATCTACACAACTAGTCACATCCTCGAAAAATTCAAATTTGTTAGACATGATTTCCTCCTTACATCAAAGGCATGCTGACTATCCCTGATTAATACCTGCCTCTCCAAATGGACTTTAATCCTGTCCCTCAGAATTTTTTCCAATAGTTTCCCTACCACTGATGTTAGACTCGCTGGCCTGTAATTACCTGGTTTATCCCTACTACCCATCTTGAATGTACCACATTCGCTGTCCTCCAATCCTCTGGCACCTCTCCTGTGGCCAGAGAGGATTTAAAAATTAGTGCCAGAAGACCCTGCAATCTCTTCCCTTGCCTCACATAGCAGCCTGGGATACATCTCATCTGGGCCTGGAGATTTATCCACTTTTAAGCCTGCTAAAACCGCTAATACCTCCTCCCTTTTAATGCTAATTTGTCCAAGTATATCACAGTCCCCCTCCCTGATTTCTACACCCACATTGTCCTTCTCCATAGTGAACAGATGAAAAGTAATCATTTAAAACCTCATCTACGCCCTCCGGTTCCACGGGCAGATTGCCACTTTGGTCCCTAGTGGGCCCTACTCTTTCCCTGGTTATCCTCTTTCAATATATTTATAAAATGGCTTGGAAGTTTCCTTTGTCTTGCCCACCAATGCTTATACATGCCCCCTCTTCGCTCTCCTAATTACTTTTTTTAAGTACCCCCTACACTTTCTATACTCCGCTAGGGCTTCCATTGTTTTCAGCCCTCTGTAGTGTGAACAGAATCAAGAGAACAGAAGCTGAGTCTCATAGACAAAATGAGCTCACACTCTCGCTCATACTGACATACTTAAATGCATAGACAACTTTCTACGTACACTGACACACACACAGACACACTAAGGATGAAATTTAATGCTCTCCCCCATGGCGAGTGTGGTGGGTGGAGACCCCATCGTCTTTCCACCTCTACCCTGATTAAGTCCTTGGTGGGAAGGCCAATGGTCAGCCTTCCTGCCCTGTCACAAATTGAGGCCCTTAAGTGGGCAATTAATGAGTTCTGAAGTCATATTTGACTTGAAACATAAATTCTGTTTTTCTCTTTCCACAGATGCTGCCAGACCAGCTGAGTATTTCCAGTACTCTGTTTTTATTTGAGATTTCCAGCATCTGCAGTATTTTGCTTATATTTCATTGCCCAGTTAAATGCTTGAGTGGCTCTCACCATCTCTTCATCTGGCAGGTGAGATGCCCATCTCCTCCATTAAATCCCATCCTAATCAATACTGACACACTTATTCACACGCACTTAAATGTACAGATGCATTGATTTAAACACACAGACACATACACTCGTATACAAGTGCACATTTTACACATGTACAACAGAGAGAGACCAACACAACTCCAAGCCGAAGCTGCCCTGTACCCCATTTCTCAGGGTGGGAGTCATTCTCCCTCCAGAGTGAGGGGTGGGAAACTGGCAGAATACCTCAGAACTTCAGAGGCTTCTGTTTTTCTGGGCTGTGACAGAGGGATGTGTAAACTCTGATTGAAGAAATCAGTTGTCATTAATCCTTAATCCCTGGAAATTACGCTGTAACTAATCCCACCTATCTGCTAGATTAACCGGTTTAAAGTAACCCAATTCTTACAGAATCACAGAATTGCTATGGCGAAGGAGGCCATTCAGCCCATCACATCTGCACCAGCTCTCTAAATGAGCGTTATGACTTACTCGTAATGTTTTTGCAGAAGAATATTACATTTCCTTTTCATTAATATTCATCCTCAGGGTGAGTGTCACTGGCAAGGGCTGCATTTATTACCCATCCACTAGCTATCCTTCAGCGTAATTTTTAGGCTTGAAATCTTTTTGTACTTTAGCTAGTCTCATTCTGTCTCCACGCAAGTCTTAAATCAGCCTGCAGGGGCTACTCACAAACCTCTCAACGCAAGAAAGCTCTATCTTAACAGTCAACTCATGATGCTTTGGTAGCCGCAGGGATTTCCTATTTCTGGCCAGTTGTTTATTTTTGTTTGTACAACAGTTGGTTGAGTCATTGCAGAACATCCTGTAAGCTAACCACCTTTTTAATGTGGAAAATATCTTGTTTTCTACCAAAGTCTGTTTTAGTTCTTTTTTTATCATAAGTAAATTAATTGTTTTTCCTCCCATCATTAGATGCTTGAAAAATAATCATAGCATCTTTCTATATCATATAAATTAGATTTGGAAACTTCAATTAGCAAGTTCTAGATTTAAATTTTTTGAGAAATCTAATTGAAGATCCAAATTCTGCAGTGTTTGAAAACAGCAAGTTGAAAGTAATGCAAAAGAAGATCATTTATGCCAAATGTGGAAGAAGTAAAGATTGAGGGTAGATTAGATAGATAAGAATGGAACCATGCGAGAGCAGTCGCACCAGCTGGATGACAGTGGGGAGATGCTGGAGGAGAATCATGTAGTCAATCGTGTCAAAGGTTGCAGATAGGTCAGAAGCTCAAGGTGGGATAGTTTACCTTTATCACAGTCATATACTATGTCATTACCCAACAAAAAATCTATATCTAAGTCTTGAAAGTTTCACTTTCCCCCCATAATCAAAGCCTTTTGGAGGAGAGTTAGTTGTGGTAAAGCAATCCTTTAATTAGTTCTAAAAACCGTCTGTGTGAAAAAACTTTCTTCTCATTTCTAATTTATTTGTGAATGTATTTGTGTAAAGTGTGTGTACATGTGCAAGTGTGTGCATCTGTATGTGGGTGCAAGTGTGTGTTCATCTGTATGTGTGCGTGTGCAAGTGTGTGTATGAGTTTGTATGTATGTGTGTGCGCGTGTGGTTTGTGTGTATTTGTGTGCGAGTGGGTGCGTGTGTTTGTGTGTGTGTGAGTGAGTATGTATGAATGCATGAGTGTGGTGAATGTGTGCGTGTGTTTGAGTGTATGTGTGCATATGTGTGAGTGTTGTTATGACAGTTCCCCGGGCAAGGTTCCCCCAATTTGTTATGATCTTGAACAAGGTACCCCAAATTGTTATGCTCCCGGGTGAGGAGGGATGAACTGGCTCCCTAAACTTTCAACCCACTCGACTAGTCGCAACAAGGTTATTTCAAAAAGGATCCCTTCCCTTGTGGGTACCTTTTACCAGTCCAAATGTATTTATGTTTTAAAAGGAGCCAATTTAACCAGGCTTTCTTGAGCTAAAGAAAAAGAGTGAGTTTATTAGTTACTAAAACGTGAGAAAAAAAATGCAACACACATGCACACAGATTCTAAATGAAAAGTGAATCCAGGAATAAAAGTTAAAAAGATATACGAATCAGTCTTCTGCTTGTCCATGAGGAGTAGATGATGAAACGTTGCAGCCGTTTAGTTGGATGATTCAGGTAGTGCTAACTTTGGACAGTTGAGCAGTTGGTTTCGAGAATCTTGGTTCTGCAGGTTAGCTGAAAGGAGTAGTCCTGTTTCCTTTTCAACTGTGGCTTTGCTATCTTGTGACTTGCTTCTAGCAATCAGAGAAAGATATTTTAATCTGCAAGTGCAAGGATGCCTAGTTGTATGTTCTTCAGCATTGAATTTCACAGCACACCCTCGCACACCAGGCCTGGAACACCAAAACTAGCACACAGAGACCAGGGTTACAGTCTGCTTTTAACCCCTTTTCTTGTGTATTCCAAGATAGGAAAATCAAACATGTCTTTCACCCAGATCTTCTTTCTTTTCAACTCACATCATGTCCACAGTCTGGGATAAAACTCACAGGATATGGTTTCTGCTGAGATGGTAATCAGCCTTCATTATCTCCGAAACCACAGGAGATTACAGTTCTGTCTCTGCATTACATATTTTCCTATGAAATGTCTCTGTCTGAAGTAGGCCTTGCCATCTTTTTAGGTGCGACATTCCATTCTCTGGACTAGTTGGTCAAGTATGATCCACATAGGAATTTTCCAGCAAGTGGTTACTTTACAGTGTCAGCCAGCTTTTGCTTGTACATCCTTTTCTTAAAAAACTCATGTTTTACTCAAAAGTTCAATATGGCTGTAAGTAATTCAGGGCTATGATCCGTGGTCATTGCAGTGTACGTGTGAGTGTTTGTGTATGTGAATGGGTGTGTGTGTGTCTAAGTGGGGATGAGTGTCTGATTATGTGTGAGTGTGAGTGAATGCAAATGTTGTGTGTGTGTGAGTGAGAGTATGTGCAAGCGATTTAGATTCTAGGAAAGAATAAGTTAGCATACACACATGCTTACGTATGCAAACTCACACACATGTTCTACATACACACAACACACACAGACAATATCATAATCAGATACTTTATGCACACATACACAAACAATATCACAATCACACACTTTCACAAACAAATTAGAAATTAGAAGAAAGTATTTTTTCACACAGTTAGAATCAATTAAAGGATTGCTTTACACAAGTAACTCTCCTTCAAAAGGCTATAGATGTGGGGATAAAGTGAAACTTTCAAGACTCAGGTATAGATTTTTTTTGTTGGGTAATGACATCATATGTGACTGTGACAAAGGTAACCTATCCCTTCTTGAGCTTCTTAACCTGTCTGCAGCCTTTGACCCGATTGCCCACACATTCCTCCTCCAACTCCTCTCCACTGTAATCCAGCTGGGTGCGACTGCTCTCGCCTGGCTCCATTCTTACCTATCTAATCGTAGTCAGAGTATCACTTGCAACGCCTTCTCTTTCTACTATTGCACTGTTACCTCTAGTGTCCCCCAAGGATTTACCCTTGGTCGCCTATTTCTCATCTATATGTTAAAAGCATCCAAATGCACAGTGTTAATTTTCACATGTAAGTGGATGACACCCAAATCTAACTCATCACCACCTCTCTCGACTCCTCCACTGTTGCTAAATTGTCAGTCTGCTTATCTGACATCTAGTACTGAATGAGCAGAAATTTCCTACAATTAAATATTGGGAAGACCTAAGCCATTGTTATAGTAATCACTCCAAACTCTGTTCCCTAGTTACAGTCTCCATGCCTTTCTCTGGATATTGACTAAGACTAAACCAGACTGTTCACAACCTCGGTGTCTTATTGAAATGTGTTCTGACCATATATCTGTACCATTATTAAGACTCCACCTCCATAATATTGCCTGTCTTCGCCCCTGCCTCTGCTCATCTGCTGCTGAAGCCCTCATTCATGTGTTTCCTCTAGACGGGACTATTACAATTATTACCCCCTGTAAACTTCAGGTCATCCAAATTCTGCTGCCTGTGTCCTTACTCAGCAAATCCCATTCAACTATCACTCCTGTGCTTGCAGACCTACATCAGCTCCCAGTCAAGCAATGCTTTGATTTTAAAATTCTCATCCTTGTTGGCAAATCCCTCTATGGTTTCATCCTTCTTTTTTTCTGTAATCTCCTCCAGCCTCACATTTTCTAAGATATCTCTGGTCATCTAATTCTGCCCTTTTGAGGATCCCCGATTTTAATTACACAAGGACCGCAGTGGTTCAAGAGGGTAGCTCACCAACATCTTTTCAAGGACAATTAGGGTTGTGCAATAAATGCACCAAGACTTGCCAGCAATCCTCACATACTATGAATGAATACATTTTTAAAAAATTGTTCTAGTATTGGCAGCCGCACTTTCAGCTGCCTAGATCCTAAGCTCTGGAATTCCCTGTCTAAACCTCTCCGACACTACCGCTCTTTCTTCCTTTAAAACCCACCTCTCTGATCAAGCTGTTGGCTATCTCATATGGCTCGGTGTTTAATTTTGTTTTATAACACTCCTGTGAAGCACCTTGGGGTGTTTGTTATGTTAAAGACGCTACATAAATAAAAGTTGTTGCTGTAGGGGATATGGAGGGAAGGCAGATGAATGAAGTTGAAGTACAGATCAGAATTATCTAATTGAATGACAGAACCAGTGTGAGGGATTGCATGACTACTGTTCTTAAGGCTATTGAGGCAAAGAAGTTGATTTTTACTTTCAATGGTGGCAAAAAATGGCCCCACTGTAGGACTTGAGCACATAATCTAGGCTGACAATACAGTGCAGTACTGAGGGAGTGCTGCACTGTTAAAGGTGCCATTACTCAGATGAGATATTAAATTGAGACCCCCCTCTGCCCAACTCAGATGGATATTAAACTATTAAATCAATTAAGTGGGCTACTTTGTCCTGAATGGTATTGAGCCTCTTGAGTGCTGTTGCTGTTGGAGTTGCACTCATCCAGACAAGTAGAGGGTATTCAATCACACTCCTGACTTGAGTCTTGTAGATGGTGGACAGGCTTTGGGGAGTCAGGGGGTGAGTTACTCGCTGCAGGATTCCAGTTTGCACACAGTAAGGTCCCGCAAACAGCAATGTGATAATGATGAGGTAATCCTTTTCTGCAATGTTGGTTGAGGAATAAATATTGACCAGGACTCCTCTGCTCTCCTTCGAATAGTGCCATTGGATCTTTTGCATCCAACTGACAGGACAGACAGCGGCTTTGCTTCACATAAGAAAATAGGAGCTGGTGTGGGCAAGACAGCCCTTCGAGCTTGCCCTGCCATTCAATAAGATCATGGCTGATCTTCAGCCGCATCTTCACTTTCCTGCCTGTTCTTCGTATCTTTTCATTCCCCAAGAGACCAAAATTTTGTCCACCTCAGCCATAAATAAATTCAACAATGGAGAATCCATAACCATTTGGGGTAGCAAATTCCAAAGATTCACAGCTTTGTGTGAAGAAATCTTTCCTTATCTCAGTCCTAAAGATCAGCCCCTTATCCTGAGACTGTGCCCCTGTGTTTTACATTCCCCAGCCAGGGGAACAACTCACAGTGTCTACCCTGTCAAGCCCTTCAGAATCTTAAATGTTTCAATGAGATCACCTCTTCTCCTTCTAAACGCCAAAGATTATAAACCCAATTTACTCAGCCTCTCATTGTAGGACAACCCTCTCATCCCAGGGATCATCTAGTGAACCTTTTCTGTAACAAAAACAGAAAATGCTGGAAAAACTCAGCAGGTCTAGCAGCATTTGTGGAGCGAGAAACAGAGTTAACGTTTCAAGTCCGTATGACCCTTCTTGTTCTGAAGAAGGGTCATATGGACTTGAAACGTTAACTCTGTTTCTCTCTCCACAGATGCTGCTAGACCTGCTGATTTTTTCTAGCATTTTCTGTTTTTGTTTCAGATTTCCAGCATCTGCGAAATTTTGTTTTTAGCTTGAACCTTTTCTGTACTGCCTCCAATGTACGCTAAGTATATCCTTCCTTAAATATGCAGACTAAACCTTCACACAGTACTCCAGGTGTGGTCTCACCAAAGCTCTGAACAACTGCAACAAGACTTCCTTACTCCTGTACTCAAATCCCATTCACATCTCTTATGGCAGACAGTACCTCCAATAGTGAAGCACCCCCTAGTATTTTACTGGGAGTCAACCTGGATTTCGTACTAATGTCTCTGGAGCGGGACTTGAACCCACAACCCACAAAGGTGAAAGTGCTACTCACTGAGCCACAGCTGACACCTTATGAAAGAAGACCTCCATTTTGGTCAATCAAGCAATGTTATTGATAAGCCAAGGCCATCAGCTGATCTGCCCTCCCCGGAGGATGGAGTCTTAACAGTGGCAAGTGCAAAGAAATCTGCCAAGGAAATACAGAATGAAATCAAACTAAGTAAGAATGGAAGCTCCTACAATGATATGCAAGAAATGACTCAGAAGTAACTTCAGCCCTACTTTTTTGTGCCTGTGTGGTTAAGAGGACCTAAAACCACAAATGTGAATCAGAACAAAAAGCTTTCATCTTAGAAGTCACTGTAGTATTTTTATTTGGTTACTTCAAGACACTCAAAGTGCTGATATATAAACCAATATTTTATATTTAAGGTGCCTAAGTTAAAACCAGGCCCATATAGTGCAGGACACCACCAAGATTGAAAATACTCCGAGAGAAGGTGGGATAAATTAAGAGATAGTGGTTATTGTGAGGTCTAATAAGTGTGTTGCTGTCTGAGTTGGGCAGGACCAAAAAAAATTTGGCAGGGAAGACAACCTTTTAAGTGCATGCTCCCAAAGTGAAGGGACACAGATCAGCAACTCATAGGTGCATCCCCCATGATTTTCCATCCATTAAAATTAATAAACATTCCTGACAGAGCAGGCAATTCATAATCTTCACAAGTGAAACTGACCTGGATAACACATGGGCTTACGTTCGTGGTTCACCAGAGGCCTTCTTTGTTTCTTCTTAGCTATTGCTGAATGAACTGGTCACAAGAACCAAACCCATATGAGGAAGAACATTTTTACACAGTGAACAGTTTTGTTATGGAATGCACTCCTTGATAGGGAAGTAGAAACAGATTCAACAGTAAGTTCCAAAAGGGAATTGGAGAAATACTTGAAGGGGAAAAAAATTGCAGGGATATGAGAAAGTAGCAGAGCAATGGAATTAAATGAACAGCTCGACTAAAAGCAGGCATAGGCACAATGGGCCAAATGGCCTCCTTCTGCACTGCATTATTCTATGATGCAGCAAGCTGAGTGGTATGGAAACGAGAGTTCATATTACTTGAATACCTCAATGTCCTTGGCACCTGTGGAACCAGCATACAATGAATTAAAACAGCTTTGTGCGAGCATGGGATTGCAGACTATACAACTTGCTCGTGAGTTTAAGGTAAATGTATCTCCACAAGTAAGGAGGGTGATGGAATCTGAGAGATTCGTTCAGTCTTGTCTGCGATGGTCTGAAACATGTTATCTTGGTCACTTCTGCCTATGGTAATAATATGGTTGGAAGAATTTAAGAAAACAATGTAACCATGGTAGTTTGACAACTGGAAGATATTGAGTAGAGCTAAGTGTTAATTGTTTACCAATTGTGTTGAATTGTAAGAAGGTGGGCATTAACTGCAGATTCACTTATGCCCCTAGAAATAGATGCAGTCAGAAACTGTGGCTGTTGGGATTGAAGGTGTAAGCTTGTAATGTGTAACTCTGTAAATAAATGCTTATAAAAATGTGAAAGGGATGGATCCAGTACTATCCTTCATGAGCTGTCTTTCTGCAATATAATAAATTTTGCTGGTCTATGTTGACATTCTATTGCCACCTGTTGTATATCTTGATATCTTATGCATGTAATGTAGTGATCAAAGCAAAAATTGGTATAAGAGATGTGAGTGAATCACTATATAACAGACTTTATGCAAGAATTGTGAAGCATACTGTCTCAATAAAGACCTAATCCTGCATGGTTACTAGGTACATTGTGCTGGGTATGTTTGTGTACTCTGGTATTTAACGTGAAAAGACGAATTTGAACAAGAAAGTGGTTCAGCATGTTGCAAACTTTGCCATTGATCACAACCTTCCATTGCATGGAGCTGTTGAGAAAACTTTATACTTGGGGGTGACAGCTAACGGAGTGGGCCCACACACAAACAGAAACTCATAATCTGGGGCTCAATGTCTACAATCGGGTTACAGAGTGTGGCAAGCAGAATTAAGCTCTTTTAACATCTTAGCTTTTGTTTGTTCAGTCATTGTCAGTTTATCCTCAGCTCTCTTCATCTCCCTTAAGTTTCTGCAACTTTCCAAAGGAACCTCAAACCTGAGATTCAAGACAACTAAAAAAGAAATGTATCACATGTTTCATGACCTTTGCAGATTTGGGCCCAAGTCTTACTCATAGATTCTAAAATCACTTTTAGGTATTTGATGATTTTTGAGGTACTGGTGGTCTGGACCCCTGCAAGTTAGGGATGCATATCCAAGAAATGGTTGAATGTCAATTCTGAATTAATACAATAAGGATACTGAGTTGTCTCTGTGTCATGGAATTGCGGGAGAAACACCAATTGCCCCCTTTTTACTGGAATACAACAAATAGAGAACAAAATTGCAATAAGTAAAGCAAACCTATCCAACAAATAATAATACTATTGCCCAATTCCACGACACACTCAGCCCCTCTGGTGTCAAGGAAAGCCTCAAGTTGGCACACATGGAAGGGAACAGGGAAGCGGAGCAACACCCCCCCTCTCATCCATGCCTTCCCCCCACCACGGGCTGTCTAGTAATGGGTGAGTGGCTCCATCTTGCAATCTTTTGATCTTTTTTGACTATGGCTTCTGCTGGCCATTTTAAAAAAACTCACTTACAAGAAATGATCCCGGTTGTCAGCTAGGAAAAAGTTGAACTATTTGTCACTCTAAAGGCCTCTGGATCATAAACAGTTATATATTCTGGAAAAGCCAGTCCATCTTATGGCACTTCTTCCACTGGAGTTTAGACATCCATGTTTTCCTTCCAGGTCTGAATTTTAAACACAGACAATGTCTAGTCTCCGTAATCATGGGAGTAGAGAGAGGCCACAGGGGATGGCAAACTTAAGGAAGAGGCTGTGAATATGTGTAGACTTTATATGCCACTGGATTAATTTCTGCAACTCCCTTTCTACCTGCACCTGTGGGAGCACCTTTGCCACATTGACTGCTGCAGCTCAAGAAGGTGGCTCACCTTCTTAAAGAGCACCTTTGGAAGGGTAATAAATATCGGCTTTAACAGCGTCTCCCACGTCCAAAAAAAAGGGAAAGAAATGAGAAAAATTACATTACTGAAAATTTTGCATTGTTCTGTTATTGTACCTTT
The DNA here is from genome assembly GCF_964194155.1 of Cetorhinus maximus. NCBI lineage: Eukaryota > Metazoa > Chordata > Chondrichthyes > Lamniformes > Cetorhinidae > Cetorhinus > Cetorhinus maximus. Next base: position 6,370,728 of record NC_135896.1, read on the forward strand.
TTGTTACCGTGATCTTTTTTAAAATTTTGCTTTAAACAAGCTTGATTACAATGTTTGCCACCACTGCCTAAATCATTGCCAGGCCCTTAGCAGACTTTAAAGGTCTGATGACTTAAGTAATGTTGCCATGTCCAAGGTTAGTCATTCATTCATTCATTAGTAACACTTTACCTTGGAAATACTGCCTATTTTAATGAAAAAGTATTGATCTTGAATGTCACAGTTGACATGGTTACAAGAGTACAACATGAAAGGGTTTTGTCTACAAAAGAAATGATGAATTTTTACGGTGCGTGAAGTATTCTCCCACCTGTCCCACTTAAGAGCTACAGAAACACTGGAAAAATAAAGTAAACATCAAAGTTATTGCGGATGTGTGTTAGGAAACCCGTCCATGGAAATTCATCCGCATATAACATAGGAATGTATGTGTGTGTGCGTGCGTGTATACGTGTGTGTATAATTTATATTACATATATATATATATATATAGATATGAGTCGATAGAAAGGAGTGTTCTTTAGAAGTGCACCATCTTCATGACAAAAATACTCATTAAAAATTTTCTTTCTGCTCTCTTTCAAATTTGTTTTCTTGTTTAGCCAGCCAGGTGTCACCCATACAAAAACTCATTAACACATTTCTGAGTCTCTTATTCAGGCGACAGAGAAACCTTCAACCATTTGTAGGGTTAGTGTCTGTTCAATATGTATTACACACTCTTCCCTCCACATCCCATTTAACAAGGTCCAAATGTAGGGCAGACTTAAGAGACTCACATGTATGTGGAGGAGTAGAGCTTGGGTTTAACCATTGAAATCTAGGCAGCTTACCCGAGCAGATCGGTGGCAAGCTTATTGATGCTTATCCAATGACCGCCATCCAGCCAATGAATTCTTGAGACATCATGGTTATCTGGCACAGTATGAGAAAAAAAAGGCAGACTTGTAGTTCTGTAGTGCCTTTCATGATATCACAAAGCCAATGAAGTACTTTTCAAGCCATTTTCATTGTAATGTTAGAAACACAGCTGCCAATTTGTGCAGAGAAAACTCCCACAAATAGCAATGTGATAATGACCTGTTGTTAAGTGATTTTGGTTGAGGGATAAATATTTATCAGGATACCAGGGAAAACTCCTCTGGTCTATGGAATAGTGTCAGGGGATATTTTACATCTACCTGAGAGAGCAGACAGGGCTTCAATTTAACATTTGAAAGATAGCACCTCCAATCGTGCAGCATCCCCTCAGTGTAACACTGGAGTCTCAACCTATATTTGGCGCTCCATTCTCAGGAGTGGGACTTTAAACTCACAACCTTCTGACTGAAAGGTAAAAGTGTTAGCACTGAACCATGGCCAAGTTATTCTCCAGTGACAGTTTTACCACTCCAGCTTCCGTTAGTAAGCATAGTCAATCATCAACAGTGGTCCAGAATTTTTATCCCAGGTCGGGTGCACGCAGACAGGAGAATTCCTGGGTCCGTAAACACAACCTTTAAAAATGGCCACCCGGACACCAATCTTTCAATCAGGGATGGGGGTGCGGGAGGGGCGGGGGGTGGTGGAGGTGACAAGTGCAGCAGGTGACCCAGGAGGGACGGAGGAGGATGTCAGGTGTGGAGGCAGGCTGGGCAAAAAACCTGCCTCGGAGCTCCAGCACTGTGTCCAAAATTTAAAAATAAAGGTTTAAACGTGAAACATTCCTCCAGCCTTCACCCTCCCACACTCCCCATGCCCACCCATGCCACCTCATGCCCCCACCCACCCCATAACCCCTTATATCCTCCATGCTACCCTATGCCCTCCACCTACCCCCATGGCCCTTCATTGCCCTTATGCCAACCTACGCCTATCCACCCACCCCCCCATAGCCATTTATAACCCCCATGCTAACCTATGCCCTTCCACCCACCCACCAAGGCCCTTTAAGCCCACATGCCAACTTATGCCCCTCCACCTACCTCACCATAGCCCTTTATGCCACCTATACCAACTTAGTGCCAACTCATGCCAACCCATCCTCCTCCACCCACCACCCCTCACCCATTATCCACAGGGGAAGACCTCAGGACCCATTCAGAGATGAGATGAAATAAAGTTCTATAAAATAAAGTTCTGTGTCCACTGCAGGTTTCACTATGTTGAAAAAAAAACTCATTCATAAAAACCCATTTACAACATTTACATTCCTTCAAATAAATAAAGCCTATAGAACAAACATTTCATTCAAGTGCACAATTCTTATAAAGCCACATTGGACTTCGCAGTCCCATATCAAAGAGCCTATAACTACCAGTAGCTGTCAATCAAACTGAAATGGCAGGCACCCTACTGTGATAATGGATGGTTGTGAAATTAGTTATGCAGCACTAATCCAGTAATATAAACTCTTATGTCAACAAACAGAGTGAAATGAAAAACAATCATTTTTTTTTTAACACTCCAGACATTTTTTTCAAAGATTTAAAAGGCTGACTTTTAAATGCCTTGACAGGTCTCTTTGACAGGTGCTTCTCACTGCTTTGACAGTTGATTTTGATAAGTCTGTTGACAGTTCCAATGAGCTTGACAGTAATGAGTTCATGCACTTTTTAACGCACATTTATGCCTACATTTAACAATTCCAAAGGGCACCTGACCTCCCCAAAGGTATCACTGAACCAGATCCAAAGGGGTACCTCATCTTTCCAAATGAATCCACAAAGTTGAGACCTGCTCTCACCTGGTCTAATCTGCACACTTCAGGTTTCACACTCCTGGCCTATAAAAACCACACTTCAATGGAGGCAGCTGGTAATTTAAATGGTCAGTTGCCTCCGTAAATCTTGCGTGCCCAGCCCCCATGAAAATGGGAAGTGTCATGTTCGGGGGCAAGACTTACGATTTTCAGCCACTTCTGCCATTTTTGCCACAATGGAGAGCCTCCCAGAAAATCTGAAATCTGGGCCAATGCCTTTGAACTTTTCAGGCTTGCTTACTTGGGTATCAATTATTGAGTCATATTCCCAAACACGTCATCAATTATTGAGTCATATTCCAAAACACATGTCACCCTTAATCATCCTTAATTGTTGATATGTAGTTGATTCTGAAGGTTTTCAGTGAATTTTCATTTACAACAAAGAAAATCAGACCACAATCTCACAATAAATCAAACCCTCATTAGATTTTTCAGTTGGCAACAGTTGACACAAATATGCAAAAACTAGTGACGTAAATAATGTTAAATTGCATAACAGAGTCTTGGCTTAATGTCTCACCCAAAAGGTCATACCTCTGACACTGCAGCGTCCCCTCAGCACTGCATTGGCACGTCAGGTTGGATTTTTGTTCTGAAGTCTCTAGATTGGAGCTTGAAACCAATAACCCTTTGATGCAAAGACAAAAGTGCTATCAACTAAGCTGTGTATCTGGTTTCTTTAAGAGACTCAAAAGTGTTTATTCAGGGAAAACCTTGAGTTAAAGAAAGAATAGTAAGAACTTGCATTAAACAGCCCTTTTCACAACTGTAGGGCATTCCAAAGCACTTCACAACCAATGAACTGTAGTCACTGTTGTAATGTGGGAAACATAGCAGCCAATTTACACACAAACAGCAATGAGATAAACCAAATGCAGACTGGGTGACTGCTTTGCGGAACACCTCCGGTCTGTCCGCAAGCATGAACCAGAGCTTCTGGTCGCTTGCCATTTCAACAAACCATCTTGCTCCCATGCCCACATGTCCGTCCTTGGCCTGCTGCAACATTCCAGTGAAGCCTAACGCAAACTGGAGGAACAGCACCTCATCTTCCGACTAGGCACTTTACAGCCTTCTGGACTTAACATTGAGTTCAACAATTTCAGACCACGAGCTCTCTCCTCCATCCTCACCCCATTTTTTTAATCCTTTTTTTCTACATTCATTTTTATTTTTAATCCGCTTATTTTTATTTTTATTCATTTACCCGTAGTTTTATCCCCCCCCCTTCTATTCTATCTTCTATTCTATTTTCTATCCTTTTTCCTCAACACCCATCCCCGACAGGGCCATCTGTTACTTGTTCCACGTTGTTCTTTCACACAATGCTGCCCTTGTTCTGCTATTATCACATTCTGCTTTCCTACCTTTATGCCACTATCAGCATCTTTTTTAAACACTACCATTAACACACCCTTTGTCCTTTAGCTCATGACATCTTTGTCAATCCCTCCTTCGTTCCCACCTATCGCTGGCCTTCTATCCTGCTCCACCTGCCTCACTCCCCCTCCTCCATAAATAGCATAAATTTAATCACATTTCCACTTCTCTTCAGCTCAGAAGGGTCGCACGGACTCGAAACGTTAATCCTGCTTCCATCTCCACAGATGCTGCTGGACCTGCTGAGTTTTTTTGCGGCATTTTCTGTTTTTGTTTCGGATTTCCAGCATCCGCAGTATTTGTACTGGTGAGATAATCAATTCAGGGCCGGGATATCGCCCCTACTCTTTCTAAAATAGGATCAGAGCCCTTGCGCCACGCATGGAGGCCATTGGGCCCATCGAGTCCATGCCGGCTCTCTATAGTGCAATATATTGGGATCTTTTAAGTCCACCCTGAGGGAATGGCGGGAGGTTTAATGTCTCGGACGAAAGACAGTGCGGCGTTCCCACAAAGGCATCAAGCTTTCTTATTGTGCAGGGGGCTGTACCAAGCTTTTCCTACACCCAAGGTCCATTCTGTCCCCACACAACCTCATGTTGCGTGGGGGAGGTTTGCCCAGCCCCTCCTTTAAGACGGTTGCTCTCCCGCGTCCTCAGGGCGCAACGGACAATCGATTGACAGCCTCGTGCTGGGGGGCGGGGGAGACACTCACACAGGCAGAGCGCGAGAGAGATGAACAGAAAACAAGGAGCCAGCGCCGTAGTAACCACCTCAACCTAACCTGCTAGCCGGAACTGACGCCTCCCCTTACCCGCCCACCCACGCCGGTAAGGGGGAGGAGAGAGAGAGAGGGTGTTTGACATCAGCATTACCCAATGGCGACCTCGGGACGGGAGGACACGCCCACTCAGCGTGGGGCTGACAGCCAATGGTGAGGCCAGGTGGGCGCGGCAGCCCCTGAGCTGTCAAGCTAGGTTGACTGGGGGGGAGGGGGGTGTGGGTGAGAGTAGTAGTAACCGTCAATGGGAGGGGAGATTTCTGCCTTGTGAGGTTTTTTAAATAGATGTTAACATTTAAAAAGGAACACCGCGGGATAGCGTCGCATTCAATCACTTATTTCTTAAGTAAAAAGGACTGGGAATTGTTGCTGTGTGAGATTTGAAATATGGAAGAAGGGTCTGGTGAAGGTGACATGTTTACAGTTGAACACGAGCTGAAGAACGGTAAGAGCGCGAGCCCGACGCCAGGAGCGCGTTCCCGTCTCGGTGATCGCGTGTCCGCGCGACCCCGGGGGAAAGCGCGTCCCTGTACTCTGCGGGAGGGAGCGCGCGAGTCCGACCAAGAGAGCGGGTGCCCGTGGCCCCAGGGGAAGCGCGTTCCTGTCGCCCCGCCCCTCGAAGCGTTGGTGTGTGGGGGGGGGGAGGTTAGCGCGAGCCCGACCCCTCGGGGAGCGGGTTCCCGTGGACCCCCCCCCCCCCCCCCAATCACCCCGTGAGCGCGATCCCGACTGGGGAAGCGCCTGCCAGGTAGCGGGCGCCCGCGCTCCCCCCTGGTCGCGCGATCCCATGGCTGCCCTGGAGAGCGCGATCCCGCGGCGCCCGGAGCGCGAACCTGACCCGGATGCGCAATCCCGTGGCCTCGGGAGGCAGCCACTCTTAACGGGATTTTGACCCAGGGCAGCACATCCTCCCGTCCCCAGCTGCAGCATCGCGCGCGAAGGGGGCTGCTGAAATAAGGTGCATGACGGCAAATGCACCTCTGACAACCTATTGCATTGAAAACAAAAAAACCCTTTCTCCTGCGTAGGACTCCAAAGTTTGCAGCTGAGAAAATAAAATGCATAATTTGAAATAAATGCAACCTGGAATGCTTGGGGGGAGGGGGGAGGGGGGGGGAATCAATCTTCACGGGTATTTTTTTTGTAATTGGTGTGTGAGTCGTGTTTTACATTCGGACGCCGCTTTAAGGCTGAGACTGTGACCTGTATTAAATGTCATTGCTGTACTTTGCCAGATCTGCATGTTATTTTTTGCTCCTTTTTTAGTTTGCAACCGTGGGTTTGTTGTGCCAGTACTTCCACGGTTGATGTTTAGTTGCATTAAAAGTCGTGGGAACTGTCCTGCGCATAGAGAATTTTGCTAATTATTTTTTATTTGGGTAATCTTTCCGGGGGTGGAGAAGGGAATAACGCCGCAGTTGTTCTTACTGCTGGGATTAATAATGATGGACCCCAAAGGTATTTGCAGATTTTTAAAGGCCTTCCCCCTCCCTCCCTTGTCATATTTTTGGTGGTTGTGTGGCGTTATTAACCGTGTTAGATTTACACTGCTAGTGCATGATTTCTGACAACTATTAAATACGTTTATTTATAGTGGTAGGATGTCTGTTCAGGGTATGTGTCCAAACAGATTTGTATATGTTGCATGTCCAAGGATGCTGGATTTCCCTTTTTTTAAAACTTTATTATGAAACGACATCACGTATTTTTCAAAACTAGGTGAGCAAGGTATTTTTGTAGAACCAGACGAACTTAATATGCAGCTGTTGCATTAGAGAAATCTGGTAGAAGTATTTTCTGATCAGCTGGAAAACCCTTGTGCATTTCCCCTTTTGCCGCAATTGAAGCTTGTTTCTTGTGGATGGGGGGGGGGGGGGGGCGGGGAGATTTATTGCATTTGCGAAGCTGTAAAATAAGTGGGAGGAGACGGGAGTTAGACTGAACAGACAGTCATGTGCAGTAGTGGGAGCAGTTAACACCTCTAGTAATGCCATGGCATCGAAAAGACCTGGCGCGATTATCTAACACTTTGAACACAATAGTGTAATTTATTTCGGCAAGGAACATATTTCTACAGTGTATGTATTTTTTAATAAGCAGAGGGAGGAAAAGCACCTTAGAGAAGTGTGTGTGAGAGACACCCTCCCAATTTCTTCCAGCGTCACATTTCATCGTAGTAATTCATAGAACTTTGCAATTATCTTTTTTTGTATTGTGTCGAGAATAATGAGTTTGAAAGAAAAAGAAAGACCTGCATTTACATAGCATCTTTCATGACCTTTGCGACATCCCAAAGCACTTTACAGCCAATGAAATAATTTGGAAGTATAGTTTAAGAAACAAGGCAACCATATTTTTCACAGTATGGTTTCTCAATGACCACAAATGACCAACTAATCTGCCTTAGTGATATTGGATAAGTATATACCACGGCACTGACAGGACTCTAAGATAAAGGCAAAATACTGTGGGTGCTGGAAATCTGAAACAAAAACAAAAAATGCTGCAAAAACTCAAGCCGGTCTGACAGCATCTGTGGAGAGAAAGACAGAGTTAACATTTTTTTAACTCTTGTCTTTCTCTCCACAGATGCTGTCAGACCTGCTGAACTTTTCCAGCATTTTTTGTTTCTGTTGCACTGGCAGAACTCTCCTGCTCTTCAAAATAGTGTTAGGGGATTTTTTTCCTGCAAGCAGAGAGGGCTCAGTTTAACGTCTCGTGCAAAAGACAGCATGTCTGATCATGTAGAACACTCTGTCCTGCAGTGAAATGTCAGCCTAGATTTTGTACTCAAGTTTCTGTTGTTGGGCTTGAACCCATGACCTTCTGACTTGGAAGTGAATGTGCCAGCACTATAAGTAGGTTTTGAAACTATGGGATGGCTATTGTGGCATAAGGCTGTCACTTGCATTAGGGGTTATTCTGAGTTTGAGGCTGAGGCACATTGGTCCATTGTCAAAACACCGAGCGTGGAGCAAGGGTGGAACAACAGCTTTCAACCACATGTTCTATTCCTACCCAGCTTACGTATGAACAGAAGCTTTACCTCGAATTTAAGTGATGCCACCTGACATAGGATGTTGGGGAAGACTACTTTTGCCTCCCTCCTTCCACCCTTCTGACTATCTCGCACAACACAGGGGAGCCATTTGGCCACTGCTTGTTCTGATCAATAACCCATGTGAAATTGTTAAGCTTAGATATGTTATACATACTTTATCAAAGCATTTTTAAGCTTTGAGTGTGATCATGGTTAACTGAACAAGTGTTAAAGCAACCTTTTGTGATACAAACTCAGTTTCTCAAAAGCAACTCCTCAGTAGTTAATCTTTGTTATATAATATGCTATGGTCTTGTGGCGCAGTGGGTAGCATCTCTGCCTCTGAGTCAGAACCTCGGGGTTTGAGTCCCACCCAGGGCTTGATGGCCAAGGAAGACGCATTCATATCGTGGCCAAACATGTTGATTGTCAGATAAAAGCAAAATACTGCGGATGCTGGAAATCTGAAACAAAAACAAAAATAGCTGGAAAACTCAGCAGGTCTGAGAGCATCTGCGGAGAGGAATACAGTTAACGTTTCGAGTCCATATGACTCTTCATCATTGTTGATTGTCAACCTGCAAATCCTTCCAACAATGGCAGGCAATAAGATTTGGAGAGATTCCTGGTCAGCCATGTGTTGGAAAGAAAGTTAGAGCCTCTACCATCACCATCCACAACTCCAGGCTACAACATACATGTAAAAATGTATGTTGTCACAGCGAGTTGGGCTCCCTGAGTGATCTGTAACACACGCATACATATAAACATATGAATTAGGGGCAAGAGTAGGCCATTCAGCCCCTTGAACCTGCTCTGCTATTCACTCAGATTATGGCTGATCTGATTGTGGCCTCAACTCTACATTCTGCCTACCCCATAAAGCTTTTGATTCCCTTGTTAGTCAAGAATCTACCTACCTCTGCCTTAAAAATATACAATGACACTGTACCACTCACTAGGGAAGGGTTCCAAAGATTCATGACCCTCTGAGAGAAAAAAAATTCTCATCTCCATCTTAAATGGGAGGCCCCTTATTTTTAAACTGTGTCCCCAAGTTTAATCCATCCCACAAGGGGAAACATCCTTTCAGCATCCACTGTGTCAAGTCCCCTCAGGATCTTATATGTTTCAATAAGATCACCTCATTCTTCCAAACTCTAATGGATACTGGCCCAACCTGCCCACCACCTCCCCTGCCCCCTTCCCAGGTATCAATTGAGTGAACCTTCTCCGAACTGCTTCTAACACATTTATACCCTTTCTTAAATAAGGAGACCAAAACTGTATACAGTACTCCAGATGTGGTCTCACCAACGTCCTGTACAACTGTAACAAGCATCTCTACTTTTATATTCCATTCCCCTTGCAATAAACAACATTTCATTTGTCTTCCTAATCACTTCTGTACCTGCATACTAACTTTTTGTGATTCATGTACCAGGACATCCAGATCCCTCTGTGCCTCAGAGTTTTGCAATCTCTCTCCATTTAAATAATATGCTGTTTTTCTATTCTTTCAGCCAAAGTGGAAAAGTTCACATTCTCCCACTTTATACTCCAAAATACATCACCACCATATTATATGCCATGTGATAATGCATTAATTCTGTTGGCTAATTTATGGAAATAGATACCACATCATTCTTTTTTTTAAAAACGACACATATTATTGAAGACCTAATCCATACAATGCAGGACACCAGCAAGGTTAAGAAGGTAAAAACAAAAAGCTAAAAGCTACTGCGGATGCTGGAAATCCAAAACAAAAACAGAATTACCTGGAAAAACTCAGCAGGTCTGGCTGCATCGGTGGAGAAGAAATCAGTTAACGTTTCGGGTCTTCATGACCCTTCGGCAGAACTGAAGCATAGTTAGGAGAAAGGTGAAATATAAGCTGGTTTAAGGTGGGCGGGGCGGGGGGAGAGAGAAGTTGGGGGTGTGGTGCTTGTGGAGATAAGCAAGCAGTGATAGGAGCAGATAATCAAAAGATGTCACAGACAAAAGGATCAAAGAGGTGTTGAAGGTGGTGATATTGTCTAAGAAAAGTGCTAATTAAGAATGGAAGACAGGACACTCAAGGTACAGCTCTAGTGGGGGTGGGGTGGAAAGACTAACAAAGTTTTAGTTTTAGATTTAAAAATAATGGAAATAGGTGGGAAAAGAAGAATCTATATAAATTATTGAAAAAAAAGGGATGGGGGAGAAACGGGGTGGGGATGGGGGGAGGGGGAGTTTAAGATCTAAAGTTGTTGAATTCAATATTCAGCCCGGAAGGCTGTAAAGTGCCTAGTCGGAAGATGAGGTGCTGTTCCTCCAGTTTGCGTTGGGCTTCACTGGAACAATGCAGCAAGACAAGGACAGACATGTGGGCAAGAGAACAGGGTGGAGTGTTAAAATGGCAAGCGACAGGGAGGTTTGGGTCTTTCTTGCGGACAGACCGCAGGTGTTCTGCAAAGCAGTCGCCCAGTTTGCGTTTGGTCTCTCCAATGTAGAGGAGACCGCATTGGGAGCAACGAATGCAGTAGACTAAGTTAGGGGAAATGCAAGTGAAATGCTGCTTCACTTGAAAGGAGTGTTTGGGCCCTTGGACGGTGAGGAGAGAGGAAGTGAAGGGGCAGGTGTTGCATCTTCTGCGTGGGCATGGGGAGGTGCCATAGGTGGGGGTTGAGGAGTAGGGGGTGATGGAGGAGTGGACCAGGGTGTCCCGGAGGGAACGATCCCTACGGAATGCCGTCAGGGGAGGTCCTCCTTCTTCCTCAACCGAGGTTTTCCACCCACGGTCGTTGACAGGGCCCTCAACCGTGTCCGGCCCATATCCCGCGCATCCTCCCTCACGCCTTCTCCTCCTTCCCAGAAACATGATAGGGTCCCCCTTGTCCTCACTTATCACCCCACCAGCCTCCGCATTCAAAGGATCATCCTCCGCCATTTCCGCCAACTCCAGCATGATGCCACCACCAAACACATCTTCCCTTCACCCCCCCGACGGCATTCCGTTGGGATCGATCCCTCCGGGACACCCTGGTCCACTCCTCCATCACCCCCTACTCCTCAATCCCCACCTATGGCACCTCCCCATGCCCACGCAGAAGATGCAACACCTGCCCCTTCACTTCCTCTCTCCTCACCGTCCAAGGGCCCAAACACTCCTTTCAAGTGAAGCAGCATTTCACTTGCATTTCCCTTAACTTAGTCTACTGCATTCGTTGCTCCCAATGCGGTCTCCTCTACATTGGAGAGACCAAACGCAAACTGGGTGACCGCTTTGCAGAACACCTGTGGTCTGTCCGCAAGAAAGACCCAAACCTCCCTGTCGCTTGCCATTTTAACACTCCACCCTGTTCTCTTGCCCACATGTCTGTCCTTGGCTTGCTGCATTGTTCCAATGAAGCCCAACGCAAACTGGAGAAACAGCACCTCATCTTCCGACTAGGCACTTTACAGCCTTCCGGGCTGAATATTGAATTCAACAACTTTAGATCTTAAACTCCCCCTCCCCCCATCCCCACCCCGTTTCTCCCCCCTCCCTTTTTTTTCAATAATTTATATAGATTCTTCTTTTCCCACCTATTTCCATTATTTTTAAATCTAAAACTAAAACTTTGTTAGTCTTTCCACCCCACCCCCACTAGAGCTGTACCTTGAGTGTCCTGTCTTCCATTCTTAATTAGCACTTTTCTTAGACAATATCACCACCTTCAACACCTCTTTGATCCTTTTGTCTGTGACATCTTTTGATTATCTGCTCCTATCACTGCTTGCTTATCTCCACAATCACAACACCCTCAACTTCTCTCTCCCCCCGCTCCCCCCACCTTAAACCAGCTTATATTTCACCTTTCTCCTAACTATGCTTCAGTTCTGCCGAAGGGTCATGAAGACCCGAAACGTTAACTGATTTCTTCTCCACCGATGCTGCCAGACCTGCTGAGTTTTTCCAGGTAATTCTGTTAAGGTTAAGAAGGTGTTGTCCAAGGGTGGAACTGCCCTAGTTTGATTCTATGCTTAGCTATCTAATAATAGACAGAGAATGACCTGCAGTGGCTTCTCTTTTCACTCCTTCCCTGTTAGCTCTGGAGTTGCACAAGAATCTATTCTTGGCCACTTTCTTTTTCTCAACCACATACTACCCCTCAACAATATCATCCAAAAACACATCAAGTTCCACATGTGTCGCTCTATGCATCTGCTGTATCAGCTTTACAACTATTTCTGATTTGTCACACAGCTTATCCAATATCCAGTACTCCAACAAAATATTGGAAAGGCTGAAGCCATTGTCCTTGAGCCCTGCCACAAATTTGACTCCCAGTCCACCATTACCAAACCTGGTAACTGTAGCTCGGCAAGGCTGTTCACAACCCTCAGGTTTTGTTTGATCTTGGGTTGAGTTTCTGATCACCTCTGCACCATCACTAAGACTGCCACTTCCACTGTAACATCACTCAAATCTGACCTTCCCTCAGCTCATCTTTTGCCAAAATCCTCATTGATGCCTTTGTTACTGTAGTTTAAGGGTCTGGCACATTTGGGTTAATGTGAGACTGAGTACACTACCGCCCACAAAGTGATGTAAGAGAGCACATGACTCGCACCCAGTGTCTGTCTAATGTAGGACAGAGCCATGTGTACTAGCAAGCATGGAGACGGTTCCTTGCTTGTACCCATTATTGTATAGTTGTAAATAGTTCTAATAGTCAATAAAGACTTACAGTTATCTTATGTATGAGTACAAAGACTTCTTCAGACCTACCGGACTGTAATCAACACTCTACAACATGGTGGCAGTTTGTGGAAAAACCCAAGACCTCATAGAAAATGCAGAGGAAAACTAAAATGCTGGAAGATTGAGAAAAAGTTCAGCAAAGCAGTCTGCCCTGAAAAGCTGCTCCAGAAGCAGAGGTGCAGAGGAAAATTTGCCAGGAAAAAGCCCCAAAGAATGGCTTGGAAATTGGAGGCAAAAATTAAAAATTCCTTATTGCAGCGGGAGACTCCATTGAATCCCCTTTGGAAGTCCAGCTTCCAATAGCAGAGACCTAGCAGGGATGAGCTAAATCTTTTAAAACTCCAGGCTACAGCAAGTCCTGAGACTTCTTTAAATAATTCAGAGTCAGAAGTGCAGTTTGAAAAAATCCATCGCTAAAACCTGATCCCCGCTGTCTTAACACCTGTCCGAGCTCGCTTCAAAAACATTTAGAAATAATTAATTGAATACTCTGGGAGCATCACAACTTCTGATGTCAGCTGTGAGACAGGAAAAGCCAGGATTTGACAAATTTGTGATGTTAAAGTAAAACGTTGAGCTAGAGAACTCTGCAGGCAGTCGATACAGGCAGCCGTTGTTGAAAAAAAATTTTTTCAGTTGAGCCTAATCGCCATTGTAACAGAGCCCGCCAAATCTGGCAAGTGCGGGAAATCTCTTTGTCTCCAAGTGAATGGCGATGCCATCTTGAAATTTAGAAAGCTCTTAAAGCAGACCCTAGACTTTTAAAAATTTAACATGGATCAGAATTCCACACTTCCAAATCAATTCAGACTAATCCAAGGCCCAGATCAGTCACATAATTGGGGACTTTGGAGGAAAAGATTCCTAAGATACAGCATTGTTTCAGGTTTAGATAAAAAAGTTAACACACTGCTTTACTCAGTAGGCCTGATCGCAGATGATATGATTGTAAGACAGGGAATAAATGAATTATCTGTTAAATATGAAAGAGTACTAAAATCTTACTACGTTTATTTCAATCTATGATGCAATAAAATATTTGAAAGAGCTAAATTTAACAAGCGAGCCTAGCAGCCAGGAAAACCTGTTGGTTCATTTATCAATGATCTGTACAGGATGGCAGAAGGTTGCAAGTAAGTGAATGTGGAGACTTAAAATCTAAACTCATCAGAGAGAGAATAGTGGTAGGAGTAGTGGACTTTGCTCTCTCTGACATCACGCAAGCAAAGGAAGATCTAACCCTGAAAAAGGCAATCCAGATAGTTAGACAGTCAGAACTCCGTGTGCAGCACAGAGCCGTTTTAAGAGGAGAAAATAAGCCCTGGTGCAGAGGCCAGCCCACGGTTCAGCTAGTTAAGCAACAAAAGCACAGGGACACTCCAGGCCAGGGAAAACAATACCCGAATTGGCCAGCAGAGCGACCTTGCCAACACTGTGGAACAAAGCACCCCCACAAGCGAGATCAGTATCCTACCATTTCAGCCCAATGCTTTCAGTGCAACAGGATTGGGAACTACAGCAAACTGTACAGGACAGAAACTCTGAAATGCACAGAAGGCCAAAAGATCATCCACGAGGTCGAGACTGAAAGCCCGGAAGACATACAACCATTTTTCTTGGTTTCTCATTTTGGAAAGCGGACATTTCGGTCAATGGCCATTTAGCAAATTTTAAATTAGACACGGGGGCCAGCATAACAGTCCTGTTGAACAAAGAACCATGGTTAAAAGACCTCTGGCTTCGAAAAAAAGACACACCACTCTATGGGCCCAGAGGAATCCAACCTCCAGTCATAGACATGATTCTGGAACCACTAAGGTATGGCAACAAACAAATCTTCAAGCTGATGTATGTCAATCATAACCAGCCTTTCTCTCTCTCTTGAGCAGAGATGCCTGTGTAGCCCTGGATCTCCTCAAAATGGCAGAAGACAACCACTGTTGTTAATCATACAGAACTTCAAGTTCCCAAATACTCAAACAAACAAAGGGTTTCCTGAATAGGACTTCAACTCTGAACTGTCCTCCTTTTTTGCAGAGCAGATTTGTCCTTTCTCAATTCAGGTGCTGGAAAACCTTCAATGGTCAGACCAGCCAACCACCCAAGATATAACCACATGCCTCCAGTGGAGGATGTAAAAGAGAGCAACCAGCAGTCCAAAGAGCTTCAAACTCTGGCTCCAACGATAGTACAGCAGGTCAACATTGCAACCACTGAACATATGCTGCAACTCTCAGCCAGCATGCTAAAGCCTCAAAATATGCTGGAACCTGGTAGCAGCCGTTCATTGCCGACAGCGAAATGCAAAGGTGAGCGTATACTAAACCTCATTCTAGTCACAGAAATGCTCTCTCTGCCACAGACGACATCGCCACGACCCACACAATGATGGAAGAAGTGAAACAAACAACAAGGAGACAAATACAATGTTCGTCTATGCCACAAGAAACAAATTAGAGTAGCAACCACCGACCAGCACATCAGCCAAACCGGCCAAGTGTGGTTCAACATGAAAGAATGGAAGAAAAGAATGAAAACATACCGAGATGCCAGAACAACCTCCAAAACTACAGGAAGAACCAGGAGCGACAGAGCCTACCAATCCTCTGACAATTGTGGGAATGAGATATGGAAGGGTTATAAAGCCTCCAGACAGCCTGTACCTTTGAATTGAAGGACTTGAAGGAGGGAGATAGGGTAGTGATACTGTAGTAATGACAATGTAAACGTATGATAATAATAACAATGTAAGACATGAGGTAAACTATAATCACTTAAAATAAAAACAGAATTACCTGGAAAAACTCAGCAGGTCTGGCAGCATCGGTGGAGAAGAAATCAGTTAACGTTTCGGGTCTTCATGACCCTTCGGCAGAACTGAAGCATAGTTAGAAGAAAGGTGAAATATAAGCTGGTTTAAGGTGGGGGGAAGGGGGGAGAGAGAAGTTGAGGGTGTGGTGATTGTGGAGATAAGCAAGCAGTGATAGGAGCAAATAATCAAAAGATGTCACAGACAAAAGGATCAAAGAAGGTGGTGATATTGTCTAAGAAAAGTGCTAATTAAGAATGGAAGACAGGACACTCAAGGTACAGCTCTAGTGGGGGTGGGGTGGAAAGACTAACAAAGTTTTAGTTTTAGATTTAAAAATAATGGAAATAGGTGGGAAAAGAAGAATCTATATAAATTATTGAAAAAAAAAGGGAGGGGGGAGAAACGGGGTGGGGATGGGGGGAGGGGGAGTTTAAGATCTAAAGTTGTTGAATTCAATATTCAGCCCGGAAGGCTGTAAAGTGCCTAGTCGGAAGATGAGGTGCTGTTCCTCCAGTTTGCGTTGGGCTTCACTGGAACAATGCAGCAAGACAAGGACAGACATGTGGGCAAGAGAACAGGGTGGAGTGTTAAAATGGCAAGCGACAGGGAGGTTTGGGTCTTTCTTGCGGACAGACCACAGGTGTTCTGCAAAGCGGTCGCCCAGTTTGCGTTTGGTCTCTCCAATGTAGAGGAGTCCGCATTGGGTGCAACGAATGCAGTAGACTAAGTTAGGGGAAATGCAAGTGAAATGCTGCTTCACTTGAAAGGAGTGTTTGGGCCCTTGGAAGATGAGGAGAGAGGAAGTGAAGGGGCAGGTGTTGCATCTTCTGCGTGGGCATGGGGAGGTGCCATAGGTGGGGGTTGAGGAGTAGGGGGTGATGGAGGAGTGGACCAGGGTGTCCCGGAGGGATCGATCCCTACGGAATGCCGTCAGGGGGGGTGAAGGGAAGATGTGTTTGGTGGTGGCATCATGCTGGAGTTGGCGGAAATGGCGGAGGATGATCCTTTGAATGCGGAGGCTGGTGGGGTGATAAGTGAGGACAAGGGGGACCCTATCATGTTTCTGGGAAGGAGGAGAAGGCGTGAGGGAGGATGCGCGGGATATGGGCCGGACACGGTTGAGGACCCTGTCAACGACCGTGGGTGGAAAACCTCGGTTAAGGAAGAAGGAGGACATGTCCGAGGAGCTGTTTTTGAAGGTAGCGTCATCAGAACAGATGCGACGGAGGCGAAGGAACTGAGAGAATGGGATGGAGTCCTTACAGGAAGCGGGGTGTGAGGAGCTGTAGTCAAGGTAGCTGTGGGAGTCGGTAGGCTTGTAATGGATGTTGGTGGACAGTCTATCATCAGAAATTGAGACAGAGAGGTCAAGGAAGGGAAGTGTCAGAGATGGACCATGTGAAAATGATGGAGGGGTGGAGATTGGAAGCAAAATTAATAAATTTTTCCAGGTCCCGACGAGAGCATGAAGCAGCACCGAAGTAATCATCGATGTACCGGAGAAAGAGTTGTGGGAGGGGGCCGGAGTAGGACTGGAACAAGGAATGTTCCACATACCCCATAAAGAGACAGGCATAGCTGGGGCCCATGCGGGTACCCATAGCCACACCTTTAATTTGGAGGAAGTCAGAGGAGTTAAAGGAGAAATTGTTCAGTGTGAGAACAAGTTCAGCCAGACGGAGGAGAGTAGTGGTGGATGGGGATTGTTGGGGCCTCTGTTCAAGGAAGAAGCTAAGGGCCCTCAGACCATCCTGGTGGGGGATGGAGGTGTAGAGGGATTGGACATCCATGGTGAAGAGGAAGCGGTTGGGGCCAGGGAACTGGAAATTGTTGATGTGACGTAAGGTGTCAGAGGAATCACGGATGTAGGTGGGAAGGGACTGGACAAAGGGAGAGAGAAGGGAGTCAAGATAACGAGAAATGAGTTCCGTAGGGCAGGAACAGGCTGACACGATCGGTCTGCCGGGACAGTTCTGTTTGTGGATTTTGGGTAGGAGGTAGAAGCGGGCCGTCCGAGGTTGGGCGACTATCAAGTTGGAAGCTGTGGGAGGAAGATCTCCAGAGGAGATGAGGTCAGTGACAGTCCTGGAAACAATGGCTTGATGTTCTGTGGTGGGGTCATGGTCCAGGGAGAGGTAGGAGGAAGTGTCTGCGAGTTGACGCTCAGCCTCCGCGAGGTAGAGGTCAGTGCGCCAGACAACAACAGTACCACCCTTGTCAACGGGTTTGATGACAATGTTGGGGTTGGACCTGAGAGAACGGAGTGCAGTGAGTTCAGAGAGAGACAGATTAGAGTGGGTGAGAGGAGCAGAGAAATTGAGACGGCTAATGTCACGCCGACAGTTCTCAATGAAAAGATCAAGAGAAGGTAAGAATCCAGAGGGAGGGGTCCAGGTGGAGGGAGAATATTGGAGGTGGGTAAAAGGATCCGTTGAACGGGGAGAGGACTCCTGCCCAAAGAAGTGAGCACGGAGACGAAGACGGCGGAAGAAGAGTTCAGCATCATGCCGAGCCCGAAATTCATTGAGATGAGGGCATAAGGGTATGAAACTAAGTCCTTTGCTGAGCACTGAACGTTCAGCATCGGAGAGGGGAAGGTCAGGGGGTATAGTGAATACGCGGCTGGGGCTGGGATTGGAAGATGGGGTGGGGACGGAGGGACAAGCAGGGGTGGAGGGTCCCAGATGGGTGTTGGAGTCCATGAGTTGTTGGAGCTTGCGTTCCTTAGCACTTGAGAGAAAGAGAAAAAGTTTCTTGTTGAGGCGAAGAATAAAATGAAACTGGGGGCACGCGCAGCTTTGAAAAAGGGTGCGGCGGTGCTACTGGAGGGAGAGGTCGAGTGTGTTCATATGGCGGCGCATGGCACTGAGTGTGGATCTCAGAATGCGACGGGAACAGCAGTCCGAGAAACGTTTTATGTCCCGGAGATACCTGTAATCCTGGGTGGGTTCGAAACAAGAGGGATGGAATTTCAGTTGAAATCCACGTGGGGTGAGTCGGAGACGGAGACAGTCACTGAGAAAGGAGATATGGCTGTGAAAGCGGGTTTTAGTAAACACCTTGTCAAACACCAGGAGAGAAATGGAAAGCAATGAAGGTGAGCAGGGCAGAAGAGACAGGCGGAAATCCTGTCGGAGAACAGAACCATACTTCTTCAGAGAGGGCATTTCTTGAAGAGAGGTGGCAGTCAATTAAACACAGAGATAAAAACAAAAAGCTACTGCTGATGCTGGAAATCCAAAACAAAAACAGAATTACCTGGAAAAACTCAGCAGGTCTGGCAGCATCGGTGGAGAAGAAATCAGTTAACGTTTCGGGTCTTCATGACCCTTCGGCAGAACTGAAGCATAGTTAGGAGAAAGGTGAAAAAAAGCTGGTTTAAGGTGGGGGGGAAGGGGGGAGAGAGAAGTTGAGGGTGTGCTGATTGTGGAGATAAGCAAGCAGTGATAGGAGCAGATAATCAAAAGATGTCACAGACAAAAGGATCAAAGAAGGTGGTGATATTGTCTAAGAAAAGTGCTAATTAAGAATGGAAGACAGGACACTCAAGGTACAGCTCTAGTGTACAGCCTCCACATTCAAAGGATCATCCTCCGCCATTTCCGCCAACTCCAGCATGATGCCACCACCAAACACATCTTCCCTTCACCCCCCCCTGACGGCATTCCATAGGGATCGTTCCCTCCGGGACACCCTGGTCCACTCCTCCATCACCCCCTACTCCTCAACCCCCACCTATGGCACCTCCCCATGCCCACGCAGAAGATGCAACACCTGCCCCTTCACTTCCTCTCTCCTCACCGTCCAAGGGCCCAAACACTCCTTTCAAGTGAAGCAGCATTTCACTTGCATTTCCCCTAACTTAGTCTACTGCATTCGTTGCTCCCAATGCGGACTCCTCTACATTGGAGAGACCAAACGCAAACTGGGCGACCGCTTTGCAGAACACCTGTGGTCTGTCCGCAAGAAAGACCCAAACCTCCCTGTCGCTTGCCATTTTAACACTCCACCCTGTTCTCTTGCCCACATGTCTGTCCTTGTCTTGCTGCATTGTTCCAGTGAAGCCCAACGCAAACTGGAGGAACAGCACCTCATCTTCCGACTAGGCACTTTACAGCCTTCCGGGCTGAATATTGAATTCAACAACTTTAGATCTTAAACTCCCCCTCCCCCCATCCCCACCCCGTTTCTCCCCCCTCCCCCTTTTTTTCAATAATTTATATAGATTCTTCTTTTCCCACCTATTTCCATTATTTTTAAATCTAAAACTAAAACTTTGTTAGTCTTTCCACCCCACCCCCACTAGAGCTGTACCTTGAGTGTCCTGTCTTCCATTCTTAATTAGCACTTTTCTTAGACAATATCACCACCTTCTTTGATCCTTTTGTCTGTGACATCTTTTGATTATCTGCTCCTATCACTGCTTGCTTATCTCCACAATCACCACACCCTCAACTTCTCTCTCCCCCCCTTCCCCCCCACCTTAAACCAGCTTATATTTCACCTTTCTCCTAACTATGCTTCAGTTCTGCCGAAGGGTCATGAAGACCCGAAACGTTAACTGATTTCTTCTCCACCGATGCTGCCAGACCTGCTGAGTTTTTCCAGGTAATTCTGTTTTTGTTTTGGATTTCCAGCATCCGCAGTAGCTTTTAGCTTTTTGTTTTTATCACTTAAAATACATTGGATAAAGACTTAAGGGAGATGTAGTATAATGTTCTGGCATTGGGTTAATGTGAGACTGAGTACAGTACCGTCCACACAGTGATGTAAGAGAGCTCATGACCTAGGCCCAGGATCAGTCTACTGTTGGACAGAACCATGTATACCACAAGCATGGAGACAGCACCTAGCTTGTACCCTTTACTGTATATTTGTAAATAATTCTAAGAGTCACTAAAGACTTAGTGCATATGGCTATGAAGACTTCTTTAGACCTACTGAACTGTAACCAACACCCTACAACAATTATCCCTTGACTTGAATCTTCTGGTACTCTCCTGACTGAGCTTCCATTTTACACCCAACATAGGTTTCTACTCATCCAGAACTCTGCTACCAGTATCTTAAACTCGTTCCAAATCTCGCTAACTCATCACCCTATGCTTGCCAAAATTCACTGGCTCCGTGGCCTACGAAATCTCAGTATTAAAATGTTCATCCTTGTTTTCAGATTCCTCTGCAGCCTTGCCCCTCCCTGTTTGTGTAGCCTCCTTTGGCCCCCTCAAGCTTTCAAGATCCCTGCATTCCTCCAATTCTGGCTCCCTGTGCTTATCTGATTTCAACCAATCCACCATAGGTGGTTGTGCCTTCAGTTGCCTGCAGCCCTATGCTCTGGAATTCCCACACTAAATCTCGCCATCTCTCTACCTCTCTCCTGTTTTAAAATGCTCTTAAAACCCAACTCTGATTAAGCTTTTTGCATCTTTCCTGATTTCTCCTTCTCTGGCCCAGTGTCAAAATAATGTCAAAAATGTTTTTATTGATATTCCCCTTGTTCAGCACTTTAGGACATTTTACATTTATGTAACACATGTAAGGTAGTAGTTACATGATTCATATCGAAGGTTTTGTTTGAGCAGTTCCAATGTTTTGCCTTAAAAGTCTTAAATTTCGGGAAGAAGGAAAGGTGAAGATAAATGAGGAGTCCCACAGTTTTTAGGTCTGGGTGGTGGAGGGAGGGTGGGTTGGAGAATATGTGATAAGAAGATGGTGTCATGAGTCTTAATTTCAATGCCAAGGAGAATATGCAGGAAGGAGTATTTACAGTTTAGAGTTCTGAAGACCGCTTCTTGTAATAATATGACTTTAAAACTGAGAAAGATGTGAAAAATTGTGATGGGGAGAAAGAGTTTGCAGGCCATAAATGATGGCAAGGATGATAGTTTTTCCTCGCTAAAGGACATCAGTGAACCAGATGGTTTTCAATGACAATCCAGAGGTTTCATGGCCACCATTACTGACATTAGCTTTTAATCTGTGGAATTCTTTATCAAGAGGGCTGTAGAGGCTAGGTTGTTAAGTATATTCAAGATTGAGATAGATAGGTAGATTTTTAATCAGTAAGGGAATCAAGAGTTAAGGGGAAAAGGCAGAAAAGTGGAGTTAAGAATTAGCAGATCAGCCATGATCTCATTGAATGGCAGAGCAGACTCGAATGGCCTACTTCTGCTCCTACGTCTTATGGTCTTATGGACTAGAAGTGAGAGATGGTTGTGTGTCAGCGGATAGGCTGTTTTATGTATCTATTTCCAAAGTGCAAGATACTCCTCAGACACAGGAGTCATTGTGAGCGTTTACAGCATAATGGCTTGTTGAGGGGTGGGGCTGGGGTGATGGGAGAGGTGAGGAAGAAGAGTTTGGCACAAAAAATGAAGCCAAAGCATTTTGGAGCCCAGAAGCCATGGATGAGATTTAGGAGTGCCATTTGAGGTCAGAGGGGATGGCAAAGCCAAGAATGTTGATAGACAAATGAGCACCCAGGCTTGAACCATGAACGATAAGAGATGATAGAGAACCTCTAGAGATCTGAAAAAACTGCTTCCTAGATTAACTGACCACATTATTTCAATGTTGTTTATAAAATCCAGGTTTGTCCTTGAAGAATCTAAATGAATAACTGCACTTACCCATTGACTACTCTTTGATAGTTTTGTTCTCTGAATGCTTATCCTGACTAAGAGTAAACAAGTAATTACTTGCCACAGCAGTTTTTAAATTTGGGGTGATGGTAGACATTTACACAGTTATTAAATAACAGCCCCTGCTGGTTTCAGTTTTAAATTATATGAAGATGAGCCTGCAATAGGTAGCGTCTGGTGCAGTGTCCTTTAATAGGAGTTGCTGTTTTACTAAATAATTACCAGATACCGATGTTTATTTCAAAGTAGAGATTGTGACTTTTATTGATAAGTAAATAATATCTGAATACTTCTATTTTCTGCTCAGCTGAAACTGCTTGAATTGCTTCAGGACAGATGCAGAAGTTCAGAAGGCAGTCATGTTAAGTCAATGAAGCAAAGCTAAATTAAGAACCTCTTGATGGGTATGCTGAGATTCATTCACGCGATGTGGGCGTCACTGGCAAGGCCCATCCCTAATTGCCCTTGAGAAGGTGGAGGTGAACTGTTTTCTTAAATAAAACTGTGGCTTGCTAGGCCATTTCAGAGGCCAGTTAAGCATCCTATGTCACTTATAAAGGATGGCAGTTTTTCTTCGCTAAAGGACACTAGTGAACGAGATGGGTTTTCATTGACAATCCAGAGGTTTCATGGCCACCATTACTGATATTAGCTTTTTATTCCAAATTTATTTAATAGTCAAACTTAGATTTCCCAGAGGGATGGGATTTGAACTCATGTCTCTGGTTCTTGGTCCAAGCCTCTGGATTATTGGTCCAATAACATGACCACTATGCTATTGTACCCCTTTTCTTCTGCGGAGAGTTTTTTTTAAAAAAAACCTTACAAGTGTAATGTTAGTCCACCAATTATGTGTACAGTGATTTGTTCAAAGGCAGTTTGCAAAAACAGTTGGCATAATACATATATTTATTATGGGTATGACACATAATGGATTAAGGTTTTTATCATTCATTGGTGTCTATTATAACAATTTGAATTCTTAATATGCAACAAAGGGCCTACTAACTGCAGACCATTAAGTTATAGGAGTAGAATAAACAAGTAACCTTGGATAAACCATGTATCACAATGGTTTGCTCTCTGTAGATTCAGAGGATGGTTGTATGTATGACGGTAATACTGACTAATGGTTAATTGTGTATCTCAATTGTGTTTAATTGTATGCAGGTGGTGGCCATCAACTGCGGATTCAGTTGTGTTCATAGCACCCTCGCCTCTGAATCAGAGGGTTGTGGGTTCACGTCCCACTCCCGGAAACCAAGAACTGTGATTGTACTCGAAAGAGTTGCAATCTGTGACTGTTGATAAAGATTATAAAAAGGAACAGACTGAACCTGTGGTTGTTGGGTTGGAGGTGTACATTTTAATGTGCGTCTCTGTATATAAATGCTAATAAATGTGTGTAAAGATTAATTCCAGTTGACTTTCCTAAGCATAACATGGTAGCAGAGGATGATTACCTAAAGGGGAAGGTTGGAAAATAAGAATTTTTTTCAGACAGAAAACCTAAATTCCAGTGGCCTTTGTGGAAGATGGCAGAAAGCAAGTATAAATTGTCAGGTTACAATTTCCCTCCTACGTTCTTGGAGTCTGACCAATGGAAGACTGAAGTGAATATGTGGGCACAGGCTACGTCCCTACCAAAGAGAAAAACAAAATATGGCCTTGGCGTGGTCACTTCCTACAAGAAGTGAGATGGATGCCTATCGGTTGGATAGTGATGAAGGTTTGGACCTTGTATTGGAGTTCTTGGATTAGATCTATAAGAATGTCAGTGCGGTAAGGTCAGAATTTGATTGATTTAAAACAGATAGTCATTCCATGGAATTGATTCGTTCCACAGATTGTATAAAAGATTGATGAAATTAAATTTTGGGATCCCTGGATCGGTATTAGCATTTGTATTATTGGATTGTGCTAATCAGATGTCTTCTGTCTTAAAAGATTCCTAGGGAGGAATAGTTTCCTTCAGCCTTCATGGAATAAATAGGACATTCTGCAATGACACAAAGAATAGAAGAGTCAATAATTGCCAGATTTCAAAATATGTAGATATCAATACAATAAAGGATTGAAGAGAGGCAGAATGAGGATGAAAGCACCTTTAATCAGCAAAAGACAAAATTGAAACAAAAAATAATGGGCCAATGAATCCCAGGAATGGGAACAGCTAGTAGTTGCTTCAGGTGTGATTCAAAGTATTATTATTGTTACCACCGGGATGGGAGGAGCGTGCGAATTATCAAGCCCCACTACTCCACAGGCTGTACCATTAATTTAAATGTTTAATTTTCTCACCGAAATGGCTAATTGTGTACCTCTAGGACCCAGAAGAAAAGAGACTCTGACCAGGCTTCTTTCAAACACTCAGAATGCTTAATTTATTTTTAAAACAAAACTTATTTTAGCAAGTTGCAAGGACTGGTTAACACACAATTGTAATCGGGAAGTATAACTATCTATCTCTTCCTAAAGAATTCCCCCCAGCATACACACAGACAAAGACATACACACCCACACAGACAAACGAAGGTCAGAGTCTCTCTGCAGAGATGGGCTTTGGAGGATGGGCATTATATAATAAAGGATAAAGTCTGCAGGGTATTAATGCTGTCTACCTGGAGTTCTCTCGTGTGCAGACAGGCCGCTGGTCCCAGTAGATGCCTGGAAGTTCTCACCAACTAGTCCAGCTTTGCAGGTCCAAATGCAGACCAGTTACACTTAGATAAGGGTTCTCTGGCTGATAGCCACACACAATTTCAGGCAAGGTAGAGAGAAGGAGCCGTCTTTTCTCAGATTGTTCACCAACAAGATTGCCTTTTTTGTCTCCCAGCTTCATTAAAGTTCTTTGCAGCTCAACGCAAACAAAACAACTCCTCAAGTACCATATAGGCCAGGTGATCTTTTTGGAAGAGGCCTTGTTTACTCTTCCAAGGTGAACTTATGACCTTTTCAAGAAAAAAAAATCCCAGGTTAACATCCACATGTCCAGATCATGCCAAATCCTTCCATTTTGTAAAAGAAAACTTCAGTCTTGAGAGATATGATTCTAACACTATGCAGTGAACAGCCCAAAGTGAAGAGGCAGGATCCTTGAAATGACACATGACAACGAGAATTCTTAGGAGGAGGATGAAGATAATGGTGAATCCTAAGCAACTTTTACTGGATGCAAGGAATTTTAGTCTTATGATGAATCTGAGAGTCGTGAATTCCTTTAACTCAGCAATACCAGATAGTACTTATACTTCAACAGTATGTGGGATAGATTGGTTAAATTGTTTTTTTTCAGTGTTTCTGGGATGTGAGCATAGCTGGGAAAGCCAGCATTTATTGCTCACCCCTAATTATCCTTGAGAAGATGATGGTGAAGCGCTGCCTTGAACCACTGCAGTTCATCTGGTGTAGGTATACCCATAGTAATGTTTGGAAGGGAGCTTCAGATTTTTGGCCCAGCAACTGTGAAGGAACAGTGATATAGCTGGTGTGTGACATGGAAGTAGTGGTATTCCCAATCTTGTGTCTGCTCTCCCTTTCCTTCTGGGTGGTAGAGATCGAGATTTGGAAGGTGCTGTGGATTGAAGCAAGGTTAAGGAATATAAAAGTACTATGGGTGGGATTTTCTGGCCCCGCTGCAGCAGGTTCTCCCGTGGTGGATGTGGTGAGCCAGCCAAAAGTTCATTGACTTTGGCAGGAACGTAAGATCCCGCTGGTGGCTGGGACTAGAAAATCCCACCTAACTTGTTTTAGCTTGGTGATGACAGCACATTTAGGTAACTAAAGAGAGTTGTAATTCCCTACGAAATAGCTGGAGTAAGCCATTTTGTAAGTACTGATGTAGTGTCTAGCGAGATACCTTTGAGTAAACCTGTGAAAAAGGCACAAATGAAACTTGACGTGGATACGGCAATTATTTTTGGAAAATCAGTTTATCCAGTCAAAACATTATTGGATCCCCTTAACAAAATCTGATCTTTCTCATAGTGTTAGACAAGCATTAATAGCACCAGAATAAGAATCATAGAATCATAAAAATCAAATTGTCTCAAAGTTACATAGACAGTTTGCTCACCTACTTGTTGAAAATCATGCTGAAAGATACAGGTGTATTTGAAGTCCAGTGTATGAGACTAATCGAGGAGATGATTGAGAGTTGTGAAATAAGAACATAAGAACTAGGAGCAGGAGTAGGCAATTCAGCCCCTCGAGCCTGCCCCACCATTCATTACGAACAAGGCTGATCTCGTTTCGGCCTCAACTCCAATTTCCCGCCCTCTCCCCATAACCTTTCAATCCATTACTAATTCAAAATCTGTCTATCTCCTCCTTAAATTTATTCAGCATCCCGGCATCCACTGCACTCTGAGGTAGTGAATTCCACAGATTCACAACCCTTTGAGAAAAGTAATTCCTCTTCATCTCTGATTTAAATCTACCACCTCTTAGCCTAAAACTATGGCCTCTCGTTCTAGAATGCCCCAGAAGGGAAAACATCCACTCCACGTCTACTTTGTCTATCCCCTTTGGCACCTTATATACCTCAAATAGATCTCCTCTCGTCCTTCTAGCGAGTATAGGCCTAAACTGCTCAATCTCTCCTCATAAGACAAGCCCCACATCTCTGGAATCAATCTAGTGAACCTCCTCTGACCCGCCTCCAGTGCAACTACATCCTTCCTCAAGGGGACCAAAACTGCACAGTACTCCAGGTGCGGTCTCACCAATGCCTTGTACAGTTGCAACAACACTTCCTTATTTTTATACTCTATTCCTTTAGCAATAAATGCCAAAATTCCATTTGCCTTCCTTATTACCTGCTGTACCTGCATACTAGCTTTCAG
The DNA here is from genome assembly GCF_964194155.1 of Cetorhinus maximus. NCBI lineage: Eukaryota > Metazoa > Chordata > Chondrichthyes > Lamniformes > Cetorhinidae > Cetorhinus > Cetorhinus maximus. Next base: position 6,397,698 of record NC_135896.1, read on the forward strand.
CGATTCATGCACGAGGACACCCAGATCCCTCTGCACTGAAGCATTCTGAAGTTTCTCTCCATTTAAATAATAAGTCGCCTTTTTATTCTTCCGACCAAAATGGATAATCTCACACTTATCCACGTTACACTCCATCTGCCAAATTTTGGCCCATTCACCTAACATGTCCATATCCATTTGTAAATTTCTTATTTCTTCATTGCAATTTACTTTCTCACCTATTTTGGTGTCATCTGCAAATTTAGCTATAGTACCTTCTATCCCTGAATCCAGGTCATTAATATAGATTGTAAATAGTTGGGGCCCAAGGACTGAAATCTGTTTTAAAAAGTATCAAAGGACATCACCACGTACTATTGTAAGTTTTCCATTGGAACGTGACTTTTAACAATTGCCATGGATCTAGAGGTATGGGGAAAAAGGCAATTTTATTCTGCATTTCATAGACCTGGTGACCAGACTTAGTCATCCTACAATAATACGTAACAAGGCCAAAAGGGTTATGACAGACAAAATCATGGAGCAGTGGTTATGGACTGGACTTGGAGTATCAGTGAAGTTTTTGACTGATAATGGAAGGGAATTTGTCAATGACGAAACTTATGAACATGAGCATCATGGTCATGAATTCCACAGCTGGTAGTCCTTTCACCTGTGGACTCTGAGAAAGGAATCATGTGGGGGTCAATGAAATGCTGCATAAAACTTTAGCTGATCAACCAAACTTCAAGTTGGCATGGGTGGTTTATACAAAGAATTCACTTCAGATGGTTGGAGGGTATAGACCCTGTCAATTAGTCAATGGGCGAAATCCCAAATTGCCTTCTGTGCTGTGTAATAATCCTTCTGCTGTAGAAGGTATTACAATTAATTCAATTTTTTCTGCACATTTGAATGCTTCACATGTGGGGAGACAGGTTTCATTTAGGCTAAAGTCTTAGAAAATTCTGAGAGCATTGATGCATCTTACGAGACCTTCTGAGACAGAGTTTAATTCAGGAGATTTAATACGCAATAGAGAGGGTCGGAGGAAATAGAAAGACCTTGGTAAAGTAATAATTCATGATAGTAAGGCATTACTTATCAAACATGGCAATCAAATTGTTAAGATTAATTCCTCATGATTAATGGAATTAATTACAAAATCTTGAACTCTGAGCAGCTGGTAGAAGTAAACGAGGCACTTGTACCTCAAATGCTCATGTGTTCTGTGACGAAGATCTTGAGGAGTAGAATGAGTGGATCAAAGGCTAGTTAGTGGTAATGTGAGTAACTGTGGCACATGTGACAGAACTGTCACATCCACAGGTCAATTTCCCAGAGAAGGTACACGGTTTACGTATGTGCCAGAGGAGTCTAGAGAATGGAGTGTTGCAAGAATTGTGGGACTTGCAGGAAAAACTACTTTTTAAATATTGGTTGAATATTCAGGATGTTGGCTAAGAGGTGACGTCCATGAACTGGCAGAATGGAGTGAAAGAGTGGAAAGTAGAAAGCGCAGTGCTAATATTGATAGTGAGTCTGAAAACGATTATTGTGTCAGATAATAATCACATATCAGAGAAAGAATCTCCAGTAGTGCCAGAAGGAAATCTCACAGTATTAGTCCTGAGAGACATTAAAAGTGAGAGTAGAGGCCGTAGCTTGAATAGATTACACAATGAAATAAAAGCCACAAAACAGTCTCATAACAGAACTAGAAGCAGAAGTCCTCATGTTCATGAAGTTTTGGTGTTTTCCAATAAACTAGAGGATAAACTTTTAAGAGAGGCAAAACAAAGGGATTTAGATTTAGTTGAAGAGAGTTTAGAGTTTATTTTGAGGTAGCAGCTAAGGGTCGACCAACTTTGCAATATAGATGGATTTGTACTGAAGAAGTATTTGTAGATGGGACTTACAAGGCTAAAGTGAGGCTAGTTGCTAGGGGTTTTGAAGAGCATCTGGGTGATATAGATAGTGGATTCTACCACATCCATAGCTGGAAAAATAATCTTAAAAATCTTTTTTTTTAGCTCTTTTGGCACATTTATGGGAGTGTGGGTCAATCGACAGAAAAGCCATGTATCAGCAGAGTGAGATTTTCAGAAAAGAGTTTCTGAAACCACCCAAAGACACATCAGCAGCATGAGGAAAACTATGGAAACCAAACAAATGTGTCTAGGGCCTGAATGATGCTCCCAGGATATGATATTCTTCAGTGAGACCTACTTTGCTGAAAACGGGTTGTGTTCAGCTGAAAGCAGATCCCGTAATGTTTTATTGGTATTATAAAGGAAAGCTTTTGGGCATCTTCATGATGCATATTGATGATTTCTTATTGGAGGGTACCGAGGAATTTGAGAAACGTCATTAATAAAATTTCAGTAGAATTTAAAATTGGGTGCCAAGATTGTGGGGCTGTTAAATATATTGGTTAAGATATTAAGCTAAATGGGTCTGGAATGGCTTTAATCAAAAACCCTATTTAGGAAGTGTTACTCCCATCCTGGTTAGTTAATAGTTGATATCTAGGGAAGAGAGAGAGCGATTCTTAAGTTTGATTGATCAATTGAACTGGTTGTGCAGTCAGACTAGATCAGATGCTCATTTTGATGTGCTGGAGTTAAGTACTATGATGAAACACCCAAAAGTAGAGAGTGTTTTAAGGACAAATAAAACATTTTAAAAATTAAATATGAACAAATGTATACCTAAGTTTCCATCCTATCCAAAGAACATGAAGTTAGTCATTTTTAGCAATGCTTCACATGCTAATGGTCCTGATGGGTTTTCTAGTGCAGCTGGTTTGATATTTTTTGTGAGTGAAAATGGAAAATGATGTTTTTCAGCTTGGGAAGCTAAGAAAATAAAAAAGGTTGTTAAAAGTACTGTGGCAGCTGAAACACTGTTGTTGAGACAGTGGGGATGGGAATCTATTTGAATATTTGAAGTAAAATTCTGCACAATAGATGTACTGAATCTCACAGAATCGTTACAGCGCAGAAGGAGGCCATTCAGTCCAACATGTCTGCACCAGCTCTCCTAATGAGCAATTCCCTTGTCATTCTCCTGCCTTCTCCGAGTTTCCCTGCACGTTCTTCCTTTTCAGATAACACTCTAATTCCCTTTTTATTGCTTTGATTGAACCTGCCTCCACCACATTCTCAGGCAGTGCATTCCAAACTTTAACCACTCATTGCGTGAAAAAGTTTTTTCTCATATCACTTTTGCTTCTTTTGCCAATTACTTCAAATCTGTGCTCTCTTGTTCTTGATTCATTCACGAATGGGAACAGTTTCTCTCTATCTACTCTGTCCAGATCCTCCATGATTTTGAATATCTCTATCAAACCTCCTCTTGGCCTTCTTTTCTCCAAGGAAAATAGCCCTAACTTCTCTAATCTATCTTCATAGTTCCTTATCCCTGGATCCATTGTCATGAATCTTTGCTGCACTCTCTCCAATGCCTTCACATCCTTTCTAAAGTGCGGTGCCCACAACTGGATGCAATACTCCAGCTGAGGCCGAACTAGTGTCTTATACAAGTCCAACTTAACCTCCTTGCTCTTAGGCTTTATTAATAGGGACATAAAGTACATGATACTGTATGCTTTATTAACTGCTCTCTCAATCTGTTCTACCACCATTTATGACTTATGTACATATACGCCCCGATCCCTCTGCTCCTGCACCCCCTTTAGAATTATGCCCTTTATTTTACATTGTCTCTCCATGTTCTTCCTACCAAAATGAATCACTTCACATTTCATCACTTTGAACTTCTTCATCTGCCACCTGTCCACCCATTCCACCAACTTGTCCTTTTGAAGTTCTACACTATCCTTGTCACAGTTCCCTAGGCTTCAAAGTTTTGTATCATCTACAAACTTTGAAATTCTGGCCTGTGTACCAAGGTCTAAGTCATTAATATATGTCAGCAAAAGCAAGGGTCCCAACACTGGGGAACACCGCTACAAACCTACCCCTAGCATGAAAAACATCCACTCTGTTTCCTGTCTGTCACTCAGATAACCTTGTATCTGTGTTGCTGCTGTCCCTTTTATTCCATGAGCTATAACTTTGCTCACAAGTCTGTTGTGTGGCACTGTATCAAATGCCTTTTGGAAGTCCATGTACACCACATCAACAGCATTGTCCTCATCAACCCTCTGTTACCTCTTCAAAAAATTCCAGCAAGTTAGTTAAATACAATTTTCCCTTAAGAAATCCATGCTGGGCTTCCTTTAATTAACCCGTATTCATCCATATAACTATTAATTTTGTTCCAGATTATTGTTTCTAGAGGTTTCCCTACCACTGAAGTTAAACTGGCTGGCCTGTAGTTACTTATCTTTGCACCCTTTTTGGAACAAAGGTGTAACATTTACAATTCTCCAGTCCTCTGGCACCACCCTGAGTCTAATGAAAAATTATGGCTAGTGCCTCTGAAATTCCCACTTTCACATCTCTCAGTATCCTTGGATACATCTCATCTGATCCTGGTGCTCTATCAGGTTTAAGGACACACAGCCTATCCTGTACCACCACCTTATTAATTTTAAGTCATTCTAGTGTCTGAATTACCTCCTCTTTCACCATGGCCTAAGTAGCATCATCTTATTTGGTCAAGACAGATGCAAAGTATTGATTTAATACCTCAACAATGCCCTCTGCCTCCATCCATAAATCCCCTTTTTGGTCCCTAATCAGCTGTACTCCTCCTTTTACCACCCTTTTACAGTTTATATGCCTATAGAAGACTTTGGGATTCCCTTTTATGTTGGCTGCCGGTCTCTTTTCATACTCCCTCTTTGCTTCTATTATTTGCTTTTACACCTCCCCTCTGAACATTCCATATTCAACCTAATTCTCAATTGTATTCTCTATCTGACATCTGTCATAAGCACATTTTTTTTCTTCTGTATCTTAATGTTTATCTCTTTGGTCATCCAGGGAGCTCTGGCTTTGTTGCCATACCTTTCCCTTTCAAGGGAATATACCAGACTATCTCTTTGAAGGTAGCCCATTGTTCAGGTACCAGTTTTCCTGCAAGACTTTGACTCGAATTTATTTGGCCCAGTTCTGTTCTTACCCCATTCAAATTGGCTTTCCTCTAGTTAATTATTGTTACTCTGGATTATTCTTTGTCCTTTTCCATGGTCAGAATAAACCTTTTGATACAATGATCACTGTCCCCTAATGTTCTCTTCCTGATATTTGATCCACCTGGCCCACCTCATTCCCACCAACCAGGTCTAACAATGCCTCCTTTCTCATTGGACTGGAACATACTGCTGTATAAAATTTTCCTGAACACATTCTGATGGCCACCTTTGTGTGCAGCTGCATCAAGCTGGGCATAGACCCTCGGTATGCAAACACCAAGTGTCACTACGTGCTGAGGTTCTACCTGTTCCCGGTGTTGCGAAGGATGGGTCTGGCCATGCTCCGCAGAACGCTCCAAGTATTTAGACCATGCCATACCGCCTGTCCCTCATGGAAAAATTTATGCAGAGAAACACCTTTGACCACGAGGTCATCAGGCAGTGGTCAGCACGTAATGTCCTAGAGGACCTGCGAGAAAAGGAGATGGTGGATCCTGTCGGAAGGTTGTCTGAGCAGCCTGTCAGTCATTTGGCAGAATGCCTCATCGCTAGAACTTTCCAACAAGCACCAAGACGTAGCTTGACTGGTGGTGAAAAAAGCCCTCCCCGTCTGATGCTTCCTACATGCCAGGAGTCTCGCCCCCTCCACACATTGCCCTTGAGGTGGCTGTGGTGGGGAAGAGACCGTTGTCCACCGCCTTGTGGAATGTGCATTTGCAAAGAAGGTCTGGAGAGAGATGCAGTGGTTTTTGTCGAGGTTCATCCTGAGCAGCTCTGTGACACTGGATTCTGTGCTCTACGGGCTGTTCCCAGGGACACACACTGAGACAAACGTCAGCTGCAGCTGGAGAATCATCAACTCCATGAAAGTTGCTCCTTGGTCTGCCCAAAATTTGTTGGTCTTCCAAGTACTTGTGTACAACTGTCATTATGTACCCTCTTGATTCATACACTCAGTGCAATTGGAATTTTTTGACTTGAGTTGTGTCTTGAGCGAGCATTTTCAGCTTAAAAAACGTGGATTAAATACTGATGGTTATAACTTCACTTCTTTCAATCATGGCAATCTCTTTTCAGTATGACCAGAGTCAACTGATTTAAAATACTAAGCAGCAATGAGACTAGATTAATTGCTTGCCCTTTCTAAAGGGAATCTTTAAGCAAGTTATCCCAAGACCTGGAAGACCCTCAAGTCTGTTCCAGCAAGAGTTTTCCCTGACTGAGTGTTGCAGACTGGCACATTCCAAGGTCCAGGACAGCATACTGACGGATGTGCTAAAGCTTGGGACAGCCTCCGTGGGGAAAGGTCACTGTCTAAGACTTTTCAGCCATAGTGCACTGAGGGGCTGTATGACTCACATTGAAAGTATGCAGTGAATATTACATTATCGCAATTGTATTGAAGCACCTCAGAGTGCGATATGATCTATGTAGAAAACTTGAATATTATTGCATTTTCTGTGATGGCCACTTGAAATGTTTTGTAATGTTCTTTCAGATATTTTATGAATAAAGTATATTCTTGCAAGAAAAGCAACAATTATACAAAAGACTATAGAAAGTATTAAAAAGATGATATTTAATCCTTTGCGTCCACCGCTTCTAACAAGTTGTTTTCAATGTATGCTATTATTGTTTCCCTCATTTGGTGAGTAAAACGACAACAACAACAACTTTTATCTACAAGACTTCTTAAACATAGTAAAATATCCAATGGAATGAAATCAAACAAGATTTGACACAGCGCCATGTAAATAGATATTAGTACACATGACCAAAACCTTGATCATAGAGGTAGGTTTAAAGGAATGTCTTAAAGGAGGAAAGAGAGGTAGAGAGACGGAGAGGGTTAAGAAGGGAAGCCTTGAGTGTAGCGGTTGCATTAAGTAGCATAATGCCTTGGAAAACAAAAAGCACTTGGGGCAGATTTTTTGCTGAGCAGGCGGGCGCGGGTGCTGGCCCGACCTACTCGAGCATAAAATAGCACGTGATGATGTCGGGTGAGCGTCCCGATGTCATCGTGTACTCACATGACATTTCGGTCGGCGGGCGTCGGAGCCGCACCCACCATCAATTACAAGGCCAGTTAAGGCCATTAAAAAGGCAATTAAGCTGTATTTTACATTGCCTGTGTGATTTTGCACTCGTCGCATGAGCAAAACGGGCAGGCGGGTAGCTGGCAATTTCGAAAACCTCATCCAAGGGTGGGATAAAAAGGGCCAGCAGCACTGTCAGTGTGACTACTGAGGAGTTTTGGAGATAGTTTGCTGCTGGTTGCTTATTGATACTTGGCAGTTTCACCCCTGTTTGGGGCTTCATTATTAGTATTTCCACGTTTCATTTCAGGACTTATTGGTGTCTCCAAGGCCCCCGGAGGATTCAAGCCATGTGAACCCTTCCAGGTATCAGACAGCCTTCTGTTACCCTGGTAATGGGGATTGTGGTCTCTGCTGATGGCACCTCCTCTGAGGAGGAAGAGAGGGGTATAAGGGAGAGGAGATCAGATGTCCCAATGCAGTCTCCGGGGGAGAGACCTGTGGGAGGAGAGGTGTAGGCACAAGGGGCACAGGGCCAGCAGGAAGTCCAAGGTGGAAGGGGCCGCAGAAGACACCACTATCCTGTTGCCAGGGTTTGTTTTTAGGTGGCGATGCAGCTATCTCAATATGTCTGAGGTCCAATTCCGAAGGATGCTTTGCCTCTCAAGGGAGACCATGACCTCCATTTGTCAGATAATTGGACCTGAGATCAGCTCCAACTGTGTGGGTGGATACCCCATGCCAGTGGCTCTGATGGTCACAGTGGCCTTCAACTTCTATGGCTCCAGCTCTTTCCAGGGTTCAGAGGGGGATCTGTGTGGAGTCTCCCAATCAGCTGTCCACAGTTGCGTCAAGCTGGTGACAGAAGCTCTGTTCAGGCAGGTACTGACCTTTATTCTTTACTGTACAGACGAGGCCAGCCAGTCTGAGGGAGCCAGCTGCTTTGCAGCGGGTGCTGGGTTCCCCCGCATCCAGAGTGCCATCGACTGCACACGTGGCCATCAAGGCTCCAGCGGGTCAGCCGGGTGCCTTCGTCAACGGGAAAGGATTCCACTCCATGAGCGTGCAGATAGTGTGTGACCACAGGATGCAGATTCTGTAAGTCTGTGCAAGGTACCCTGACAGCTTCCATGATACTTACATCCTGAGAGACTCCCAGGTGCCGAGACTCTTCAGTGCTCCAGCCCAACTGGATGGATGGCTGCTGGGTGACCAGGGCTATCCATTGAAGAAGTGGCTCATGACCCCTCTCCTACACCCAAGAACAGAGGCAGAGCAGTATTACGATTGGAGTCATGCATCCACATGGGCGGTGGTAGAGAGGACCATAGGTCTTCTCAAGATGCACCTGGACTGTTCAGAGGGTGCACTACAATACCCCCTAGACTGGATGTCACTGAGAGTGGTTGCGTGCTGCACTTTCCACAATCTGGCACTAGCAAGGGGGGAACCATTGGAGGAAGAGGATCTTGATGCAGCTGCAGAGGCCACAGATGATGAATCCAGTAGTGAATCAGAAGAGGAGCATGGTGAGGAGAATGCTGAGAGCATGGAGGCCCCCCTCCAAGGAGGCAGGGACACCATGGATGCCTTGATCCAATGCTCCTTCAGCTAGGCTACCAAAGATCTGCTTCCACCTCATGCCACAGGTGCCGCCTCTATCCCGGATGTCCGAAATGACACTTTCATTTGCACCCAAAGACCACTCATTTCCTGTGCAATAAAGTATCGAGCCACTCATGTCCAGTATTACATACTGGTGTGCACTGCATCAGAAAGAAGAACCAAGTTTAATGTTATTGTCACTTTGAAAGCATAATGACGTTACTATTACTGGTGTTGAAGTCCACATCAGCAGACATATAAACCAAACGTAAATGAATCGAAAATCACCCGTGAACTGTCCCTCTTCTGCTCATGATGCCGTTAACTTATACTTCCGAGTGCTACGTCTTTGTGACCACCCCCACCCACTGCCCCCCCCACCCCGCCCGTCACTGGCACCGGCATTGGAGACAGCCTTGTTGGCCTTGATGACTTTGGCAATCGTCCTTTGGCCAGTGGAGCCTATGCTGGCCCCGCCTGGGAGGCAGCGGCCAGTACCACGGCTGGCATCTCCCCAGTCATTGCAGCCTCATCAGATGCAGCGGTCACAGGCGGAGGAGCTGCTGCCATCATCCGGAGCACCCTGAGAGGAGCCCGCAGAGACGACAAGCAAGTCGTGTGCCAACATGAGGTCCTTCTGGACCTCCCTGCTCACCATTAATGGATGGGCATCTAGCTGGGATAGTGGGTGCCTCATCCATCTCCTACACTGGCATTGACCACCCAAAGTCAATGCCTGTGTGAGGACTTGCAGGTACGAGTGCAACCCCAGGAACCCCTGATTCTGTCCCTGGAGCTGCCTCTCCATGAGAGTCGCCACTCTCTCAATGGAGGAGGCAGTGCGCTCGGCCATGAGGGTCAGTGCAGTGCTCATGCTCCGCATGGACTCCTCCACAACAGAGACCATGGCACGCAGATCCTCGTGGATCTCTGCCAGATCCTCCCACTCATCCTGCTGGACATCCAGCATCTGCTGCCTAAAGGACGATGCCAGAGGTTCATCATTTGCCTTCAACTGAGCATCGTCCTGGTCCCCAGCAGTCCTCCGACTGCCGTCGCCCTGGTCACTCTTTGCCTCCAACTGCACCTCAAGCGAGTGTGAAGTGCGCTCACCAAAGTGCACCAACATTCTAGCCGCCGATCTAATGTCCACTGAGGTGCTGGCATCTGCGCTGGTGCCTGGTCCAGAGAGCGGGTGTGGCACAGGTGCAAATGAAGCCCGGTGCTCCTCCAGTGTCAGGGGTGGCCCTTCAGGGTCCAGAAAGTGAGTGTGTGCCGGTGAATCTAAAAGGGAGAACAAGGACATGTCATTAGTTAAAGTCAACACTTTGTCACTGTGCATGCCAGGCACCCTGGTGAAACAGTGGAGATCTGCATCATGGTGCCATCATCTTTCAATGATCAATGGGGACTCCAGGTTTGAGGCTCCCCTCAATGAAGAGCGACATGAGAATGGTTGCACAAACCAGAACTCTCACTTCTGTGCACTGCGCTCTTACCTTCGTCTGGCACCTCCGCCTCTCCATGTCCAGTTGTACATGGAACGTGCCGGCTCTCCAGCCCAAGGGCATCCTGCTCGAACCTGGTGAGCATCAGCCTCCGCCTGTCCGTGACTTCTCCAATTGGTTATAGCTTGTCTTCCGAAAGAGCAGAGGAGCATTGATTATTCCACTCTCTACCTGCAGTGCCACTGCAGCCTGGCCAACCCCAGCTGAGGAACACCTCGCAGGGCACGTCAGAATCATGACCCTTGAGCCGCAAGGCCCTCGGTCCAAACAGCCAGGGCTCACCCCCTTGACCAGCTCCGGCGTCACTGACAGTTGGCACTCAGACACTAGCACCCCTGAGGTCCACAGGGGGAACGGCCACACCTTAACACTTATGCACACTGACTCAAGCCAACATGGTACTCACCCTTCCTGAGCGCAGCAAGTCATTGAACGTCTTCTAGCCCTGCACCCATGCGCGCCACACCACGTCATGGCTACTAAACAGCACTGCCACCTCCTCCCATGCCATCTTTGTGAGGTGCAGTGGCCGCCTCCTCCCTTTTCTGGGGACAAGGGTGTCCATCCTGGTAGCCACCTCCTCCAGGAGGACCGCAAGGTACTTATCCAAAAAGCAGGGGGCCGAGTGCCTGCCCTCCTGCCTGGCATCTCCAGCCGCACTCGACGCCACCACTTTGCTAACGCAGAACAGACGTTCTTCCGTGGCAGCCTTCGCCATTGTTAAACCGGCCGCCATTGGACCCGGTGGCCGACAGGCCCTGCCCCCACTCGGCCCTTCCCCACCAATGAGCCTTAATTGGCCGGCCAGTGTGAAATCGCGGTTAGGGGCCGATCGCAGGCAGTGGCCTGTTTCCTGGCCACTCCCGGGCCCACGGATCACGTATCCTGCCAAGACTAAAATTCAGGCCTTGGAAGACTGTTTCCTGATGCCTAAAGAAAACTCAATGTTAACATCGGATTATTAGCCTAATTTTATGTTATGTTCAGATCTTGCTGGTTGAGTTCTGCAGCTGACCTTCCCACAGTTCTGGCAGCAGTATTGTAATTTCTATCTTCAGGATGGTATTGGGTAAATGTAAAATGTAATATTTCCCAGGCCAAAATGTAATAATTAAGTGTTGAGAAGGTTGAGGGGCTGATTGAATTAAAGTGCTTAAAATGATAAATGATTCAATGGGGTAGATACAGAGAAACAATTTCCTCTGGTTGGAGGGGGAGGGGCAATCAGGTACAAGGAGGAACAATCTTAAAATTAGAGCTAGGCCATTTAGGAGGGAAATCAGAAAATGTTTTTCCACACGAAGGAAAGCCTGAGCCTGTTGAAACTTTGAAGCCAGAGAACAACAGATTTTTGTCAGGTTTTGGAGCAATAGTACAGATCAGCCATGAGCTGAATGGTGGAACAGACTTGAGGGCCTGAATTGGTGGTCTAAATTTGTTATTTTGAATATGAAACCTAACAGCCCAAGTGTTGTCACAAAGGTTTCAGCAAGTGCAAAGGTAGTTGCGTACAATTGTCATTATGTACCCTCTTGATTCACACACCCAGTGCAATTGGAATTTTTTGACTTGAGTTGTGTCCCGAGATAGCATTTTCAGCTTAAAAGCACATGGATTAAATAATGATGGTTATAGGTCTATCTTGATAGCAGTGGTGGAAGCAGTTTGAGGTAATTAATTAAATATATTGCACAGGGTTATATGTTGGAATAAACAAGGTTTTGCCTGTAGTGTATTGCTATTAATACACCAAATAGACCCCTAATTACAATACTGCTAACTAGAAGCAGCTTTGTGCTTTTGTGGCTGATGTTCGCTTTTATACTTACCGATGCATGCATGGCAGTTAAACTGAAGTGTGTAACTGCCTGCAAAGTCCTAGTTCTCGTTATGACAGGTGATTACATTGCAGTGAAAATTCATGTTGCCTCATTGGATTTGGTAATGTTTATCAACTGCAACATAAGGAACTGACAGAGTATTCCAATAACCTGTGTCCCTTGACCAACTCACACTGCAAAACCAGAAAAGTTCCAACAAGGCTTATTCCACCCCCTTCCACTCTGCTCTCCCCCTCCCTCTACAGTATGAACACACTGTGTATCTGCTGTTCCTTCAGGTCATTATGGATTTTTTTCTATTGATCCTGAGCAGGTGTTCATCCTGGGATCATAATATTTGATTTCTGGCCAGACAGGGATGTGCCAGTATTGGTAGAAGTGGGATAGCTTGCTTAAAGGTTCCCTTTAGAAAGGGCAAGCAATTAATCTAGTCTCATCGCCGCTTAGTATTTTAAATCAGTCGACTCTGGTCATACTGAAAAGAGAATGCCCTGATTTAGCAAAGTTAAGTTATTTTTAGATCAAATGCTATATAATGTTTCATATGTGAATATAGCCAACTTTTATTATTATGGACCGCTGAGGTACATACGTAAAGACTAGGTGAATGTTGAATTTTCCATTGCATAAACCTCAAGCAATTAATAGACCTTGGTATATTGATTTAGAATTTATCCATCAAAGAAGCCACAGCACTGAGAGGAATTAATTTCAAGTTGCAAACTCCACAAGTATCTAAGACGAATTGGTAAATTGAAAATATGAACTCAGATAGAAGAGTTGCCTGGGCTAAATGGGCTGGAGTGTCAGTGTCTCAAATCATAGGACCCCAATATCACTGTGTAAGTGGGTGGGTTTTGAATAGTTAAAACCTCACTCATTGAACAGAAGGAGGCCATTTGGCCTGTCAAGTGTGTGCCTGCTAAAGGGCACATTGAGATCATGAGCCTTAGCTAGGAAATCATTGATCGAATGCACTTCAGTTTTTGAAATCTGACAGTTAAGTTTCTCTCATCCATGAAACTAGTTTGCATTAGTTAAAAAAAATTATATAGCTCCTTTCATGCCATTGGTACACCCCAATGCATTTCCTAGCCAATTAAGTACTTTTGAAGTCACTGTTGTAATTTAGGAAACATGGCAACAAATTTGCACACAGCAAGCTCTCACAAACGGAATGTAATGATGACCAGGTAATCTACTTTAGTGATGCTGATTGAGGGATAAATACAGGACACCAGGGATAACTCCTCTGCTGTTCTTCAAAATAGTGCCATGGGATCTTTTGCATCTACCTTGAGAGGGTAGACTGAAAGGGCAGCACTCCTGAGAATGTTCGCCTAAGTTTTTGTGCTCCAGTCTTGGGGTGGACTTGAACCCACAAACTTCAGTGCAAGAGAGTGCAAGAGTGCAGCCAAGTGATCCATACTGACACCAGACCCCAGACCAGTAAAGCTTTCTCACCCCGCCATGACCTCTCTCCATAGTCTGCCTGCCACAGTGAACTTGATTCTCATGTTAACCAATTGAAATGGTTGCAAAGTCGGTCGTGCTAACAAAGCCAGTGATATTTGTGATATTGTTACATTGGATACTTTAATCCAACAACAACTTATATTTATATAACATCTTGAACATGGGAAAATGTTCCAGAGTTGGTGGTAGGAGGGGTGAGCGGGATGGAAAGGGGTTAGTAAGACCATATTTCAGTTGGCACACTGGGCAGATAGGCTGGCGAGGGAGGAGGATGGGGCAGTTGGTGATGCTGCTCATAAGGAGTGAAGGACATGTCTTGATGGGCCCTTTGGAGAATTGAGAGAGGCACAGAGGGAAGTGTGGGCTTATGTAAGAAGGTATCAAAACTGGAAAGGTGGCAGGAAAGTAGAGGTTTAATGAAAGCTTGGTGTAGGACAAAGAAAAAAATAAATGGACGTATGTTCAAGGTATGCAGTCGTGCCATGCTTAGTTAATCCAGAACAGCAGTGTGGTCTGATGGCAGAGGAATCCAAGAGTCTGGGAAGCCTGCTTTAAGCAGAGTTGAAAAGCTGTTGAAAAGAATGCTGTGAAAGTGCAGAGTAAGCAGGGTTGAGGGAAGAGCAATGGGCTCTGCACAGATAGCTTTAAACTTGCAGCTTAAACTAGTATTTTTGGCTAAATTGCATGCAGAATTAGTGCCAGAGCTATTAAGCAATGGAAGAGAGGATAATGGGGTAGAATGGCTAGAAGATGGGCAAATATAGAGTTGTGAAAGAGAAGAGCTCAATTAAGGAGCTGTCATGCAGGAGCCATCTAGAAGCACTTGAATCTAAATTAAACCTGTCTTGCACTTTTTCTGATTTTTTTTGGCTTATTGTTTTGTATTTCTCAGTATTACTACTATTAAAAAATATGTTGAACACTTGGTATATATGAAACTTATGTCAGTCCTCAAAAATTGAGTGCAGTCAAAGCTGCTTGTGATTTGAATCAGTTGATTGTATGTAATGCGTCTTCTTTGTGTACTTATTTGTTTGATAAACCAAACAAATATGTAAACTGGTTCCAAGTAGGAAATACTGGTTCAATTATTCAGTTTAACAGTTTACATAATTTGCCTTTTAAAGAAGGTAATTATGTTGTAACCTATTTTGGCTATTATCTTTCCTTAAAGGCTACAGGGATTCACAAACAGAATGCCTGAGACAAAAGTTAACTTACCTGGATTTGCTTTAGGAAGACACATTTTTACCAGGTCTTGCCGGCTGCTGGACTCTGCACAGCAAGAGTTAAATTCATTTATATAACTGTAGCGTACTAAAGAGGCAAAAAATGGGAGGATTTAGTGTCCTCAAAGGGGGGAAAAGCAAGCAATGAAAAATAACTTTCTAAATTTTGATATGGAACGAAAAGCATCTCACAAATTGTCTTTTTTTGTTTTGCCTTTCTAAAAAGCTGAAATTATGTGGCAGGTTGTGCCCCACTTGTTCCCCACTTGCCTAGATGAGTGCAGCTCCCACAACACTCAAGAAGCTTGACACCATCCAGGACAAAGCAGCCCACTTGATTGGCATCACATTCACAAACGTTCACTCCCTCCACCACCGACACACAGTAGCAGCAGTGTGTACCATCTACAAGATGCACTGCAGGAATTCACCAAGGCTCCTTCGACACCACCTTCCAAACCCATGACCACTACCATCTAGAAGGACAAGGGCAGCAGATAGATGGGAACACCACCATCTGGAAGTTCCTCTCCAAGTCACTCACCATCCCGACTTGGAAATATATCGCCATTCCTTCACTGTCGCTGGGTCAAAATCCTGGAACTCCCTAACAGCACTATGAGTGTACCTACACCACATGGACTGCACGGTTCAAAAAGGCAGCTCACCACCACCTTCTCAAAGGCAACTAGGGATGGGCAATAAATGCTGGCCCAACCAGCGAAACCTGCATCCCGTGAATGAATAAAATAAATTGTAGTCTACAAGATATCACTGAGCTGTTGCACGAAGTGCACCTCTGAAGAAAAGCATTTATTTGAAATGTAGAAAAAATAATGACAAACACAGTTCTAGAGTTCTGAGGCAGAGTTCTTTGGAAATAAAATTAATTTTCTCCCCTTCCTGAACCTGTCCATGAAACTGCCAGCTCCTTGGATCACTATGGAATGGTCTAAGTTAGTTCTGAGTTTAAATCTTGGGATCAAAGAAACACTGGGAAGAGGTGAGCTATCAAAACCTATTGAAGAGAGTGACATTTAGTGAATGCAGTTCTGAATTCACATTATTTTGAACATTATACATGGTTTATTTCATTTTCAATCATAAATCCGTCTGAAATTTGAAATAACTTACACAAAGGAGAATTTCATGACAATAGTAACAATTTGCATTTATATAATGCCTTGCCATTTTTTTTAAAAACCCAAGGAGTTTCATGGAAGCATTTTCAAACAAAATTTGACACTGAGCCACAGAAGGAGCTTGTACATATTATTTACAATACAGAAACAGGCTATTGGCCCAGCAACATTGTCAGTGTTTATGCTTCACATGAACCACTTCCCAACATTTATCTGATCCCCATCACATATCCCTCTATTTCTTTCCCCCTCATGTGTTTATCTAACTTCCCCTTAAATGCACCTGAGCTAGTCACCTCAACTACCACTTGTGGTTGTGATTTCTACATTCTAACCACTCACTGTAAAGAAGTTTCTCCTGACTTCACTAATGTATTTTTAAGTGACTATCTTATATTTATTGTTTCTTATGCAAGTGGAAACATTTTCTCCACGTTTACTCTATCAAATCCTTTTGTAATCTTTCTATCAGGTCATCACTTAGTGTTTTTTCTGTTAGGTCTTTCCTAATAGGTATAACCTCAGTTCTGATATCGTTCTAATTAATCTTTTTTGCACTGTCTCCAATTCCTCTCTATTCAGCTTACAGTATGGATATCAGAACTGCTCATTGTACTCCCAAGCATGTGTCATCCTAAAATTGCTGCCCATGTCCTTTACCCGCACCAGTGTGGCACATTTGTGTGTACTGGAAGCTACATATATTAATACACAGGGCCTTGTTCTTTGCAGACAGAAAGAACATGTACACACATTGCGCCTGTTTCAGCTAAACAGAATAAGTGACAGCCATTCTCTGACTCATTCCTCAGGGCAATGTCTTGACCAATCAGGGTCAAGTTGCCTGGTTTAAATTTCAAACAATGATTGGCAGTTAACTGTCAGTCGCCATCACTGGTGCATTCTCCATGGCAACACCCCTACCAATCAGAGTCCACTTACCAACCAATCAGCACTCTTCCAATACAGTATACATTGTTGTTTTCCCTTTATATTGGTATTCTTGAAGTGTCCTGATGAGTGCAAGATGAAAAGTTTTGGCATGTCTCTTTTTTTCAGCAATCCTCTGTGATATCGGTGCTTATCTATTTCTGGCTTCTCAAGCAACCCCAATTTTAATCGCTCAACCATTGGTGGCCTTGCCTTCAGTTGCCTAGACCAGAAGCTCCGTAATTCCCCCCCTAAACCTCCTCACCTCTCTTTCTTATTTTAAGGCATTCTTTAAGACATACCATTTCGACCAAGCGTTTGACCATCTGCTGTAATATTGCCCATGTGGCTGTATGTCTAATTTTGCTTTCTAACGCTCCTGTGAAACACCTTGGGGTGTTGATTATACAACTAAAGTTGTTGTTGTCTAACCAAGGTTTTATACAAGTTTAGCATAAAGTTTCTGTTTTTCAGTTCTATCTCTCTGGAATTGAACCCCAGTGTTTTATTTGCTTTTTTGTCGCCTTATCGACCTGTGTCGCTACATTTACTGATTTGAGTATCTATGCCCAAAATTCCTCTGCTCCTCCACCTGATTCAGACACATTTTGTGAGGAGTGTCCATACCACTTCACACTTATCTATATTGAAGTTCATTTGCCAAATACATGCCCATTCTGCAAGTTTATTAATGTCTTTATGTGTTTTGCCGCAGTCTTCCTCTGTATTAGATACACCTCCCAATTTGCTGACACCTGCAAATTTTGAAATTATACCATGATTCTCGAGTCTAACTCTGTAAATGGTAAACAGCAATAGTCCCAGCACCAATGTTTGTGGAGCACTACTTCCCACTTTCTGTCAGTTTGTGGTCAGATTGCTACCATTCTATACTTAGCCCCTGACTTCACATCTTCTGGCCTTAGCCATGAGTCAATTATGCTGTACCTAATCGAAGACCTTTAAAAACTCTAAATGTATTCCAACTTCTGAATTACCCTTATCCACCCTTTCTGTTACTTCTTCAAATAATTTAATAATATTGGTCAAGTATGATCTTCCTGTTTGAAACTAGTACTTTATTATGTTTTCAGTTACAGTGTTTTTCTGTTATGTCTTTGAGCAAGGAATGCATTATCTTTCCTACCACTGACATTAGGCGGAATTTTCTGTCCTGGGTCTAAATCTTGTGGCGGAGATGGGAAATGTATCCCGCTGCAGAGTGTTGCTCACAATAAGAGGTTGTGGTGGAAGAATTAATCCAGGCTGGTCTTCTGGTTCAAGCTGGTTTATTTTCAAAACAACTCCTCAGTGCTACTGACTTCCAAGTAGCTTCCACACAAAGTGTTCCAGCTGTATCTTTTTATTCTGTTTATGTAGGTTGGAAGATGACAAATCACCAGGAGAGCATTGAAATAATCAAGTTTAGAGGTATCAGGTATGGATGTGAGTTTCAGCTGGTGAGCTGAGGCAGTGTCAGAGTCAGGTGATGTAACAGAGGTGGAAGAAGTTGGTCTTGGTGATAGAGTGCTTATGTGGTCGGAAGCTCTTTGGGTCAAGTAAGATTGTAAAATTATGAACGGTCTGGTTCAGCCACTCAGACAGTGGCCGGGGGTGGGTTTGGTGGTGGGGGTAGGGTGGCGGTAGAGTCGGTAGCAGGGAGTGAAGTTTGTGGAGGGCACTGAAGTAAGTGGCATCAGTCTTCCCATATTTAGTTGGAGGGAATTTCTGGCCATCAATATTGGATGTTAGACAAACAGTGTGAAAAAATTAGAGACAGTAGAAGGCTTGGGAGAGGTGATGGTTAGGTGGAACAGCATATCGTCATTGGAACATGAAGTTATGTTTTCAGATGAAGCTGCCAAGGGGCAACAAGGAGATGACAATTAGCAGGAGGCCAAGAGTAGATCCTTAGGGTACGCCAGAGGCAATGTTGTAGAGCAGGAATATAACCTATTGCAGGTCATTCTCTTGCTACTGCTGAATAGAACCATACTAGAACAGTCCCACACACGTGGACGATGGGAAAGAGGGTTTGGAGGAAGGTGGTTTGATCAACCTAGTCTAAAGATTGTAGACAGGCGGAGAAGGATGAGGTAGGATAGTTTACCATGGTCACAGTCCCGCAGGATGACATGTGTGACTTTGCGGGCTGATTCAGTGCTGTGGCAGGGGGTGAGCATAAGAATTAGGAGCAAGGGTAGGCCATTCAGCCTGATTGGAAGGGTTTCAACATGGAGTTGCAAGAAAGATGGACATGGAGTTGGGAGACAAGAGCATGTTCAAGGACTTTGGAGAGGAAAGGGAGGTTGAGATAGAGTGGTAGTTCCCGAGACATAGAGGTCAAAAGTGTTTCTTTGAGGATGCGGATGATGACAGCAGATTTGAAGTGAGGGAAACAGTACCTGGAAAAAAGGAACTGTTAGCATTAATAACTGACTGAACTACTGCCCTTTCAAGTATTACTGGCCAGTTTGTACTTGCAGTGTTCCTGATTTTGTTCTTTGCATTGCTATCCTCAGTTCATTACTTCAGATATGATGTACAATGCCTCAGGGGACCAGCCATATTTGGTGTTGAGTTGTATCTCTGACTGGTCATGCAATGGCAGCTGCTCCACTTGTATTGCAGAAAAATTATGTAAAGTTGCCTGGTTTCAGTGTGAGTTGTCTTTATCCCTCCCCATGTTTGGAGATCGTCTGAAGAAGCTGTTGATTGGAGAAGGAAAATACTACAATTGCTGAAATCTGAAATTAAAAACCTGAAAAGTTAACTATTTTTTTCATTCTTCTTATCGTGTCCACGGACAGTCTATACATGGCCCGGCCAGAACTGGACACATTTTTGTGCCTTGTTGTTGAATTCGGCAAGATCAGCAACAATGCAGGGTTCCTCTAGCGATAGGCAATGCAGGAGATGTTGCATAGTCTGTGGCTCAGTTCCACATTCACAAGTTGTCGGGCTGGTTGTATATCCCCATTTGCTTAGTGACACCTTTGAACGACCTACACCAGTCCTAAGTCTAAGTTTTCATTGATACTGCCCAACCTGCTGAGTATTTCCATCATTTTCTGTTTTTATTATTGTTGATTGGAAAACTAAGTTGGCAGGCTGCCGATTGCTCAGCATTCAGCTTAGGGAGTTGGGGGTGGTGTGGTGGGTATGTAAATGATGCCTGATTACATCAATACTTGGCCATTACTGCCTATAGAAGAGCTTTGGAGAATTATTTCTTTGAGGTGGGTCTAATATCCTCTGGAAGCTGTAAATACTGCTAATTTACCTTTCGTTATTGTTGGGGGAAGATGATTGTTGTTTGCTTAATGCACATGTTAATTATTTGTCTTCCTTTTGTGTTTAATCATTTTGATTTTGGCTGCATTTAGTGACACCACCTGATATAATTAACAAAATTTGTAGTTGTGCTCTCAGGAAATGAGAGGACAATAATTATCCAGCATAATAATAAAAGCAAAATATTGTGGACGCTGGAAATCTGAAATAAAACCAGAAAGTGCTGGAAATACTCAGCAGGTCTGGCAGCATCTGTGGAGAGAGAAATAGGGCAGAATTTTACCCTTGATGGGCGGGCGGGCCCGACTGGCTCGGCGGGCAGGCATCCGATCGCCGCCGCCAAAGCGGGCCCTGCCGCCATTTTGAGTGGGCGGGCCAATTTAGGCCCGCCCAGCGGGCTGCCCGACAGGAAGCGTGTGCGGTGGGGTGGGGGGAGGGATTCCCCAACTGTCAAAGTGTGCTCTTTCACGCATGCGTGTGAAAGAGCGCACATCTCACTGAGACTAAGTGCTGTCTCAGGGAGATCACTGACAGTGCTTCAAAGTTTAAAAATAGAAAAATAAAAAAATTAACATGTCCCCCTCATGTGACAATGTCACACGAGATGGGACATGTTAATAAATATGACTAAAGCTTTATTAAACTTTTTAAAAACAGACATGAAACCTCATCCCGCCAGTGGATGAGGTTTCATGTTTTTTCAGAACCCCGCTGGGGCTCCGGCCTGCCCGACAGCCTTAAGGTTGGACGGGCAGGGCCTTTAATTGGGTTAACTACCCTGTCAATGGCCTCAATTGATTTCGCTGTCTGCCCACCTTCCTGAATATTTAAATGGGACAGAATGCCGATGTCATCCTGTGTCATTTTCGCGTTGGCAAGCGGGCCCCACCCCCAACTCGCCGATGGAAAAATTCTGGCCGTAGAGTCAGTGTTTTGAGTCGAATATTACTCTTCTTCAGAATTGAAGGAGGGTAGAAATGTGATGAGTTTTATGCTGTCGAAAGTGGGGAGTGGGAGGAAGAACAAAAGGGAAGGTCTGGGAGATACGGTAGAGGGCAAGAGAGATTAATTGACAAAAATGTCATGGAATAAAAGGCAAAGGAAATGTGTAGCAAAGAGACAAAGTATTTGTTCAGAGTGAGTGTAAACGTCAGATTAATGGTAAGCCCTGTTTGAGAGCAAAAACATGAAAAACAAGATTCAAAAAACAAAAACATGCACATGGCAAAAAAACTGCATCAAGATGGGGGACAGAGTTTATGCTCTGAGATTGTTGAACTCAATATCAAGTCTAGAAAGTGCCTAATTGGAAGATGAGGTGCTGTTCCTCAAGCTTGTGTTCAGCTTCACTGAAACGCTGCAGAAGGCAGAGGACAGAAATGTGAACATGAGAGTAAGGTGGTGAATTAAAATGGTAAGCCACCGGAAGCTTGGGATCATGCTTGTGGACCGAGCAGAGATGTTCTGTAAAGCATCACCCAATCTGCATTTGGCCTGCCCAATATGGAAGAGACCACATTGTGAGCAGCAACTACAGTATACTAAATTGAAAGAAGTACAAGTAAATTGTTGCTTTGCAAACCAACACTTAGCCTAGAATGTGTAATTTGAGCAATCAACTCTTATTGACTGTAATTGTTAGACGGGCCCAACTCTGTGGTTCTTAACATTGTATTTCTGTGGAATGTTAATGGCTGCGTTTAGTTACAATACCGGCTACCGGTGTTATATTACACTGAAGAAGTGTAATGTGTAATTTTATGCATGCATTGAAGTTCTATACATGACACTAACATTTGGGCTGGGCTTGAGTGACTGGCATAACACTTGTGTGCGTTATCAGATGGCAACAGTGTCAATATTCATTCCGTCTAATTCTTTGCAACTTGGTGCCCCACCATTGTTCAGCGGATGGGAGAGGGTCCAGAGCTTGAGCTTCACTGAGACCACAGTCAGTATCCTCACATCTGATTCTTTTTTTATCAGTTGTTTGGACAATTTGAATAGAGCAAGGTTAATAATTGCAGTTGCATTATTCCTCCAACAATTCCAATGATTGTCCTGAGAAGTAGGGGCGACTTGGAAGAATAGGGTAGTATGCAGTAGGATGATTTTAAGGTACGGCTTGTAACATTTTCAGCTTCTATATCAGGATTACCCTGAAGGATATATCTTTTTTTGTTCTGAAGTAACTGGTATTGGAGATATCCTGTGGCTAAAATCCGACCAATACAAAAACAGGTTTGGAAGGATGGAAATAATCCCCATAGTTTTAGGCTAAGTGGTGGTAGATTTAAATCAGAGATGAGGAAGAATTACTTTTCCCAAAGGGTCGTGAATCTGTGGAATTCACTACCTCAGAGTGCAATGGATGCCGGGACGCTGAATAAATTTAAGGAGGAGATAGACAGATTTTTAATTAGTAACGGGTTGAAAGTTTGTGGAGAGAGGGTGGGATATTGGAGTTGAGGCTGAAATGAGATCAGCTATGATCGTATTGAATGGTGGGGCAGGCTCGAAGGGCTGAATTGCCTATTCCTGCTCCTAGTTCTTATGTTTCTTATGTAAATCTGATTATCCAGAAATTACCATTTGGTTAATGAGTAATCATTGCATAGTTCCTGCACTGTAATATTGAGGCCCTGAGAAGTGAGGGTGAAAGTGAATTGCTGTATAGATCTTTTAACATTTATGTTTGACAGCATGTATTATTTAAAACACAGTTTCTTGCTGTTGCTGCAAAATTAAATCTTATGAGCTGTGTTTTTATTGCTCTCCTGCTGAATATAAGTCATTATTACCCAGAGCTTTGGTACCAGTCTTTGCAGTTTTGTTCTGTCTTGTATCAGTTTTATTAAGAAATATAAGAAAAGGGTCAAGACCATGCAGGATCCCACCAAAATTTAAAAGTATAAGGAGACTGAGTTAAAATGATTAGCAAAAGAACCAGAAACAACATGAGGAAATCATTTTTTACGCAGCAAATTGAGAAATTCTGGAATGCACTACCTGAAAGATGATGGAAGCAGAGTCAATAGTAACTTTCAAAAGGAAATTAGCCAAATACTTGAATGGAAAAATGATAGGATTACGGGGAAAGCATTGAAATGGCCTAATTGGTTAGCTGTACCAAAGATCTGATAGAGACATGAGCTAAATAACCTCTGCTGTATCATTCTGTGATTTCATGCTAAGAAATTATGAGATAAGTTTTTTAATAGGTCGGGATTGGAGGCAGGTGCGCTCTTCTATGCCAGTTCGCCGCCACGTTCACAACCCAGAGCCATTTTCAATGAAGGTTGCTTGGCCATGGATCAGCTGCCCGTTGGGTGGTGATCAGCCAGCTTAAGGCTAGTTATTGTAAATGATGGGCCTAATAAGGCCCCATTCCTGAACTGATTGGAATTTCCAGTTGGCAATGCAGGCAGCCCAAGGTCCAGTCTAACGTGTTGAGATCAGAGCGGTGGGGGGGTGGGGGGGGCGTGAAACATAAAGCAACGGTTCCCCCCCCCCCACTGCCCCAACACATAACGGCCGTTGGCGTCCTCTGGAGGGGCTGATTGTCGCCTGGAGGAGTTGCCCCTCCAGAATCATGGCCAGGCAGCTGTGGTTTTTTGAACAATAAAAATAAATTTACCTTTGCTTGCTCCTTGCAGTCTCCATGTTCTGATTGCCAGCTCCCACCCTGGCTGGTGAGGCTGCCAATCACTGAGTGTGGGAGGGTCTCCCATTGGCGCTCCAGTGTTGGGAGCTTACCCACTGTCCCTGATTGAACGATGATTCCTGCTCCCCGGTCTTTTTTTTCATTCATTCACGGGATGTGGGCTTCACTGGCTGGGCCAGCATTTATTGCCCATCCTTAGTTGCCCTTGAGAAGGTGGTGGTGAGCTGCCTTCTGGAACCGCTGCAGTTTAATTGGCTAGAGTACTGAAAATTTGCAGTGGGCGTGCCTAAAGCGCAGAGTCAGGACCTGAAACATAGTCCCCATTTTCGGTTCCTGACCCCTGATTGAAAATTCAGCCTATTGGTTTGGTGATACTGTGGCTTGGATGTTAAAAGCCAGCAGAGGAAGCCAAGAAGTTCCATAGTAGTGGTCCTGAGAGATGAACGATTTAGAGCAGGTAAAAAATACAACCAGTCTTGATTTTAAAAGCAAGAAAGAAAAGAGCACAAAATAATGCATTTTGAGGTTAGGAGGAACAAGTTGTTGACGTGCACGTATAATCTGCAAGTGCAGGTTTTACAAATGGGCTCTTTAATGTTATCATGCAGCTTCGTTCACAAAAACGGGAACTATTAGCATGGACGTTGCTCCTTTGGATTACTTTCATTGGGCATCAGCCTACAAGTGCTAAAAATGTATCTTGCATTAATGTTGCACATTTATTACCCTGACTTTTCTGCGTCCTGCCTGGTCATAAACTTGGCATCATCCATCATGCTGTTTTCTGTTCATGCTTATCATCTCCTTTTACTGACGTGTTCCTGGGCTTGACCATTACGTTATTTTCTACAACTCTCATCAGCTTTGTATCAATGCATAGCCACACAATCACCTTAAAAGAAAGAGCCTGAATTTACATAGCACATTTCATGATCTTGGGATGCCCTCAAGCGCTTGTGAGGTTCCCTTCATACTTAAAGTGTGAAATATTGAATGGATAAATATTGTCAGGGGGGATGCATTAAAGGCTTTGATGCCTTTGACAGTAGATAAATTAGCAGGCCCGGAAACTGGAACTCGTTTCTGAGGAGGGCTGTTAGAGGTTTTGAAACTTATGAAGAGGATTCGATAAGTTTGACATGGCGAATCTGTTTCAGTGAGTCCAGAACAGGGGCACATGTACAGCATAAATGAAATAGAGGAGGAATTTGTTTACACAGAGAGTGGTGAGAATGTGGTACTCACTGCCATATGAAGTTGTTGAAGCCGAAGAGGCTTGATGTATACATGAGGGAGAAGGGAATAAAGGGATATGTGGGAGGAGGCTTGTCTGGATCACGTGGACCAAATGACCTGGTTCTGTGCTGTAGATTCTATGTAATAATTTTGCTTTTATGTGTAACTTAACACAGTGGGCCAAATGGGGGAGAAATGCCTCGGAGAGACTTGGTGGACAGAATAGCCTTCTGTGCTGTGCTATTCTGTGATACTTTAACTGCCATTTATTTATCTGTGGGTAGCTGCACTCTCAATCGAAGCATGCAAGAGAATAGTACTGTTTTTACATTTCAAGCTCGTAGAGATTTCGCAAAGAAAATTTGTCACTAAATTAAAGTCTCAAATTTGATTTTTTTGATGTTGCCAATTTCACTCTGCATTCCAATGGAGTGGAGTCCAAGTGCTGCAAAAATTGTTGAAAATGTGATATTGGTATTACTCGTAAAAATTAGGCTATTTCTTCTGTTCAGAATGACTACTGTTACATACATGCAAAATAAGGAGCTGAGTTCTTATCTTGCAGTTTAGATGACTCAGAACATTTTGGTGGTTAAACCCAGATGGTTAGACATCTGGTATTTGAAGTGAAGTAAATTGATCTTTTGCTCATCTTTTCCTGTAATTATCAGAAAAAAACAGAATGGACTAGCCAAGTGGCCAAAAATACAGTGATCATGAGAATAAGGAATAGCAGAGAAACATTCTGGACAGTTATAAGTAACTTCGCCATATGTATTAGGTTTTCCTTTTAACATAATCTAGTATCACAAAGATAAATGTTTTCACAGCCCAATGGAGAATTCACATCTGACTCCAACAAAAGTGCAGGGTGCGTTATCTGTTTCAGAACAGATTAGATATAGGTGATGACATTTTGTTTTTTATGTGTGGTGAGAATGGTGGCTTACACTGCGAGAGCTATTTTTTGACTGAACATATTTTTATACTTGTGCAGTTGCTTCTGCCTATGTAAAACAGCTTTCATTTGCCCATTCTCCCAATTTTTATCAAGCTTAGTAGATTGTGATCTCTGGACTTCACAATATGCAGATTCAATTGCTGTCCATTGCATATTCCATTAGTTCCTGGAACATTAGGGTGTGAAGTGCTTTTTGATGTTTTATTACATTAAGATTTTTATTGTATAAGACTATAGAGTGTTCGACTTTAACAGCATCTCCAACCATGCATATGTACTACTAAGAAAGCCAAGGGCAATAAGAGCATGGAAACATCACCACCCCTCTGACTTCAGCAAGTATTGTCATTGTTGTTGCATCAAAATCCTGGAATTTATTCCTTAACACCATGAAGGGAGCGCCATTACCACAAAAACCCTATTGGTTCAAGATGATGCCTCCATTTTCTCAGGGCAACTAAATATGGCCTTGCCACTGTGTTCCAAATCTCGAGGATAAATCAAAATATTTTTAAAATAATGCAGCTGACAGAGGGATATCTTTGGCTGCCTTCCTGTTCTATAAGTTGTTTTAGGATGGTGCCCTGCGGTTGTCTGGACTATTTTATGGCTGACTGGTGGGATGTTAACCTGGAGATAAATTGTGCCGTACCTGTCTGTAAAATCTAACTTTCTTGTCATCAGGCATATTTAGTATATTGGTACAGCTAACATGCTAAGAAAATTCACATTCCACCCAATATGCTTTAATGTTGTGTGACATGGTTCTTGTATTACTATTGAATCATGTCTTAAATTGCCCCCAGCAGTACTGCCATCAGTTTGAAGACCTATAATCACCAGTACTTAAGCCCAGTGTTGTATTGCTCCAAATGCTCTCTCCAGATACAACCAAAGTTTGGAAGAACATTATCTGTAATTATACTGTTGAGTGTTTTTCACTGTTCAAGTGAATATATCATATGAATATTTCACACACCCACCATTACACTTTTACTGAAAGCCTAACATCAACACAGCAAAAATATGTAGACAATAGTACTTGCTTTTAAAAATCTTCCAGACTCTTGCTGTTTCTAAGCCTGTCTCATTTTTGTTGAGCACTCCTTTTCCAGCATGTTCCTCCTGTTCCCACATGCCCACCAACCCTTTCTCCATGTTGGCATCTGTAGCTCATAATCTTTTTAACTGTGTAATTCCAAAAATGTGCATTCTCAGCCAGGTCCTTCATCATTTTTATCTTAATCACAACACTGTAAATCATACCTGTTCTTGCTACATTCTCCATTTTATTCCAAAATTACTATATTAGAGACTAGGGGCAAAAGGGGCAGAGGAAACAAATACATTAACTATCATGAGAGAAAAAGTACGAGAGAAATTAGCAATGGGGCTAAAGGTCGATAAGTTCCCCGGACCTGATGGTTGTCCTAGGATATTAAAGGAAGTAGCTACACAAATAGTGGATGCACTGATAGTAATCTTCCAAGAATCTTTAGATTCTGGAAAAATCCCAGAAGATTGGAAAACTGCCAATGTAACGCCCTTATTCAAAATGGGAGGGAGACAAAAAACAGGTAAATATAGGCCAGTTAGCTTAACATCCGCCATTAGGAAAATGTTAGAGTCTATTATAAAGGATGTAATAGCAGAGCATTTAGAAATGCATAATATAATCAAGCAGAGTCAGCATGGCTTCATGAAGGGGAAATCATGCCTGACAAATTTATTAGAATTCTTTGAGGAGGTAACAAGCAGGATAGATAAAGGGGAACCAGTAGATGTAATATTTTTGGATTTCCAAAAGGCATTCAATAAGATACCGCACATAAGGCTATTTAATAAGATAAGAGCCCATGGTGTTGGGGATAGTATATTAGCATGGATAGAGGATTGGCTAGCTAATAAAAAACAGAGAATTGGGATAAGAGGGGCACTTTCCGGATGGCAACCTGTAACTACTGGAGTGCCACAGGGATCAGTGCTAGGGCCACAATTAATTACAATATATGTTAATGACTTAGATGAGGGAAGCAAATGTACTATCGCCAAGTTTGTGAATGACACAAAAATAAGTGGGAAGGCAAGTGGTGAGGATGACAGAGTCTACAAAGGTATATAGACAGGTTAAGTGAGTGGGCAAAAACTTGGCAGATGGAATATAAAGTAGGAAACTGTAAGGTTATGCAATCTGGCAGGAAGAATAGAGGAGCTGAATGTTATTTAAATGTAGAAAGACTGCAGAAAACTACAGCACAGAAGGATTTGGGAGTCCTTGTGCATGAATCCAAAACAGCTAACATACAAGTTCAGCAGGTAATAGGGAAGGCAAATGGAATGTTGGCCTTTATTTCATAAAGAATGAAGTATAAAAATAGGGAAGTCTTGCTGAAACTATGCAAGGCAATAGTTAGACCACACCTAGAATACTGTGAACAGTTTTGGTCCCCTTATCTAAGGAAAGATATACTGGCATTGCAGGCAGTCCAGAGAAGGTTCACTAGGTTGATCCCGGGTATGGAGGGATTTTCTTATGAGGGGTGGTTGAGTAGGTTGGGCCTGTACTCATTGGAGTTTAGAAGAATGAGAGGCGACCTTTTTGAAGCATATATAAGATTCTTAGGGGATTGACAGGGTCGATGCTGAGAGGGTTTTTCCCCTTGCCGGAGTGTTTAGGACCAGAGGGCATAATCTCAGAGTAAGGGGTCGCCCATTTAAGGCGGAGATAAGGAGGAATTTCTTCTCTCAGAGGGTAGTGAATTCTTTGCCACAGAGGGCTGTAGAAGCTGGGTCGTTAAGTATTTTCAAGGCTGAGATAGAGAGGTTTTCAATCAGTGAGGGAATCAAGGGGTATGGGGAAAAAGCAGGAAAGTGGAGTTGAGGATTACCAGATCAGCCATGATCTCATTGGATAGCGGAGGAGACTCGATGGGCTGAATGGCCTACTTCTGCTCCTATGTCTTATTAGCCTGAATTTTTCAGGCGGCAGGTAGGCTCGGCGGGAGGGGCCGGGGGGTGGTCATGGAGCCGATCGCCACCCACACCACCATTTTACATGGGCAGGCCAATTAAGGCTTGCCCAGCGTAATAAGTGAGCCGTAGCACTCACTGCCTGTGCAGGCAGAGGGAGGAGGGAGAGTTGGGGCCAGCTCTCTTTCGCGCATGTGCACGAAAGAGGGCATCAGTCTCCCTAAGACATGGAGCTGCCTTAGGGAGATTGAATCGATATTAAAATAATTAAATAAATGATTTAAAAATGTATTTAAACATGTCCCTTCATGTGACTGTGTCACATGAGATGGGACATGTTTTTTATATTTCAGGAAATTTTAAAATTTAATTAATAAAAGCTTTAGGAAACCTCATCCCGCTAGTGGACGAGATTTCCTAAAAAAACGCGAAGGCTGCTTGGACTTTTCGCCTGCCTGCCAACCTTAAGGTTGGACGGGCAGCGTTAACAATTCAATAAATGACTTCCGTAATGTTCTTAAGAGGCTGTTTACGTATTGGCAGGCGCGCAGCCGACTCCAGCGCGCACCCGCCAAACGAAATATCACAGGACAGGATCGCATGCCCGACGTCATCGCGCGTCATTTTACGGGTCGGCATGTCGGGCCCGCCCCCGCATACCGACTGAAAAATCCTGCCCTGGTTTTTTCTGAATGCTTTGAGCACCACCAAATTGAAGTGCTCCACTATGCAGCATTGACTGCATCACATTGCACCATTTCTATTTAATTGTTTATCTACAAGAGTGTTTAAAATAATTTTGAATTCTTAAATGTAGTCTGAGGGGTGTATGTTATTGTACCTAAGGCCATCAATTTTGATTTACTTAGAAAATGAAATTGATGTACTATCTGAAACAGGCCCTTACCTGCTTCCATTCTTATCTGCCAGTTGGAGCCAGAGAATCAACTGCAATGGCATCCCCCCTTGCTTCCATATGGTTGCCTCTAGGATCTCCTAAGCATCCATCACTGACCCCTCCTATTTCTTATTAATATGCTGCTCCTTGGTGATATCATCCCAAAACACAGTGAGATTTTGACTCATGCAAAACCCACCTACTTGCACAGGGTTATAATCAGGCTCACAACATCAGGTTCCATGTGTATACTGACGATACTTGGCTATACCTCTTTCGCCCTCTCCACTGTCTGTTTTGTCAAGCTGCCTGTCTGATATCCAGTAGTGAATGAGTAGAAATTTCCTCAAGTTAAATCTTGGGAAAACCAAAGCCATTGTCTGTGGTTCCTGGCCTAAACTCTGTTTCCTAATCACCAACTCTATCACTCTCCCTGGCCACTGCATGAGGCTGAACCAGACTATTTGCACCCTTGACATCCTTTTGACCATGAGATGAGCTTCTGACCACATATCCGCTTCATCAGCATAACCACCTACTTGCAATTCTGCATCATTGCCTTTCACTGATCTTGCTGCAGCTTGTGATGTGGAATCCATTATCAATTATTTTTGTTATCTCTAGACTTGTCTGTTCCTGTCTCTCCAGCTCACCTCTCATTTCGACCCTTAATAACTTGAGTTCATCCAAAGCCCTACTTTACTCACCATATTATAACTCACACCAAGTCCTGTTCACCTGACCCCTGTACATATGAACATGCAACTTAGGAGCAGGAGTAGGCCATTCGGTCCCTCGAGCCTGCATCGCCATTCACTAAGATCATGGCTGATCTGATTGTGGCCTCAACTCCACATTCCGCCTACCCCTGATAACCCTTGTTACTCAAGAATCTATCTACCTCTGCCTTAAAAATATTCATTGACTCTGCCTTCACCTCTCTCTGAGGAAGAGAGTTCCAAAGATTCACGACCCTCTGGGAGAAAACATTTCTTCTCATCTCCATCTTAAATGGGAGAACCCTTATTTTTAAACTGTGTCCCCTAGTTCCAGTCTCTCCCACAAGGAGGTTCAGCACCCACCTTGTCAAGCCCCCTCAGGATCTTATGTTTCAATCAGATCACCTCTCTTTCTTCTAAACTCCAATGGATACAGGCCCAACCTGTTCAGCCATTCCTCATAAGATAACCCCCCACCATCCCAGGTATCAGTCGAGCGAACCTCTGAATTGCTTCTACTGCACTTGTATCCTTTCTTAAATAAGGAGACTAAAACTGTACACAGTACTCTAGATGTGGTCTCACCAACTGCCTGTACAACTGTAGCAAAACATCCCTACTTTTATATTCCACTACCCCTGCGATAAATGATAACATTCCATTTGCTTTCCTAATCACTTGCTATACCTTCATGCTAACTTTTCCTGATTCATGTACCAGGACACCTAGATCCCTCTGTACCATAAGTTCTGCAATCTCTCTCCATTTAAATAATATGCTGCTTTTCTGTCTTCCTGCCGAAGTGGACAAGTTCACATGTTCCCACTTTATACTCCATCTGCCAATTTTTTGCCCACTCACATAAGGAGTCTGCAAAGGGACATAGATAGGTTATGTTCTGTTCACAACTTACTTCCCTACCTATCTTTGTGTCATCAGCAAAATTAGCAACCATACATTCAGTCCATTAATCCAAATCATTGATATAAATTGTAAATAGTTGGGGCCCCAGCACTGATCCCTGTAATATTCCACTCGTCACATCTTGCCGACCCAAAAAAGACCTATTTATCCCTATTGCTTCCTGTTAGCCATCCAATCCTCTATCCATACTAATATATAAACTGAACCTACATTAGCACCCAGCCTGGCAACGCAGTAATTTTAAAATTCCCATCATTGTTTTCAAATCCTTCCACGGCCTCGCTCATCTTCCAGTCCTCTGAGATCTCTGCATTCCCCTAAATTTCTGTGCTTCTTTAGCTCTCTCTCCTGTGAGATGCTCCTTAAAACCTGCCTCTTTCATCAAGTTTTTGGTCACCCTAGCTAACGTTTCCTTATGTGGCTTGGTGTGAATTTTTTTTTGATAATGCCCCTATGACATGCCTTGGAACATTTTACTATATAAATGTAAGTAGTTGTTGTATGTAGTTTTGTTGGACTTTCTATTTCTTAACCTGACATTGGCCTATTTAATTTTTTTCAGTAAATTGTTATTCCATGACATGTATTCTCTGCCAATTATGCACTCATATTAACCTCAAATATAATATTTAATTCTGGTAATTTAGAAGATGCATTTTATATATGCTGTAATGTTTCCCATAGCAGTCATAAATATGGAATATTTTGAAACCCTGAACACCTGTAACTAAGCCATTGTAAATTTGTAATATTTAAATTTTTGGAAGGATGTATATTCTTGTCTAATGTATGAGTCAGTCTACAGGGTTTTTTCCACACAATAAATGTTAATGACTTGGTAGCCTCTCAGTGTTATCTCAAATTTACATCAATCCTTGAAGCAACTATATTTTCTCTTCTTCATCCCACCCCCTATATGCTCTCACACCCCATGACTTCCTCCTTACTACTCCCACATTCAATGACAATGCTAATTTTTCTCCTCGTCCACTTCCTAATATTAACAAACGATATACTTTTGCCTTCTTGCCACTCTCCAATACTGTTAAATAGCATTCGTAAGGGCTAGAAGGCTGGGAACAGATGAAGCCCGTGGAGAATACAAAGAAAGTAGGAAGAAACTTAAACAAGGAGTCAGGAGGGCTAAAAAGGGTCATGAAAAGTCACTGGCAACCAGGATTAAGGAAAATCCCAAGGCCTTTTATACATATGTAAAAAGCAAGAGGGTAGCCAGGGAAAGGGTAGGCCCACTCAGGGACAGAGGAGGGAATCTGTGTGTGGAGCCAGAAGAAATGGGAGAGATACTAAATTAATACTTCTCATCAGTATTCACCAAGGAGAAGGATTTAGCGGTCGATTTGTCTAGGGAAGAGTGTGTAGATAGCCTGGATCATGTTGAGCTCAAAAAAGAGGAGGTGTTAGGCGTCTTGAAGAACGTTAAGGTGGATAAGTCCCCAGGGCCAGATGGGATCTACCCCAGAGTACTGAGAGAGGCAAGGGAGGAGATTGCTGGGGCCTTGACAGAAGTCTTTGTATCCTTACTGGCTACGGGTGAGGTCCCAGAGGACTGGAGAATGGCCAATGTTGTTCCATTGGTTAAGTAGGTAGCAGGGATAATCCAGGAAATTACAGGCCGGTGAGCCTTACGTCAGTGGTAGGGAAATTATTGGAGAAGATTCTTCATGACAGGATTTACTGCCATTTGGAAGCAAATGGGCATATTAGTGAAAGGCAGCATGGTTTTGTGAAGAGGAGGTGGTGTCTCACTAACTTGATCGAGTTTTTCGAGGAAGTGACAAAGATGATCGACAATGGAAGGGCAGTGGATGTTATATACATGGATTTCAGAAAGGCCTTTGACAAGGTCCCTCATGGCAGACTGGTACAGAAGGTAAAGTCGCACGGGATCAGAGGTGAGCTGGCAAGATGGATACAGAATTGGCTTGGTCATAGAAGACAGAGGGTAGCAGTGGAAGGGTGCTTTTCTGAATGGAGAGCTGTGACTAGTGGAGTTCCGCAGGGATCAGTGCTGGGACCTTTGCTGTTTGTAGTATACATAAATGATTTGGAGGAAAATGTAACTGAGCTAATTATTAAGTTTGCAGATGACACTAAGGTTGGAGGAGTTGCAGATAGTGAAGAGGATTGTCAAAGGATACAACGGGATATAGATCGGTTGGAGACTTGGGCGGAGAAATGGCAGATGGAGTTTAATCTGGACAAATGCGAGGTAATGCATTTTGGAAGGTCTAATACAGGCAGGAATTATACAGTAAATGGCAGAACCCTTAAGTGCATCGACGGGCAGAGAGATCTGGGTGTACAGGTCCACAGGTCACTGAAAGTGGCAACGCAGGTAGATAAGGTAGTCAGGAAGGCATATGGCATGCTTTCCTTCATTGGCAGGGGTATTGAGTATAAAAGCTGGGAAGTCATGCTGCAGCTGTATAGAACCTTGGTTAGGCCACACTTGGAATATTGCTTGCAATTCTGGTCACCACATTACCAGAAGGATATGGAGGCATTGGAGAGGGTGCAGAGGAGGTTTACCAGGATGCTGCCTGGTCTGGAGGTTATTAGCTATGAGGAGAGGTTGGAGAAACTCGGATTGTTCTCACTACAGCGACGGAGATTGAGGGGCGACTTGATAGAAGTTTACAAAATTATGAGTGGCATGGACAGAGTAGATAGTCAGAAGCTTTTTCCCAGGGTGGAAGAGTCAATTACTAGGGGACATAGATTTAAGGTGAGAGGAGAAAACTATAGAGGAGATGTGTGGGGCAAGTTTTTTACGCAGAGGGTAGTGAGTGTCTGGAATTCACTGCCAGAGGAGGTGGTGGAAGCAGGTACGATAGTGGTGTTTAAGAGGCAGCTTGACAAATACATGAATAGGATGGGAATAGAGGGATACGGACCCCGGAAGTGCAAAATGTTTTAGTTGACGGGCAATATGATCGTCGCAGGCTTGGAGGGCTGAAGGGCCTGTTCCTGTGCTGTTCATTTCTTTGTTCTTTGTTATCTATTGCCAAGCCATTGAAGTTTACGGCACAGAAAGAAGCCATTCAACCTGTTGTCTGTGCCATAAACTCTCCCATGATGTGTGGTTAAAAAAAACACTTTTATTTCTTCTATTGCTGTTAATCAGTGACTCTGTTAACCTAATGTACATTATATGGGATAAAACAGCATATCCTAAAAACAACCCACAAGGAGGTGTATGTGTGTGCCAGAATGCATAATATATTTATCAGAATGCATAATACATCTACCTTAAAGGTTGATTAAATAACAAAAACTTTATAAAATCAAAGTTGCTTTTGTTGTTTGCCCAAACAACAGCTGGATTAGCCTGTGCTTTTCTGTGTTGATACAGAAAATGTGTATATTTTTATATTTCTCTCCGATTTTCTCTTGTCACTATTCTTGATAGTAGCAACCCATTTTGGGTATAGTTACATTGGCAGTAGTGGCCTGCTGGTTTTCCACCCAAGTAGTCATTCATCAAGTCCGAGACTACATAGCAGATACCATCTAGGGGTGTGTAGTACAGTGACAGTGTTGCTAGACTAATAATCTTGATAAAGTGAGTTCAATTCCCACCATAGCGGTTTTAGAAATTGAACTCAGTTTATAAAATCTCGAAGTAAAAAAAAGTATAAAATGGAATCATGAAGTTGTTGGATTGTTGTAAAAACCTAACTGGTTCTCTAACGTGCTTTAGAAAAGGAATTCTTCCGCCCTTACCCGGTCTCTCCTACATATGACTTCAGTCTGAGGCCAACTCTGAACTGCCTTCTGATGTAGCTGAGCTGCAGTGGTTCAGGAAGAAGGCCCCAAACTACTTCCTCGGTGATTATTTACGGGCAATAAAGGCTGTTCTTGCCAGCAACACCCACATCCCAAGAATTATTTTCTTTTTAAATGGCATGTTAAACCATGTAGTTATAACAGCTGAGCTTGACCCTGTCTGTTTCTAGTTCCTTGTCTGCACTTCCTAGTTACTATTGAACAAATAGAAATGAGGAATATGAGGTGTTTTGACTTTGTAGTCTGGGGTACTGAAGCTACTGCACCTTTTTCCTCATTGATTAAATAACTTAAGAGAAAGTAGATATTAATTATTCTCCTTGTGATTAATCTTGATAAATTAAGAATTCACATGTTTATGAGAACCACAGAAGGATGCAAAACATAATAATCATTTCTGACTATTAGAGATAATAAACTAACATAACTGCAGAATTATTGTCAAACCTGGATTAAGTAAATCATTTTGTGTTCATTTAAAAATGTTGATTTTTTTTTCTCACATTCGAATATTAGTAAACTATTGCACTTCCTCCTAATTGCAGTCTCTTGAAATGTCACTAAGGTGACGGAAGATGGACACACCTGCTAAATTTTGACCATTGCAGCATGGAAAATAGGCAATTGTGTACTCAGTGCAGCTAAAATCTGATCTCTAGACAGGGCATCGTGCTGGATACAGTTGCACTGTTGACAAATTCACTACTTCAGTGCTGTGCTCTCCAGATAGGGTAACTCGTGAAGCTGTGATAGCAGAACCAAAACCTACTAGATGCTGAGTTTTAATACTACACCTGAACTACGCCTCAAGACTGCTGGTAAGAAAAATAATCAATCCCAGAGTAATCAGTTACTTTTTCGACCCTGCCCTTTTTCTTGTTGAGGAGTAGTTTTTTAAAAAATGATGTAATTTTTCTTTGGCTTTTCCCAGCTTGACTCCTTGCCATTCATTTAGAACAGTTGCCTCTGTTGTGCCTCACTAGTAACAGACTGGTAGTAGAATGGGATTCCAGGAATTTTTGTCACATCTGCCCCCTTCTCCTTCCACCTACCCTTGGAGCGGAATTTAATGCCCCCCCCTGGTGGTGAGTGTGGACACAAGTGGGGCATTTAATTGAGTGGGAGGGTGCTGGTTTGGGGCCCCACTGCCTTCCTTCCCCACCTGATTAAGTCTGGGGCAGGAAGGTAAATGGGCAGCCTTTCCACCTGGATGCTAATTGAGGACCTTAAGTGGGCAATTAATATCCACTTAAGGGCCGCCACTGGCTGGGATTCAATCAGGCAGTAGCTGACTGTTGCGAGGGCATGGTTCTACAGATGGAGCCCACCACCCAATACCATACCCCGTGACCATTCATTACATAGAGAAGGGACAGTGATTTTTGCCAGATCATCAGGTATTGATATGCTGGATTCTTTTAGCCTCCTCTCCCTAGTTTTGTGCTGTTATTAATTTAGGTTTTGTGCAGGGGGTGAGGGTGGGGGGGAATGGTGGAATTGAAACACTTACATAATCTAAGCTAGTGCTTCAGTGCAAAACAGAGGGAGTGTTGCATTGTCAGAAATACCGTCTTTCAGATGAAACGTTACAAAAGCACCATCTGCCATCTCAAGTGGACATAATTTATAGCCTAGCACCTGACAAATTGAGGTTAAATCTTAAATATTTTTAAAATTACCATTTGTGGACTTTTACAACTAATCAAAGTTTTTGCATTTTTTGACTGCTCCATGAAGATTTCTGAGTAAGTTTAATGTCTTCACTAGTGGTGCTGTTTTCTCTGTGCCAGGTGCAGACGTGCAGTGAAACAGTAGATTTTGTAAGTATTTGTGGACTATATGATTGAAACCTCAGTAGTTCTTGATCACTTGTGGAAGTATGAAAAATAATCAGTTAATCTAATTGCTGCACCTAAATAACCGTAATCATTAAACATAATTTTCCTTTTATGAAGTAATGACCTGTATTCTGCAGTCACAACTTAACATTTTGATAATCTTTTGCAAAGAAAATCACACTTTTGACAACCACTAGACTTCAATCTAAATTTACCACACTGCTTTCACACTTTTCAGACTGAGCAGCTGGGCTGCCCTCTCCACAGTTGTTGTCAACTCTTTTATTCTCCTGCTGCTTTGCTTGCTTGGCAGTTATCACATATTTTTCCCCTTGGCAATCCTGCTATTACTGTTTTCTGCATGTCATGCCAGATTTCTGCTTATCTGGAGATTAACCTCCTCCAGTGAGTTCTTGGTGAATTCAGCTTTCTTCCAAAGTAGAGGCCCTCTGGTCATTTACCCCATTCTGCTGCAAGATAGCCATGTGACTTAATAAACCTGAAAAGTTTTTATAACTGCCTTAGCAATATGGGGATACATAAGGTTCATAATCTTTGATTTTGTTTTGGTACATGTGTGTGATTGCTCCTAACATCAAGTGCTCGGATGGCAGTAATTTAATATTGTGTTCATTTAAGCATGAAGCTGTTTCGGCTTCATGCCAGTGCTAACTTTGTAGGGTGTAAATCTGGTTTGAAGGCCGAAGCAGGAGCCGAAGTGAATGAGATTCACTTGAAACAGCAAGTCTCGCTCTGCTTCATTCTTGGGTCTGGTCAGGCCCTCAAACTGGCTGAAGTTTCATATTTACACAGCAGCAAGTAATACTGTTAATTCATGCCAAGTAATATTGGAAAACTGAATATAATGCAGTGGTAAATAGATATCTTTACATCTGCAAGTCAAAATATGGAATTTGTAGAATTTACAGTGAAGAAAATTAGGAGATTTAGCCAAATTCCTGTGCAATTTGGATCAATGCATACCAAATCCAGATGTGATATAAACTGGTCTAGTCAAATTGCACCTTCGATTTTATTCCAAACAATGGGAAATACAGATGTTACTTCATTTTTACCTTTGGGATGCATTGGTATAATTGAAAGGTTCTGTATTTGCTTAGTCGAAATATCCATTCTTTTCACCACCTGCATACCGAGGTTACAATATGTACTACCCAAATTGTAGCAACTCACTAAGGCTTCTTCAGCAACACCTCTAAAATTCACCTAGGACAAGGGCAGCAGGTTGACAGGAACACCTTCACCTCATGTTCCCCTGCCAAGTCACACGCCATCCTGACTTAGGCATACATTGACATTCCTTCATCATTACTCGGTCAAATTCTGGAACTCATAACCTAACAGTACTGTAAGAATATCTTCCCTACTCGAATTTCAGTGGTTGAAGAAGGAGGCTCACCATCACCTTCACAAGGTTCCCACCCCTCCTGAAATCTCCATTCCTCTCTCTAGTCTCTTGTTCATCCCCATTTCATTCGCCGCATCATTTGCCTTCATCTGCTTAGGCTCCTCGCTCTAAATTCTTTCACTAAACTCCTCCACATGCCTCTCTTCCCCATAAAACTCACACTTTTAACCAAATATCTTAGCTGACAACTCTGAGTTGGGTTAATTAAGAAATAAAATGAGAAGTAAAAGTCAAATAATAGCAAATAAAAAAATAAATACCACAGATGTCAGCATATAGGTCGACCTGGAAGCCTTGAAAAATCCCTCCAAAAACTAGGCTCGAATTATATACCTAGTATAAAAATGAACCGCTAGCATGTGTGTGGGTGGTCGCCATTTTGAAATGTGAAAAAATAAACATAACACCAGTAATTCGTATTAAATTAATGTGACATGGTTTATTGAATAAATTAACTGTACAAAGATACTTTTAACCCCAATCAAAGTATTTTAAAATCAAATTCATTGTCATTGACGAACAATGCAAAGAGTGGGCACGTCTTGAACTCCTGCACATCTTCACAATGCAGTTCGTATCACCTTGCTTGATTCCTTGCGCCCAGTTATAAGGTACCAATAAGTAAAACATGCATTTGTGGGGTGAAAAATTGAGCCTAACTACTAATGCGAATATGGCATATCGTGGCTGAAATAGGAAAAGTGATAAGACTTATAGATCAAGTATATGCAAAATCATGATTTTTTGGAGCCAGAAAAATTAGGTCGTCTTATGCGCTGGGTCGATAAATGCCTTAATATACAGTAGCATTTTAAATAATAACAAATTGTGGCTCACAACTTACAATATCCATGTGAAAACAGGCCATCCCAAAGTGTTTAGCATTTCTGTATAATACTTTTAAATCTATTTCAAAATAAATACCTCAGTATATCAGTAATTCTAGTAACTTGGAATGCATACCTATGAGGAAAAGCTTGGGTGCTATCTGATATTGATGTAATGTTCCACTAAACACCAGGATATTTGATGGCTTGTTAAAATGGAGAAAACTTAATATGAAGTTAAAGTTATATAGATTTTGTGCTCTGAAGTTTGAACTGGAATAATGGAATATGGGAAAAATACCTTTCATAAATGAAAATAACTGTCAATCGCAATATGGTTCAAAGGATTCGTGGTGGTCTCAAATGTTTATTACAGATTTTTGGTACATGGAGGGAGAGATTCCAAAAAGGTGTAATCAAAAGTCATCAGCAATTAAAGCGATCACCAGCTGGTCAGCTAACAAAATGCCATAATAAATTTTTAAACTATAAACAGATTTTTCTGTTCCTGCACCTCTTGATGCAGCAAATATAGGAAAAATAGGTAGAGATGACTGCACATCTGTAACGACAACAACTTGCATTTATATAGCGCCTACAAAATAAAATCTCCCTAGGCACTTCACAGGAGCATTATAAAGCACAGATTTGTCACAAGCCGCATAAGTCAATATTAACACAGATGGCCAAAAGCTTGATGAAAAAGGTAGGTTTTACGGAGCGTCTTAAAGGAAGGAAGAGAGGCATAAAGATGGTAGACAGGTTTAGGGAGGAAATTCCAGAATGTAGGGTCTAGATAGCTGAAGGTATGGCCAACAATTGTGGATTGATTTAAAATTGGGGACACATAAAAACAGAATTGGAGGAGCTTATCTTGAAGGATTGTGGGGCTTGAGGAAATTACAAAGGCAAGGAGGGGCAAATTTCTGGAGGGATTTGAAAAGGAGGGTGAGTATTTTAAAATAAAGGAGGGAACACAATTTTCTTTATTAATGGCTGGAAAGTCATGTAGACTCCATTCGGGGCACGTGTTCCTCCCCAACTGTGATCTCTGCACCCAGGAGCCTGAGCACAAGGACAGCAGCATCTGTCCCTCAAATGATGTGAAACCAGACAGATCTCTGATCCATTGCCATATGCACCAATCTCCATAGCTATACTGTTGGGGGAAGATCTAAATATATGGAACATCAGCAATTTATCTCTCCATTTTATCAAGTGAAAGTGTGCAACGAAAGTGATGGTACAGCTGTGTAAATAATGTAGGCGCTCTCATTTGTAAGTCAGTGTTTCAACCCTTAGAAAATGCTGGTGATTGTGGTACCTGTGTAAGTTTTTCACCCATCTTCCTTCCTTTTCCCACTATTTTAATCAGACTTATTTTATATGCATAACAAATAATTCTTTTTGGAGAGGGTTCATTTATGCTTCAGTAGATACAATGCAGCCAGTGTTCATTTTAGATTACTGTAAATTGACAGACAAATATTTGGACTAGATTGTATTTATGTCAGGGGAGCTTTCCCTATAGTGTGCCTATTCATTCTAGGTTTAATTAGAAGTGTTGTTGAAAAGCCCACAAAGAATGGTGCGAGTGCTGCTTTCTTTACTTAGTAGTCTAAAATCTTTGGCTGAATTTTACAGGGTGCCATGGTCCCCAACCCCTGGCTAAAAAGTCAGTGGGGAGCCCACCTGCAATCCTGATGGCTGACACGTGGCAATTTAAGGCTGGGAGCAGCGTTAATTTCTTTAGGGAGAGACTTGCATCTCTTTCTCAGGGGGAAATCCCACCTTAGAGAGCTGCCAGTCAATCAGATGGCCGACAGCTCTGAAGTCCCAGTGGCAGCATTGGGAGTGATGGCTACTGCTGGGACCACAGGCCGAGCCACCAGCTCAGCAGTCCAAGGTCAGGGGTCCCGACTAGTGGGTGGTGGCTGGGTTTAAGAGGGCAGTGGGGAGAGTTAAAGGGGGCGATGACCTTAAGGGTATGCTTCCGATTGGCCCAGGGGCCCCTAAAGGAGGTCCCCCACTCCTTGCTTGAAAGGAACCCATGCAACTTCCTGCATCGCATGTGCCTCCCCCTCCTCCACAGTGTGGGTAAAATACCAACAACAGTAAGAAGAGGCCCTTAAGTGTCCCATTAATTAATTTTATGATTTTTGAGAACAATGCCCAATTTAAAATTACTGACCAGTGATTTTTTTTTTTAAAACAAAAACTTTCTTTTTGTGAATTTTGCGCTCCTGGAGATTGAATACTTTGGAGGGATAGATCACTTTCCCATGTTAAAATACAACTTGTGTATAGTACGGTTATATGCAGACTGAAGCCTTTGATGCTCTTTCCCTTTCATGCCTCAGCTCCAGTCTTCAAAGAGGTACCCCATAGTGGCAGCAGTCCAACATTTCTATTTCCCACACCAGGCATCATGTGGCTTCTGAGTGAGATTGCCAATTACAGGCAGCTTTCTGCTGTCAGTCTGCCATACTCATTTTACTTAGAACTTTTGTTTATCCTGGTCATACTGTGCTCCCCACAAACATTGTACATACATCTATACTGTATCTAATCTGTTTTGTCTAGAGCATTTCATTGGTTTAAATGTGACCTATGTGGGTTAGGTGCTACTATGGGCACAAATTTCAGATAATGCTTTATGAATTTAGAATAAGGACATGCGTTTTGTTGACTTGTGGATTACCTAAGGCATAGGACTTTTTTTCCCCACAACACTCACTTAAGTGTCAAGACATTCAGTACTGTTTCCAGGATCTGACTTTAATGGAGGAAGGTGGTAAACGAGCAAAGTAACTGATAAAATAATCTGGCTGTTTCAAATCTGTCTCAAATCTGTGTGCTGTCAACATTTTGCTAGAGTGTAATAATTTCTTAAAATCCCCTCTACCCTTTGCAGTTCTATTTTAGTCCTGCCTTTTGTTTCTTGGTCCTGCTAATGTTAAGCCCTTCCCATGCTTTTGTATTTTCCCCTGTTCCTGATGTTGGATGTTCTTATTTTAGAAAGTTCCAGCTAAGGAAACCATTGGCAGACCAATCTGCCTTGCAGAACTGCACTTTCTCAGGGCTGAATTGTAACGTTTAGTAATTTTTAAGTTACCCACATCAAGAATTCAGAGCAGTCATTTGCTTGAACTGAGAATATTCTAGTTTTGATAACGCTTTGAAGAAATGTTCTGGAGATCAACCCCATAAGTGCTTCTGCTGCATTCTTTAATATAGGCTGCTTCTGAGGTTATGTGCTGTTAATAATTTCAGAAGTAGCATTGATTTGAGGTTGTGAACAAATTGCCAGCACATTTTGCTATCTTAAGGAGTTGATGTGGTTGATCAGCAATGGAGTATTGAAAAGTAATGAGGGTGGTGTGATGAGATAAGTGGACAGGGGCATCCAGAGTACTTAATAAAAAACACCATCCTTTTCAAAGATATTGGTTATATAACTCTATCAAGATAGACTTATAAAATGTAGTGCCTAAGATATTGATGCATGGCCTGTAGCAACAAAAATGATAATGATAGGTACTGGTCTGGAGTGTCTTTTGAAAATGATCTTTCAATTGACTGTCTGACAAGCTGACAATGGAGAACTCTACTCCTTGAATTATAAATGGGCAGCATATGACTTAGAAAGGTTTCAGTGCTACGAGATTCAGAGAATGCTTAAACTAGGGCTTTTTTCCTATTCTACTAGCTTGCTTTTCCTAATGAGTGACCTCTGGTGATGCAGTGTTGAGGAAGCAGCGCTGAAGGATCTGCTGAAGCTATTTTGGTGGCGACTGGCTTTATTATATAATACATTACATTTGCTCCTGGTAGGGTATCCAGATGCCTAGATGCATATTTGGATTGCTCGTAAAATGTCAAAAAGGCACTTTTTGTGTTGTGTTATTAATCTTTTTCGATTGCATGTGAATAGTTTTATGTAATTTAATTGAAGACTTTCATTTAACTGCCCTTTTGCAGATGAGTTTGAGATCCAACAACTGGAACAGTAAATGCAAGATAAAATTGTCCATCAAAAATTTGCTTTTTGGTGCTTAGACTGAACTGGTAGGATTTTTACATATGTAGAGATTTTTAAGAGAATTATGCAGCATTTACTCATGTTCCTTCCCTCTCCAAATGTCCTTGGATTGTACACCAAGCAGGTTAAGTGGGTGACCTACTCATGCCTGTGCAAATGCCACAATTTAATTGGCTGCTAGAGGCTCGTTTTGTTCCTCTGAATTGTTTGCTCCTTCAACTTGAACATTAACCAGGATTTAAGTCACAAATAGGGGAGGAATATGGGGGGAGAAAGTGAGAGTTAAGTTGCTACAATAATGACAAAAATGGCTGGGAGAAAACCTACTAAATGTTGGCTATTCATTAATCTATGACTTGGATGAATATGAATAATGAATGTAAATGTCAAAATGAGAAAAGGCCAGTTTATCTTTCTATTCAGTTCATTCTCTTTTCCTAGCATTCAGTGTATTTTGAACAACTTTCGTCTTTTTTTGCCTCCAATACCCTGTGTGGTTATTTAAAATTGCATTTCCAATTTGGAAACTGATGAGTTGCAGTTCCCTAGATGCTTGTTGTGTTTCTGGCTTGAATTTGATAAATGTAACATTGCCTGATATTGGGTGGAGGGGATGTCTATAGATACTTATAGAATGATGCCCTGCTGCAGTGTCATTACCAGAGATGGGCTGTTAAATTTCTTGTCAGCTTCCAGCAGAAGGCCGCAGAGTCTCGTGATGAGCTGGTATGTTGTGCCTCCTATCCCACCTCTATATTACGGAAATATCTCTGACTTACTACAAGTATATAATTTACTTCTGGATCTTACGGAGAGCAGTGTCAATTTGGCATAAAATTAACTGAGAATGACTGATTTCCATTAGTTATCACTAAGACTTGTTTTTAAAAAATATTAAATCAGGTACATTGCTGACTGTCAGGCCGTCTCCCACATCACACAAATGAGGTGATGTGTAAAATTCTATTCATTTGAAAAAAACTAAGACAGCTTTCTCCTAAAATAGGATGATCAAGACATCCTGTGTGTATCTATCTATAATATAATATATATAATTAAACATGTTTGTGTATAATATATATATGGTCCTAACCATTTGTCTTTTGCTAAATCAGACAGTATTCTCATTGCTCATAAACAAGACCTTCCAAGCTATTCCAGCGATTATACAACTCTCCCATCTCTCTTCAGTTGAATGCCAATAAACCTTTTTAATAAGATTTGATATTCTCTTCATGAAGTCTGTTTTATTACTTCTCATGACCTTTTTACATAGCTTACAAGTCATTAAAAAAATCAAACGTCAAAAGAGGGAAGAAATGT
Source organism: Cetorhinus maximus (assembly GCF_964194155.1). Lineage (NCBI taxonomy): Eukaryota > Metazoa > Chordata > Chondrichthyes > Lamniformes > Cetorhinidae > Cetorhinus > Cetorhinus maximus. The sequence goes on from NC_135896.1 coordinate 6,442,480, forward strand.
AAAAGTTGATTTGGTCTCCTTCCCCTTCTCTTCACTGCCCCACAACCAAAGATGGGAGAATCTAAAAATTCTCACCGACTCTACTGCCAGTGGTTTTCAAACTTTACTGTGAAAGGACCCTCCTCTCCCTGGACATATTATCACACTCCCAGGGATCTTCTGTCTTAACCTCTGAATGACTATCAGCTACTTGAAGAACAATAATGCTATAATTCCACAATACAGCAAGAAAAATAATGTGACTGTAAGTCAACAAATACTACAGTATGCAGTAAAAAAATAGAAAATAGAATTATTGAGCCAGTGTGTGGCACACTGAATAAGCAACCTCAGGCAAATATAAGTCTAATTACATGGAACTACCTAGATATATAGCACAGAACCAGGCCATTTGGCCCACACAATCCATGCTGTCAGTTTGTTCCCATTCTTTCTCATCTAACTATTTAAAGAGGGCTGCATTTTTCTGAGCTACTGTGCAAAACACTGGAAAGTCTATACATCCTGCTTCACCATTATCAGGGATATAAGTTCACCATTAAGCTACCTATGCAGTAGGCAGCTGTCACGATACTTTTCCTCCAGTGATTTATCAGAACTTTATCATGGGAAGATACAATGCGTCCACATGACTAGCTGCTAGTCATAGCAAATTAAGCCTACAGCTTCTTACTCTATAACAGAGAAAATTTCTGCACCATAAATTTCTCATCTTGTGGATCCCAATTCATAAACCTATACACTCCCAAAAAATTGGAACAATCTGTACATGACTTGATTTTTATTGCAGCAGCTCCTTTCAGCGTGCTTTTGGAATAAATACTTTCTTCAAGTTTTAATATCAGTTTTGGGATTTTGGTATATACCATCTTGTAGACCTTTGTACCATAGAAAGCATTAGAAACAATATGCAGGGGCCCTGTGCTGCTGCAGTAAATTACATTGCAGAAATTTTATCTGTTTAAAGCATAATCTGTTACAGCACAATTGGAGACCATTCAGCCTTTTGTACCTGTGCCAGCTCTTTGAATGAGTTATCTAATTAGTTCCACTTCCCTGCAGCTGTGGCTCAGTTCATAGTACCCTCGCCTTTGAATCAGAGGGTTGTGGGTTCATGTCCCACTCCCGGAAACCAAGAACTGTGATTGTACTCGAAAGAGTTGCAATCTGTGACTGTTGATAACTCGAAAGAATTTAGGAGGTGTCAGCTGTGGCTCAGTTCATAGCACCCTTGCCTTTGAATCAGAGGGTTGTGGGTTCATGTCCCACTCCCGGAAAACCAAGAACTGTGATTGTACTCGAAAGAAGTTTCAATCTGTGACTGTTGGTAACTCGAAAGAGTTTCCCTGCTCTATAGACTTAATGCCTGAGTACCTGCTGTTATTCATGTCATTGTGCTGTATCTTGCAGTGGCAGCATTTTGATAATTAAGTGGGAGAAAGGTGTTACGCTGTCAGCTTGCTTGATGAAGAACTTGTGTTCTTGTGTTATGTTCTTGTGTATTCCTATTAACATTGAAGCAGCCAGCATAGACCTTGAGCACTTTATAATGTAGCTATGCAAAATGTGGCACTTTTCAAATATGGGGGCCGAATAATATTGGCAAGCAGACAGCTTCTACCCCCCGGAAGCAAAGTCAGCATGGAGCCGGCCCACTCAGCAGCCATAACACACTGCAGGCAGGCTGAACAAGGGCCGAGTGTGACTTCCACCCTTCACTGGGGAGGAATGCATGGCCTTGGGAGCTGCCGGCCAATCGGATCAGTCCCGGCAGCTCAATCAGTTCTGGCAGCGCCAAGAGCGTGTTAGTGGCCACTACTAGGACTGCAAGAGGATGAAGAAGAAGAAGACGCAAAGATCCCTGGAACCAGGTAAGTGTGGGGTGTTGGGCAGGTGGGGTTTGAGCAAGTCAGTGGGGGCAGGGAGTTGTGGAGGTTGGGGCATAAGGCTGCAGGCAGATAGGAAGAAAGGAGGGGGGGGGTCCTATCTTCAAGGGGCTGACTCCCAATCCACAAAGAGTAACCCCCAAAGATAGAATCCCCCCCCGCTTTCCTTCCGGCCCTTTGTTGAAATTATTTTTAAAAATCAGGCTGCCCACTCCTGCCCGACCACCCACGCCAAATGTTTTGTGACATGGGCAGCATATTATCGGGATCAATTGGTTTGGTAATAAGCCTAATTGACCCTTGATTACCTATTTAAATATGGTGGGTAGGCTACCGATTTCAGCACCCGCCCACCGTATCATGGGGGTGAGCTCAGGGGTGAGTGGGAGGGTGGTGGAGTGGGCACCTACCCTATTTTATGTGTCCTCCCCCTGACAAAAATGCACCTGACGGGGGGATGTAAAATGCAGCCAATGGTTTCACTGCTTCAACCACGCTACTTTTTTCTTCCTCAGTTGTATTAAGTGTGACAATTGCACGTTCTAAAGTGGTAATCAGTTGATATAAAAACTTGTTCTGGTGTTTGTGCCAGTTTGTTTAGAGATGTCATCTTTGATTGTCATCTTGCTCAATAATAATGCTATACCGTGTGTCTCATCTACTGATATTTGCTCGCTAGTGCCTGAAAATAGTTCGAGATAAGGATTAATTTCAGAGCTGTACGTAAATTATTGTGGGTCATGGAATCTGACCAGCACCAGACAGTGGTATGCTGCAGACTATAGTATAGTTTTTGCTTTCCTACTCTTGCAGCTAAGCCCTTGAAGCTTAGTCGCTAGTACCTAACTGTGTATCACTTTTTTATGATATAGAATCATAACATCACAGAATGGTTACAGTATAAATAGAAGCCATTCGGTTCGTCATTTTGTGTCATCTTTCTGCAAGAGCAACTCTCCCACCTTTTCCCTGTCACCCTGCTGAAAGCCACAGTTGAATCTGCCTCCAACACACTCTCATGCAATGCATTCATGTCGCCTTTAGTTCTTTTGCCATTCACCATAAGTCAGTGTCCTCTGGTGGTCAACTTTTCCACCCATAGGAATGGTTTCTCCTAATCTATTTTGTTCAGACCCTCCATGATTTTAGCACCTCTATCAAATCTCCTCTCAACTTTCTTTTCTCCAAGGAGAACAGTCCAGTTTCTGGAACCTATCCTTGCAACTGAAGTTCCTCATCCTGGAACCTGTTCTTGTAAATCTTCTCAGCCTTCACACCCTTCCTAAAGGGTGGTGCCCAGATTGGACACATAACCCTACTTAAGGTTGAACCAGTGTTTCATAAAGATTCACATAACCTCCTTGCTTTTATACTCTATGCCTCTATTAATAAAGCCTTATGCCTAATTAACCACTTCTTCAGCATGCCTTGCCACCTTCTTTGACTTGTGTACATATACCTCTTACCCCTGCTTCCTTACCCCATTTAGAATTGTATCCTTTGTTTTATATTGCCTCTGCTCATTCTTCCTCCCAAAATTTATCACTTCACACTTCTCTGCATTCAGTTTCATCTGCCACATGTCTGCCCATTCCACCAGCCTATGTCTTCCTTACAGTTCACCATATTTCGAAGTTTTGTGTCATTTGCAAGTTTTGAAATTATGCTTTGTACAACCAAGTCTAGGCCGTTAATATAGATAAAGGAAAGCAGCAATTCCAATACTGATCCCTGGGAAAGCCCATTATGTACCTTTCTCCAGTCCGAGAAGGTAGGAACATAAGAGCAGGAGTAGGCCCCTCGAGTTTGCTCCGCCATTCAGCTACATCATGGCTGATCTTCTATCTCAATGCCATTTTAACACACTGTTCCCATAACCCTTGATGCCTTTAATATCAAAAAAATTGTCAATCTCTGTCCTGAACATACCTTGACTGAGCCTCTACAGCCCTCCAGAGTGGACAATTCCAAAGATTTACCACCCTATGAATGAAGAAATTCCTCCTCACCTCAGTCCTAAATGGTGTACCCCTTATTCTGAGACTGTGTCCCCTGGTTTTAGACTCCCCAGCCATGGGAAACATCCTTCTTGCATTTACCCTGTCGAGCCCTGTAAGAATTTTGTATGTTTGAATGAGATCACCTCTCATTCTTCTAAACTCCAGAGAATAAATGCCCTTTCTCCTCAACTATCAACAAAAAACAACCTAATCGTTTCCTGCCACTCAGCTAACTTCATTCCATGCTGCCACTGCCCCTTTTATCCCACAAACTTAAACTTTGCTCACAGGCCTGTTTATGTGGCATGTTATCAAATGCCTTTCAGAAGTCTATGTATACCATATCAACCTGATTATTACCCTTATTAATCCTCACAATAAAAAACTCAATCAAGTTAGTTAAACATGATTTGCCCTTAACAAATCCATGTTGGTTTTCCTTAATTAATCCACATTTGTCCAAGTGACAATTTTGTCCCATATTATCATTTCTAAAAGCTCTCCCGCCACCAAGTGACTGGCCTATAGTCATTGGACTTACCCTTGTATCCTTTTTTTGAAAAAGCGTATAACATTTACAATCCTGTAGTCCTCTGGTACATGCCTGTTTCTAAGGAGGATTGGCAGATGAAAGCCAGTGCCGCTGCAATTCCCCCCCTTACTTCTCTCAGCATCCTTTAATACATCTGATCTGGCTCTGGTGACTTATCAACTTTATGTACAGCCAGCCTTTTTAATAGCTTCTCTTTATTGATTTTTAGCCTAAAATAATCTGCAGTCTCTGCTAAATTACTTTCAATTGATTTTAAACCAACTTCCTGGCATTGGGCAGAATTTTCTGTGTCCGCTGGCATCTGGCGTGATCGATGGCGTGAGTGGACAATGTGGCACGATCAGCTTTACAATGGCGGGACACCAGTTCACGATTGTCCACTCAGCCCACCAATGACGGGCCACGTTTCCCACCATCGAACATCAAGAACCTCATTGTCAGCATATCATCATTATCAGGCCAGTCTGCCAGAACCGTCTCCCCTGCCCCCACCCCCCCCCGCTGGCACGTCGGCAGGAAAGCACGCCAACATGTTTCATAACAGCACATAAGTGATGTGCACTTGGCGGCCTGCACTTTGAGGGGAACTTGGAGGTGAGTACACAGTAACATTGTGCGGTGCTCACCAGAGTCGCCTGTTGGACTTCAAGCTTGAGGGGCACTGGGAGGGGTCAGGGTTAAGGGCAGCCCTGCTGTTGAGGCGACTCGTGAGAGGGGGAGCAAGCGCAGCCCTGCCATTGAGGCGACTTGAGGGGTGGGGGGCAAGCGCAGCCCTGCCTTTGAGGCGACTTGTGGAGGGGTGGGGCCAAGGGCCTGCCGTTGAATATAGCACACAAACATTTGGGGTAGGGTGGGCGAGGGAACTGGCCACGCATTAGGGAAACCTGTATAAAGTGATCATTGCTCTGCAACGCAGACAGCTAAGGCACAGCCATATTGATATGATCGGAGTCGGGCTTCTAGCTTATCTGCCCACTCAAGCAATGCAGAGGCATCAAAGTGTCACCAAGTGCTCCAAAGTTTTTCTCCACCACCCCGCCCCCCACCACATCACCCCCGGCACAGACTGCAAAGTTATGGCAGGAAGCAGAAGGTGATGGTCGAGGGGTGTTTTTGTGACTGGATGCCTGTGTCCAGTGGGGTTCCACAGGGATCAGTGTTGGGTCCCTTGCTGTTTGTGGTATATATAAACAATTAAGACTTGAATGTAGGAGGATTGATCAGTAAATTCGCGAATGACAGGAAAATTGGTAGGGTTGTAAATAGTGAGCAGGATAGCCATAAATTACAGGAGGATATAGGCGGGCTGGTCAGATGGGCTGATCAATGGCAAATGGAATTTAATCCGGATAAGTGTGAGGTGATGCAGGACAAACAAGGGTAGGATCCTGGGAAGTACCGAGGATCAGAGGGACGGACTTGGTGTGCATGTCCACTGGTCCCTTAAGGTAGCAGGGCAGGCAGGTAAGGTGGTTAAGAAGGCATATGGGATACCTGCCTTTATTAGCCGAGGCGTATAATATAAGAGCAGGGAGGTTATGCTGGAACTGTATAAAACACTGGTTAGGCCACAGCTAGAGTATTGCGTGCAGTTCTGGAATCTGCATTATGGGAAGGATATGATTGCACTAGAGAGAGTGCAGGGGAGATTTACCAGGATGTTGCCTGAGCTGGAGAGTTTTAGTTATGAGGAGAGATTGGATAGACTGGGGTTATTTTCCCTGGAGCAGAGGAGATTGAGTGGGGACATGATTGAGGTGTCTAAAATTATGAGGGGCATAGGCAGGTTAGACAGGAAGGAACATTTCCCCTTGGTGGAGGGATCAGTAATCAGGGGGCATAGATTTAAGGTGAGGAGGTTTAGAGGGGATGTGAGGAAATACACCCAGAGGGTGATGGGAATCTGGAACTCACTGCCTGAAAGGATGGTAGAGGCAAAAACCCTCATAACATTTAAGAAGTATTTGGATGTGCACTTGCGATGCTATGGCATACAAGGCTATGGGCCTAGTGCTGGAAAATGGGAGTAGAATAGTTAGGTACTTGTGTGACCGGTGCAAATTCGATGGGCCGAAGGGCCTTTTTCCAAGCTGTAGACCTCTGACTCTATAAGCATTTTAGTGGACGGCACGCGTTCTACAATCTCCTCGCTAAAGCTGGCCGTGGAGCAGTCACTGCTGGAGGCGCTCACAGCCCCTTGCAATGTTAGCATCCTAGTTTGGACCAGTCTGCCTCATGCTTCAAGCTAACAGTACAGCCTTGCAATGCGGGTTAGGAGAATGCCTGTGCCTGAGCTAAGAGCACAGCAAGCAGTCCAATGGGCAAATCTGCCGCCAATCGGTCAGGTGGGCTGGGGTGGAAGTGGTGCAGTTTTGGGCAGCCATGCAGCGCACTAATTTCTGGCCCTCCAAGTGGTGGCCAGCACACTCCGGGAATCGTTAAGGGGCCTTCACACTTATCCAGGACAGGTTCTTAGTGCACCTATGCTAAACACGTGTCTCTTTCTTTCATCCTGCAGGAGGAGTACATCAGGATCATGGAGCCTGGTGAACTAACTGTATGCCTGATGGCCTACAGAGTGCAAAGATGGAGGAGAGAGCGACTGAGGCTCCTGGCTGCGCAGAGGCAGGAGCAGCAACCTCAGAAAGAAGGGGCAGCTGGGGCACCCACACACGCCGCCCAAGAACCACGGCAAGCTGTTGCAGGCTGGCGCCTAGTGACACCCAGGGTCTCTAGACGCCGCCTTTCATGCCTGCAGATAACCGAGAACCAGTATCGCCAGAGACTGTGCATGTCTAGGGAACTGGTCAGTCACATCTGCCAGCAGGATTTGGCTCCACAGGGACATGGAGGGCATCCACTGCCAGTGGCCGTTAAAGTGACCGCGGCCCTCAATTTCTACACCAGTGGCTCCTTTCTGGGCTCCACAGGTGACCTCTGTGGGATCTCACAAGCCCCCACCCACAAATGCATCCATGAGGTCACAGATGCCACCTTTGCGAGGGCACACAACTTTGTGCATTTCACCCGGGACCAGGATAGCCAGGATGCAAGAGTGATTAGATTCGCCCAGATCTCAAGTTCCCAACGGGTTCAGGGTGCAATTGACTGCACTCATGTGGCACTCAGTTCTCTGTCGCAACACTCGGTGGACTATATCAACCACCAGGGGTCCCATTTGCTGAATGTGCAGCTGGTGTGTGACCACCAGAAACACATCCTGCAGGTGTATGCATGGTTTCCAGGGAGTGTGCACGACGCCTACATCCTCAGTCGGTCACAGATCCCTGGAGTCGTCCAGGGTCCACAGAAGCTGCAGGGATGGCTCCTCGGGGACAAGGGCTACCCGCCGAGGCCGTGGCTGATGACAGCCATGCAGCGGCCTCAGACCGCAGCAGAGCAACGGTATAATGAGGCTCATGCTGCAGCTCGCAACTTGGTGGAGTAGACCAGTAGGTGCCTGGACCGGTCTGGTGGAGCCCTGCAATACAGTCCACAAAGGGTGTCACGCATCGTCGTCATCTGCTGTGCCCTTTACAACCTGGAGCTGTATCGGGGAGACGAGCTGGCTGAGGAGGAGATGGAGGAGCTGCACGTCTCCTCAGATGAGGAGGACGCCGATGAGGGTGAGGAGGTCCTCCGAGGCGACGATGATGGGGATGAGGCCCTCGCACTGGCTAGACGGGGCAGGCACACTCGGGAGGGCCTCATAACTGCTAGATTTGGGGAGGATGATGACGACATGCAGTGAGGTGACGCCATACATCCTCACATTGCATCTGTGAATGTTTGACTCCAGTCTGGCTTATGGCAGCGCAAATACCCTCTGTGAGAATGCTTCTGTCATGGAGACACAATGGAGGCCCTAATAGTCACTCGACTGCAGGAGGATGATGACAACATGCAGTGAGGACACTCCATAAATCTACACATAACCTCTAAGAATGTCTGACTCTTGTCTGGCCAAGGGCAGATCGTTTGCACTCTGAGATCAGGGTCATATCATAGAGAAGCAGCCATGAAACTTTAGAAGCATCTGATCCTTTCTCCGCCTTCAATACTTGAGCCCTTCGGGAGCACAGCAGCAGTGGTCACAGATGCTGAAGAGATGGGGGCTAACCCCTCCTGAAAGGTGCTGAGAGCACACCAAGAGAATGAGAGAACTCTGTGGCGCCTGCGCACTACATTCTGGCAGTAATGACGAGCACCACCGAGGTGCAGGCATCAGTAATGTTTCCAGGGAGTGTGAGGCCAGGCCATCACCTTGGTCTGAAGGCTGCACAGAGCACATGGAGGAGGCCCTGGCCTGAGACACCTACCTTTATCTTGTGCAGAAAGGTTTCACATCTGAGTGACAAGAACATTGCTCATCAGAACAAGGAGCCATAAGCAGGGAGATATTCTTGGAAGTTTATTGACAATAGTGAACAGTATGTAGAAGTGATTAACACCCGTGCCCAGGCTATGCAACTAATTCTCATTAACTGTCCTAACCTTGCCACTATGTCTTGGTGCTCCCTGGACATCCACAGTGGAGGTGAAGGCAGCCTGTTGACTGCGACACCCTACCTGTGATGACATTGGTGGGCGTCTTCTGGAGGGCCGAGACTTGGAGGGCCCTGGCCTGTTTTCAGGGTCCTGCTGTGTGGCAGTGGCACCATCCTCGGCTTGTAGAGCTGGAGCTATTGAGGTGACAGGAAGAGGGGAGTCAGATAGGCCGTACACTCTGGGAGTCATAGATGGGCCTGGAGTGTGCACCTGCTGATCCTCCTCCCTATGGGCACAGGGGCTCCAAGGTGACCCGTTGAGGAGAAGGGGTAGCTGGAGTGAGATTGAGCTGCCTGGCACCCCTCTCACATACACACTGTTAGAGGCCAACTATGGCATCAGTGATGGAGTTGAGCCCGCGCAGCAGTAAGGAGCGAAGTCCTGGACCAAGGTCTCCATGTGGCTGCCATCCTACCAGTGTTGACCTTGGTGTGTTGGCATGCCAGTGCTATCACCTCAGTCTGAAGGCGGACAGAATCCTCCATCGTTTCTTGCAATCTGAGGAGTGCAGTGGACATCCCTTCCTGATGTTCCCGAGCTTGTCTTTGCAGATCCAGCAACTGTGACATGACTGAATCCAGAGGCTCGTCAGCTGACTTGTACTCAACAAATTTTTGGCCTCCAGCAGTCCTTCGAGTGCCAGATGCCAGGGAGGTCCCTGCCGCCACCTCCTGTGGATCAGACAGTGCGATGTGCTCACCAGATTGTGGTCCCAAGGTTATTCTAAAGCTAGGTCCCACCAAGGCGTGTGTCTCTGCACTGTTGGAAGGTGTGGGTGAGTGCTGTGGCGGGACTTCACATTACTTTTCAGAGGTTTCTCTGGGGCTTGATTTGGAGGCCATGGGTCATGGACTCCATCGGCTGTTTCCCAGATGTGCCTGTGGAAGGAAGGAGAGATAATTAGTACATGGCAATGACCTGTGAAACAGGACACGTTACTCACAGCATGGTTGTCTGATGTATATTGCACTGCTGGGCCCTCACTTGGTAGAGCATCGCCGACTTCACTGTCAGCACAGGACCGGTCCAGCTGGATGGCTCCGTTTTCAAAGTCCGTGAGGACCTTAATTTCGTGCATTCTGCCACTTCTCCCTCTTGTTGTGTGCCAGCTTGTCCTGCATGAATAGAGATGGAGAAAGTGTAAGAAGGATGCCTGCGAGGCCAGATGATAAGTATGCCTGGCCTGTGTGGGTGGTGAGTGGTCCCATGGACGAGATGAGGACAATGACACTGAGTGTGAGAGAGTGAATGGTGATATCCCTTGAACTGACAGTGAGTGAGATCACTGTGGATGTGCGTTGAGTTTGTGAGTGTGTGGGTTGAGAGTGATGAGAAGAGTGACGTAACCTGGCGGAACGAAGGAGACCATTCACCCTCTTGCGGCACTGGGTGGCTGTCCTCTTTTGAAGGGCGTTGGCGCTGACCACTGCTGCCACCACCTCCCAAGCCTGGTTAGTGCTGTTGCTGCCCATCCTGTGGCCAGAGCTGGAGTAGAGAACATCCCGGCAGACCTCCATGGCATCCAATAATGCACACGAGGGACACGTACCTGAATCTGAGGGCTACAGTCTCCTTCAGTTTCTGGGTCATGACTTCCATGCAGCAGTGGTGGTCTGGAAGATGTGTGCTTGCGGCTAGACTTTAAATATGGCGCCCAACGTGATGCAGCAGCGGGGTGATGGCAGGCAGGCGAATGAGAGCCTGCCCGCCATGGAAAGACGTGTTTCCCGGGAGTGCATAAATAATGTGGCGGATTTGGGATGATACAGCGTGAAAGCCTGCCATCGAGGCCGGCAGGTAAAACGTCGTTTTAGCCACCAGCTACCACACTTAGTGCAAATCTGGGAAAATTCAGCCCATTGACTCAGTCAGAATCTTAAACATGAGTATAAGTTAAGTTCACATCACTATAATTCACTGTTACTTCTGATTCTGATTTCATGGTCCTAGTCCCATTGCAAATCAGATTAGTGGACAGAGGGAACAGGTTGCTACTGAGACCTCATAAATAAACTGATAATGATTAAAAAGGCTTTTCTCCTCTTCTTCCCTGAAGGCTGCACCTCTTGCTGGGATACAGGGCTTTGAATGGCAGCCACCCTTTCAGTAACTTGCTAAAATGGCCATTCTTCCTGTGTGAGACTAAGTAAGTCAGGATCCTATTCAACCACGGGGATCAGGCTTTGCAGCCCAGTCAGATCCATATTTATACACTGATTTGAATAGAATCGCAAAAGCAATCTAGTACTGGCAGTTCTTCCTCCCTGCCCTTGAACTATCGTACTGTTGCCTGATCCACTTATCTCAACAAAGGGAAACCAGAATCTGTATTTCATAAATGAAAATAGAAAAGCTGCATTCGTATTTCGGTACATACAAGTACTTGCCTTGCTGAATGTTAGAATGAGTCATGCTGAACTTTATGTTAACCATCTCCCACTCAGATTGACAATAAAGGAAAACCACTCTTAAATGCAATAGCCTGCTAGTTACTTTGATTTTATGTTTGACCTTCTTAGTTGAGGATCCTGTCTGCCCTCTCGGGTAGACATAAAAGATCCCATTGGCATACTCAAAGGAGTGAGGGAATTCTCTTAGTGTCCTGTCCAATGTGCCAAAAAGAGCAGTAAGCCCGAGCACTGGGTGGATTTTAGAATTCAACAAAGGGTGTACAAGAAATTGATAATGAGAGAGAAAATAGAATATGAGGGCGTGGTAATCTAATGTGTAATATACCTTTAAGAAGAATGTTATAATAGAACATCACATGATCTTATTATCCAATGACAGAGTAGCGCGGGCTACCTTTGTACTGTAGTCGGTAGTTAGAAGAGTCTGTAATGTAGAGACAGGGTTTTAGTTGTATGTACACAAGTATAGCTGCTGAGTTCTTTTGTAAATAAAGAGAATGTGCTCTACATAAGAAATGTCTGCTGATCTGCTATGTCTGTGGTACCAACTCAGTCATCCAGAAACAAGCATGCAACCTGGATCCCTTAGTCCAACTAAACTAGTGACCAAGGATCCAACAGAGGGTAAACTGGCAAGAGACATAATAATGGATCATAAAAGCTTGTTTAAGTATGAAAAAGGAAGGGATTAGTAGAAGATAGCAGAAGGAAATGTCGGTCCCTTAGAGGCAATAAGCTTCTTCCTTTAATTTAAAACTATCTTTAACTTCTCTTGTTAGATATAGTTATACCACTTATCCCATGGGTTTTTTAATCTGCACTCAATTTTTATGTGCAGTCATTGCAAATGATGAATTATTTCTCTAAATGTTTGCCATTGCTTTTCTGCTGTCACATCTTTTAATTTAATTTCCAAATCTACCTTGGCCAACTTGCCCCTTTTCCTAAGTAGTTTGCATTATTCAGATTTAGGTATAACATTTGCAATTCTCCAGTCCTCTGATACCATCCCTGTATGTAAGGAGGATTGGCAGATTGTAGCCAGTGCCTCTGCAATTTCCCCCCTTGCTAAGGCCCTAAATTCGACCTTAATTAAATCACTCTCAAACTTAATGTAAAGTTCATCATATTAAGATCACTCTTCCTCAGAAGCTGCTTTACTACAGGTTATTAATTATCTCTGTCTCATTGCACAATATTAGATCTAAAATAGTCTGTTCCCTCATTAGTTCTTTGACATACTGGGCTAGAAAACTATGTTGAATGCATTCCATGAACTTGTTCTCCACACCTCCGTGAATGCACCAGCTACTTCCTGCACCTTCACTGTGTCGAAATCAAAGCTTATTGTGATCTACTGAAAACATTTTTTTTTAAATTATGGAACTGTTTATCCCCCTCAGGTTTCCCTTCCTCCCTCAATTTACAGATTTTTAAAATTCAAGTTTGGAGCCACTCAGATATTACTTAGGGATTTTTGTCTTCAAATTTTTCCCTTCTTGATGATTTCCAATGCAAGAAATATTAATTTGCCAATTTCATCAGTATGAAAAATGGTTAATTATTTGCGCTAGTTAATAAATGGAAATGCTAACCCATACAGATTTCTATTTTAGATCTCTAGATATTGAATTCTTGCAACGAACCTCAGCAACTAGCATGTTTCAAGCCATTCAATTATACATGTATGATGTGATTGGGAAACTGGATCTTTATATAAGCAGAGAATGCCAAAATCTCACCATCTGGTGGTTAGCCGAGATATTCTGCTAATGATCAGTTCTACAACTATTTTCTGTATTCTACTACCTGTGCTGCAGGGATTTTCAATTCTGTTGTAATTAAAATGGTAAACTGAAAATGCTGTAAACCTGAAACAAAAACATTTAAATGCTGGTTGTACACAGTGAGTCAGTCAGCAAATGAATAGTGGCCGTGTGGCTGCGTAAATACTGAAAACATTTCAAGCAAAAGCTGCCTTCTGGCAGAGTAAGAATTGAAGTAGTTTAATTTATGACCATGTAAACAGTAACAACATCATTGCAATTAAATGTCTGAGCATGCACGATGGGCAGCTGCAGATGGAAGTTCTAAAGTCAACCTGTTGTCACAATATATAGTTAAGTAAACTGCAGTTACAGTATTAACAAATGCAGCCCCAATTATTTTCTTTTAAAAGGCATGGGGCCAAATCTTGCTGGAAAATAATGCTGTGCTAACAATGCATGCCGTTGTTGATGTACAAATCGACCAGCCATTTCAGAGGATTAAGACAGACCCTGTGAGTTGTGAAGCTCCAGAAATTGCTGGTTGATTTACATTGCTCCACCATTTTCCTCACACAAATGGTATCTTGCTAGTAGTCCCCCCATTATTTATATGAACTTGCTGAATTTGTGCATTAATTGCTCAGTAAACTCACCACAGAAAGTTGGGGCTCATAATTTAATAGGGTAATACCCTTTAAACAAAGCAATAATTGTTAATGCAATGCCAATCATCCCTTTGGTCCAGAAAGGGACCAGTGACCAGTTTAAATTTTTTAGTCTCTTCTGCATGTGATAAATTGTTGTTAGAGATTTACAATTTAAACTTTTAGTTTCTTTTCTCTCTTTCGTAATCCAATCTTTTTTCCCTCTATTTTTCTGTACCTACTTGACTCTAATTCACCCTAATTTTATTTCTGTTGTCTCCCTGATTCATTCTTATGTGTTAAGGAGATAACTGTTGGACCTGTCATTCACTAAGGTCTAAGGTGCCCTGTTGCCCTAGTTACCAGTTCACACTTTCAGCAAGTTACACCACAAATTATGTTTGAGCTGAAGAATGCTGGAAAAAGCCTAACTAATGGTGATGCCGTGAGATGTCCATTTCTGACATGCTTTGGCCCATTATCAAGGGAACCTTGTGATTTTAACCTGATCACTAACAAGTATTAGTTGATCGGCACAAAAGTAATTCAACTGCCCTTCACTTTTTTGCACGTAATTATTTTTCTTAGTTTATTTTAATTTCCCTTCCTTCTATTTAATCCTCATTACGACAGTTTTTGCTGGAGTTTGAACAACCTCCATCTCGTTGCCCAAGTGGCTACTATTCAAAATCAAAATTATTCACATGAGCCTTCACAGTGAGAACCGTTTGGCTAATCATCCATAAAAGCTATCATAGGCAAATCAATCATGTTTTTTACCGGACATCCACAATCACTTTTCCATAGTGATCAGGAGTGGCAACTCTTGACAATTTTGATTTTATCCATCTTGTAATCTTAGGTACTGATGACCACCATAGCACTCCTACTGCGGCCATAGGTGAGATTAGCTAACTCTAAGCACACATCAAGAGGTTGAATTTAGGACCTTTCTAGTCTGCATTACTCAACTACTACTGGATAAACACACTAAGCCTTTACCTTGCTTGTCTTTGAAATCCATCCTGTTTCCTGTAAAGTCTGATGTAACTAAGATTCCCAGGGATTAGTCTGATGCAGGTATGTGTAATTCATACATAGTTCATCTACATCTATGAATTAGTTTTGCTTTCTGAACTGAGTTTTAAATTGTTCTCCCAGGGCATGGATTTAAAACTAGTGTGCTACCAATAGATTACATTGCAATAGATAAAAACTGAAAATTACTCTCCCGACTTTGCATATACATTTCCATCCCTGCAAGTAACTTTCAGCTGTACATTTGATGTTGATAAAAATCTTAGGAAGCTGTACAAAGCTGGGGCTCAAAAGGGAAGAGGTAGGCCAAAACTTGTTTACATGCAAATGAGATCACCATTGAACTACATTAAAAGTGGCTGCCTTTGGCCCTTATGCGAGTTTGCGTGATACACAGCGAACAATGATGTGATCAGGATAGCCATTGTCCCACAGGATGTATTTCAGCATCAAGCTTGCAAGGTGAGCAAATGGCTTGGGCCCTATTTACAAGATTGCTGATAAAGCCAATCTTATAGCGTGTGGAGCTATATGAATCCCAACGTGTATATTGTGTATGAATTTCAGTGGCGGTGCAATGCCCGGTACATAGGCTGTATGTCCCAGCAATTGGCTGATAGAATCAAACCACATGTTCCTTTGGTTGTTTGTAATAGGTAGATTACAGGCTGTGCTTAACCAGCCTGCACTTGCAAAACCCAAAACAAAATGTCTAGCGTTAGATGTGATTCTGTGATTGGACAGCACTTGCTGAACAATCCTGAGTGTGCTAATAGCTACACTAATAGCCAATTTAAGGTCATCAGTTGAGCTTGTAATGTGGCTCATTTACACTTGCTAGAAGAGACCAATTAACAGGCAGGGACCCGTTCTTTGCAAACAAAAAGAATATGTTCAAGCCTTGCCTCTCTTTTGAATTACCCAGGACTTATGAAGCCAATAGTTTCCCATTGCTTTCTCCATGGCAATGCCTCAGCCAATTAGAGTCAGCTTGCCAACCAATCAGCATCCTTTTCTCCTGTAGTATTAATTGTTCTGATCGTTTGAAATTTGGCATTCTTGCCTTTGTCCTGATGAGTGCAAGAAAAGAAAGAGATGTCTCTCTTTTCAGCAACCTACATTAAAGTTGGATATCTTCCTGTGACCAATGAGTTCATCTCCTCTGTACCTACATAAGTTAGGAAAATGTAATACTTGGGGCTCAGCAATAAATGTGAGCATTTTTGATATCCTTTGAACCACCCTATGCTGCTGAATCTTGCCCCATTATACCTTGAGACTGCTGCATTATTTATAGAATAGAATCCAGCAGGATTTCCTCCTTGATTTAATGAAAAGTTACATCGTACGTGACCTGAATTGCTGGTGAAATTCTAAATGTCTGTCAACTTTTGAGAATTTTAATCATTACTTTTGGGAATGAGCTGTGTTTCAAGTGTTGTCTTAAAACAGTGAATTTGCACGGTTTTAAAAAAAGCTACAGCCTGGAGATATGCTCATTTATTTAATCCAGATGAGCCGGTCTGTGGAATGTCCATGTCATGGTTATTTCAGTCTGATACCATGAGGGTCAAATGTCTCATCCCAGATCCCATGTAAGTCAGAATGTCCCTAATGAGTTTTGAGAAATGCAGAAATGTTTCCTTTAAACCTCCACCTCGGAGGAAATGAGGGAGTTTGTTTTGTTGTCAGGCACACTGACAACTCACTAAAAGGGGAGAACGTCAGAGGGACAGTCCTTCAACTTCCTGTGAATTCAGAGATGGGCAAGGGGAAACACGGACTATTATCTAATTAGGTAGGTCTGTGGAGCAAGCCCCATCCAGTGTCGGAAACTCCTTCCCAATTTATCTGCTGAGTCAGGATCAGAGGACTGATCAGGAAAAGGTTGTGAACCTGCTAATGGAAATAGTATGAAATATTTTAAATATTTTTCTTGTTCTTAAGGGCTGATTTGTAGATGTATCATAGGTTGAATATATCTACTATTCTGTGCACTTACATGCTCTTGGTAAAATAAAGCTGCTTAACTATTAGTATCTATCCTTGTGTCACCAAGTGCTTCAGTCCATCTCAGGAAAGACTGGAGAAGCACTCATGAGGAACTTTGTGAAAGATATGAAATGCAATGTAGACCCCAAGAGAGTCCAGTTGTTGGATAGTGCAGACACTTGCCTGGAAGTATGCCATTCTGACTTCTTAGTGATCAACATCACCATACCCAAGGCAGACCCAAAACACACAACAGGGAGGCTTTTTTATCAGGGAGGCTTTAAATCCTGCTGTCGTCTTTGGAGCTGAATGTTTAGAGTGAATGGAAAGACTTGAAGCAAGGCTGAGATTGGGTCACAAGTGAAAGGATAATAGGCTTGTGCTGTAGCATACCAGAGAAGGGGCCAGTGAAGAAAATGGGCTTAAAAGCCAACTGAAGTTCCTTCTTGAGAGAGAAGCAATTTTGTGCGAAGGAAGGTAGATTGGAATAAGGTTGATCAGGCTTTGGAGCCAATTTTTTCTCAAAATCTTTGTTCTTCTGACTGATGAGGAGGATAGTGACTAGTATGTAATAAAACTGGTCGCCACCTGAACTCTTGCAGCTTTTAAATTGATGTGTCCGAACTAGCCTGAAAATTATTCTTTTGGATAACTCTGCCAGTTAACCCTCTATTATATCTCAGATAGAGGCATGTCAGTCTTCAGTTATTTTGATTTGTAAAATATACCTGAAAGCTCAGTGCCCATATTGCATGACACCACCAAGGGTGAAAATAATACATTGTCGTAATAAATAAATTTTCTGGGAGTTCTGGTCGATAAATAGTGATATCTGTATGCACATAATCAAATTGTAGTTCAAATACTCTGCTAGAGTGTAATTTAATGTGTCCTTTTGGTATAATTCATTTCTGGCACTTTGGGATAATTTTTTTTGTTTGAGGTGGCTAATCTGAGCACAACATTTATCAGTACCTCAATAGGATTCAAAATATTGAAAGAAACATAAAAGAATTCAAATATCACATATGTTAAAGAAAAGTATTGGTTTTAAAAAGAGGCTGTAGCTAACACAGTTATGTTGTTTTACAGCTAATTTAACAGGACATGCAGAAAAAGTTGGGATCGAAAACTTTGAACTACTGAAGGTCCTTGGAACAGGAGGTAAGTGATTAATTTTAGTTCTCTCGATTTTATACAGTACTGCTGCGTATTTTAATAGTAGACAGTCCTTGGTCTAATTTAGAATGAGCTGAGATATTTTGCTTGCAATCGCTTGAAGCACGCATCAGTACTTTGGGAGGAAATAGACAGGAAATGCAAGAAATGCATAACAATAATGACCTAAAAGTGAGAGATGATACACAACTTCAAAAATAATCCATTGGTTGTAAAGTATATTGGGATGTCCTGAAACTTGACAGCATGTTATATTATTGCCCATCCTTTTATTCTCCTTAACATTTTAGGTGGGACCATTTCTCAGAAGGAAATTTGCATCCATGCATTTGCCAACGCCTTTGCAATACATGCCCTGGCTTTGGTCTTTGGTTTCTGGTTTTGGAGGCAAGTTTCCTGTTCTGATTTGATAGATTTGCACTTCCTACAACTTCAATCCCTTGAACACCAGCATTCATCCTGATGCTTGCTGCCAGAAGCTGTATTCTTTAAGGCAAACAGGAGGGGATAAGGGGTACCAAAGAGAGGAATTATGGAATAGTTGAGACCATTAGTGCACATTGTATGTGGAATTTGAGCTTAGGAATTTAATTCAGTTCTGAACATGTTGCCAAAGGCCATTTGTTTGAGTGCAAACAGAATTAATTCTAAGATAAAAGCAAAAAACTGCGGATGCTAGAAATCCGAAACAAAAACAAAAATACCTGGAAAAACTCAGCAGGTCTGACAGCATCTGCGGAGAGGCATACAGTTAACGTTTCGTGTCCGTATGACTCTTCAACAGAACTAAGGAAAAATAGAAAAGAGGTGAAATATAAGCTGGTTTAAGGGGGGGGCGGTGGGACAGGTAGAGCTGGATAGAGGGCTAGTGATAGGTGGAGATTGCCAAAAGATGTCATAGACAAAAGGACAAAGAGGTGTTGAATTAATTAATTAATTAATTAATTAATTAATTAATTAATCCTAAGTTCACCCAGCCATATGCCTTCTGTTTCCAGTGAAAGTTCAAAAGCATAGGTGTTGTTTCAGTGGTACATTACATTGAATCTAATGTCATCTGAGTGATGGCCCTATATGAATTCCATATTGTTGTCATGAAATAGATAACCACAGCCAGTTTGTTGCCAGGATCTTGAGCAGTATTGAGGATCTGGGTATGTAAGATGAGCTGAGAGTCCATTTTTGATATTGGATATTTCTCGCCGCAAGGCGATGCAAGGATTTCAGACAAAAAGGTATCATTTCCTGGAATAAAGCTCATAGAGTTTGCTTGGGTAGCATGAGACCAGGGTTTTCCCAAATTTTGTATTTACTTCTTAGATCTTCTACTGAAACATAGCAAATTTATGGCACAGAAGGTGGCCAGTGGCCCATCATATTTGTAACGGCCAAAAAGAACTATGCAGCCTAAACCCACTTTGCAATTCTTGGTCTGTAGGCCCGTAGGTTACAGCACTTCAAGTGCACATGCAAGTATTTTTTTAAATGCAACAAGGGTTTCTGCCTCTATCACCCTTTCAGGCAGTGAGTTCCAGATGCTCCACCACCCTCTACTCTTCCCAACTCCTTCTGCCAGTTACTGCAAATCCTGTCCACCCTGCTTATTGACCTATCTGCTAATGGAAATAGGTTCTTCCAATGCACGGTACCTAGGTACTCATAATTTTATACACTCCAATTAAATCTCACCTCTGTTCCAAAGAAAACAACCCCAGTTTAACCAATTTTTCCTCATAGCTAACATTTTCCAGTCCTGAAAACATCCTCATAAATCTCCTCTGCACCCTCTCTAGCGTGATCACATCCTTCCGGTAACGCAGAAAATGACCAAAACTGTATACATTGCTCTGGATGTGACCTAACGACTTATGCAACTCCCAGCATAACCTCCCTGCTTTTGTATTCAATGCCTCCTTCTATCCACCTCTCCTGCTATATTCAGAGACCTGTGGACATGTACTCCAAAATACTCCTGTTCCTGTACACTTCTCAGTATGCTATCATTCATTGTGTATTCCCTTGCCTTGTTTGCCTTCCTCACAAGCATTACCACACATTTCACAGAATCACAGAATTGTTACAATGCAGAATTGTGAATTGCCATTCAGCCCATCGTGTCTGCACTGGATCTCTGAATGAGCAATTCCCTTAGTACCATTCCCCCTGCCTTCTCCCCGTAACCCTGTACTTTCTTCCTTTTCAGTTAACAGTCTAATTCCCTTTTTAATTCTTCGATTGAACCTGCCTCCACCACACTCCCAGGCAGTGCATTCCAGACCTTAACCACTTGCTGCATGTAAAAGATTTCCACATATCGCTTTTGCTTCTTTTGCCAATTACTTTAAATCTATGCTCTCCCGTTCTTGATCTTTTCACAAGTGGAAACAATTTCTCCCTATCTACTCTGTCCAGACCCCATATGATTTTGAATACCTCTACCAAATCTCCTCTCAGCCTTCTTTTCTCCAAGGAAAACAGTCCTAACTTCTTCAATCTATCTTCATAACTGAAGTTCCTCATCCATGGAACCATTGTTGTGAATCTTTGTTGCACTCTCTCCAATGCCTTCATATCCTCCCTAAAGTGCAGAGGCCAGAACTGGACGCAATACTCCAGCTGAGGCTGAACAAGTCTTATACAAGCTCAACATAACTTCTTTGCTCTTGTACTCTATGCCCCTATTAATAAAGTTTAGGATACCGTATGCTTTATTAACTGCTCTCTCAACCTGTCCTACTACCTTTTATGAGTTATGCACATATACCCCCAGGCCCCTCTGCTCCTGCACCCCCTTTAGAATTGTGCCCTTTATTTTATATTGTCTCTCCATGTTCTTCCTACCAAAGTCCTACCTTATCCTCCTCACAGTTCACAATGCTTCCAAGTTTTGTGTCATCCACAGACTTTGAAATTGTGCCCTGTATACCGAGGTCCAGGTCATTAATGTATATCAGGAAAAGGGTTCCAACACTGACCCCTGGGGAACTCCATTTCAAACCTTCCTTCAGCCCAGAGAACATCCATTAACCACTACTCTGTTTCCTATCACTTAACCAATTTCACATCCATGTTGCATCTATCCCTTTTATTCCATGAGCTATAACTTTGCTCACAAGTCTGTTGTGTGGCACTGTTTCAAATGCCTTTTGTAAGTCCATATACACCACATCAACAGCATTGCCCTCATCAACCCTCTCTGTTACCTCTTCAAAAAACTCCAACAAGTTAGTTAAACACAATTTTCCCTTAAGAAATCCATGCTGGCTTTCCTTAATTAACCTGCATTTGTTCATGTGACTAATAATTTTGTCCCAGATTATTGTTTCTAGAGGTTTCTCCATGACCACATTTAAACTCTGGCCTGTAGTTGCTGGGCTTATCTTTGCACCTTTTTTGGAAGAAAGATGTAACATTTGCAATTCTCCAGTCCTCTGGCATCACCCTGAGTCTAAGGAAGACTGAAAAATTATGCCAGTGCCTCCGCAATGCACTCTGTACATTCACATACTGAGTCCGCAGTAACCTCAATTCTCTAGATTATGCTGCTCAGGATTGAATTCCGTTTGCCACTTTTCTGCATGCACACCTGATCAATACATTACTGTAGACTGTAGGAAGATATTATCTCCTCTTACTAACAACTACACAGCCAATTTTTTTAATCATCTGCAAACTTCTGAATCATGCCCCCTACATTTAAGTCTAAATATTTGATTATTCCACAATAAGCAAGGGACCTAGAAATAAGCCTTGTGGAACCCCATTGGAATTAAGTAGCTTTCTAGGCCGTTTCAGTGGGCAGCTAAGAGTCAACCATATTGCCTTCCAGTCACAAAAACACCTGCCGACCATTATTCTTTGCTTCCTGCCACTGAGCCAAATTTGGATCCAACTTGTCACTTGCTCTCGGATTTGATAGGTTTTTACTTTTCTTCCCAGTCTGTCATGCCTTGTTAACAGCCTTACAAAAATATATGTAGACTACATCAGAAGGGCTACCCTCATTGACCCTCCCTTGTCACCGCCTCAAATGAGTCAGTCAAATTACCAGACATGACCTATATTCTTAACGAATCCATTCTGACTGCCTTTAGCTTAATTTGTGCCTTTCTGAATAGTTCTTCAGAATTTTTTCCAATAATTTGTCAACTACGGAGATTAGGCTGACTGGCCTGTAATTTTTCTTTATTTTTTCATGGGAGGCCAGCATTTGTTGTCCATCCCTAATTGCCCTTGAACTGAGTGACTTACTAGGCCATTTCAGAGGGCAGTTAAGAGTCAACCACACTGCTGTGGGTCTGGAATCAGATGTAGCCCAGACCAGATAAGGATGACAGATTTCCTTCCCTAAGGGATAGTGGTGAACAAGATGAGTTTTTGTGACAATTGATGATAGTTTTATGGTTACTATTACTGAGACTAGATTTTTATTAATAATTTGAATTTAAATTCCACCTGCTGCTATGTTGGGATTTGAACCTTTGCTCCCTGAGCAGTATCCTGGACCTCTGGATTACTAGTCAAGTGATATTACCACTAAGCCATTCGATTTATCCTTTCCTCCCTTTTTAAACAACCATATCGCGTTAGCAGTCCTCCAACTCCAACACTGTAGCCAGAGAGGAGTGGAAAATGATGGTCAGAGCTTCCACATTTTCTTTCTTTGCTTCTCTTAGCAACCTGGGATATGTTTCATCTGGGTTTTGTGATTTATCCACTTCTGAAGATGCTAAATCCCTTAATATTGCCTCTCCCCTTATAAGTATCCCATCCCATGTTGCAATGTCTGTATCATCCCCTTTTTCTGTGAAGACAGACACAAAGAATACATTAAGATCATGACCACATCTTGAGCCTCCAAACACAGTTTCCCTTTTTGATCTGTAATAGGTTATTATCTTTGCCTTACGCTTAGTGTATTCATAAAACATCTTTGAGTTTTCCTTGACTTTACTTGCCAATATTTTTTCATGCTTTCCTAATTTCCTTTTAATTTCACCTCTACACTTTCTGTACTACCCTAGGCTTTCTGGGGAGGGCTCAGCCGAAAAAGGGTAATATAAACAATAGTACAAATGAAATGGAAGAGGGTAGAACAAATGTCAGAAATAATGCTTTAGGCATGACAGGTAAAGGGAGAACTAAAGGATATAAAGTGATTAAGCCTGGAGAGAGAAATAAAAAACATGTGTGTAAAACATTGGCACTGAAAGACGATTATCATCTAAATAAGCATTAGATATACAAACGCATGGAGTATAAGGGACAAAGTGAATGAATTGCAGGTGCAAATTCAACTTGGAGGCTATGTCATGATAGCTATTACTGAGACATGGCTACAAGACAGACAGGACCAGAACCTAAATCTACCATATTACATCAATCCTTAGATGAGGGGAGTGAAGGCATGGTAGCTAAGTTTGCAGATGACACAAGATAGGTAGGAAAGTATGTTGTGAAGAGGACATGAGAAGGTTGCAGATGGATATAAATAGGTTGAGTAAGTGGGCAAAGATCTGGCAAATGAAGTTTAATGTGGGAAAATGTGAAGTTGTTCACTTTGGCAGGAAGACCAAAAAGCAGACTATTACTTAAATGAAGAACGGCTGCATAATTCTGAGGTGCAGAGGGATCTAGGTATTCTAATACATGATTCACAAAAAGTTAGTATGCAGGTACAGCAAGTAATTAAGGCAGCTAATGGAATGCTATCCTTTATTACGAGAGGGATTGAACATAAGATTAAGGATGTTATGCTTCAGTTATATGGGGCATTGATGAGACCACACCTCGAATACTGTATGCAGTTTTAGTCTCCTTATTTAAGGAAGGATGTAAATGCATTGGAGGCGGTTCCGAGAGGTTTACTAGATTGATAATTGGAATGAGTGGGTTGTCTTATGAGGAAAGGTTGGACAGACTGGGCTTGTTTACACTGGAGTTTAGAAGAGTGAGGGGTGATTTGATTGAAGTATACAAGATTCTAAACGGCCTTGACAAGGTGGACGTCGAAAGGATGTTTCCCCTTGTGGGTGAGTCCAGAACTAGGGGGCATTGTTTTAAAATTAGGGGTCACCCTTTTAGGACAGAGATGAGGAGAATTTTTTTCTCTCAGAGGGTTGTGCGACTTTGGCATTCTCTGCCTCAGAAGGTGGTGGAGGCAGGGTCGTTGAATATTTTTAAGGCAGAGGTAGATAGATAGATTCTTGTTAGGCAAGGGAATCAAAGGTTATTGGGGTTAGATGGGAATGTGGAAATCGAAACACAAGAGGATCAGCCATGGTCTTATTGAATGGCAGAGCAAGCTCAAGAATTGTGTACTCTTGTTCCTATTTCTTATGTTCATAGTCTACAGGAAAGATAGGGACTGGAATCTTCCGTTCTGGAATTATAAGTTTATTGGTGAATAAGAAAGTGGGAATAATTTTCTCTGGGGAGGGCAGGATGGCTGACCACACACGGTTAGCTTATTGAATATGCATCCTCAAGGAGCTTGCTGAATCTCGTGGCGAGGGCAGGTAGGAAGTTGCTGTCCCCACCACTACCTCATAGGGTCGCAGGTCTGCGCGCCATGTTTAAAGGGCACCTGGACAGCCTGCATTGTCCCTTACACCTTTGCCTGGCCACTGCTCCACCCTTCCCCGCTCACCCTCCCTCCCTTCCTTGCTCATCCTCCATGCAACTTACACTGCCACCACATGATCTCAAGCATAAGCTTGCATTTACAAATGCTCACCGGGCAGAATTTTCCCCCCGTCAGGGGGCAAGTTTAGGAGCGGGCACGCCGCCATTTTACGTGGGCGGGCCAATTAAGGCCCGCCCAGCGTGACGTCCACCAGGAAGCACTAAGCGCTCCTTGTGGCGGGAGGGGTAGATTCCCTGAGCTGAGAGTGCGCTCTTTTGCGCATGCGCATGGAAGAGCGCACTCATCTCCCTGAGGCTAAGTGCTGCCTCAGGGAGATCAGCTCCACAATAAAAAATTTGAAAAATAGAAAAAAAAAATTCCCCTGACATGTCCCCTCATGTGACACTGTCACATGAGTTGGGACATGTCCATCACATTCAAATACACTTTTATTACATTTTTTAAAATCTACATGAAACCTCATTCCGCCCGTGGATGAGGTTTCATGCTTTTTCTAATACCCGCCAGGGCTCCTGGCCTGCCTGCCAACCTTAAGATTGGACGGGCAGGTCCACTAATTAATGCCTTTGTCAATGGCCTCAATTGGCCACTGACAGGTTGGCGGGTGCACAGCTGATTCTGCTGAGCTCCCGCCTACCTGAAAATTTACATGGGGTGGGGTGACATCGAAAGTTCCACCCAACATCATCCCGCGTCATTTTATGCGTCGGCGAGCGGGCCCCGCCCCTGCTCACCAACCGGGAAATCCTGGCCCCCAAAGAGAACAATGCATTGGCAATTCACTGTTAATCATGGAAGAAGTCTACCTCACCATGTGCATGCCACTTATGTGCTTTCGTAAAAGCAAATGTTCTAATTCCTCACTGGCGTGGAGCTTAATTTGGAGGGCGGACTTGATTCTGTTGAGGTGGCCTTTTAATGAGCATGCATGACTTGCTAATGCATGCAAAAGGGCCTCCCGGTATCGCTCGCCAAGAAGCTCAGCCCACCTTTAATGCACCTTTAAAGTCCTGACAACATCATTGCTAAAGTTCATCCCTCCGTTGGAAAACTGAGTTTTGGCCTCACGCCAAATTAAGTCTCCCCGCCCACTGCTGGCAGGACCGGAAGATTCTGTTAAGGGAAAATGGTAGCGGAGGAGGAGTAGCCTCAGTAATTAAGGATGAAATCACTTCAGTGATATAATGAGAGGTAAGCAGATAGTGGAGACTTTATGGCTAGAAATAAAAAAAGATATAAGACTGTAGCAGGAGTTGTGTATAGCTCCCCAATAACAGCTGTGAAGTAGTAGCTTGTATAAATGTAGAGTTTAGGCAACAATGTAGCAAAGACAGAGTGATTTCAATAGTGGATTTTAACTTTCATACAGATCTGGATAAGTAGACTGGGACATGTCAGTATGGTACTGAATCTCTTGAGTGTATCCAGGTCCTATAACCAACAAGAGGGAAGGCTGTGTTAAATTTAATAACAAGTAATGAGACTGATTTAGTTAACAACTTAATGGTGCTTGAACATTTACCTAATAACGATCAGAACATGATCGAGTTCAACATAGTGTTTGAAGGGAAAAATGCCAAATAGATACTAGGACCCGAATATTTGCTCCCAAGTGGGTGTGCAGAGTCAGGAAAATTCCCATCTTGGCGTACCCGTCTCAGGAGAAACAGCCCTGAACAGCTGGATTTTCATTTGAGGGGTGGGGGTGGTGGGGTGGTTGGAGCGGTACATGCCGGAGTCAGGCCCGCTGCGCCCGGAAACAGTTCAGAGGTAGCCACGGGGGCTACCAAGCGCTGAGGTGAGCTGTTTAAAAGGCCCACGTCAGTGCTTTGGGGATCCCTCACCAACACCCCCCTCCAAACCCTTGGGCAGACCTCAGGAGCCATGCTGAGATGAAATAAAATAAAGTTTTAAGTATCTATTACAGACTTCACTATATTAAAAAAACACTCATTCTTAAAAGCTCATTCACTACATATAAATCTCTTCAAGTTTTTAATTCCTTATAAAAAGAAAATTTTGTATTCATAGCCAATCAAAGACAACTAATCCCTTAATAATCTCTTGGAGGTGTCAAACTGTGAACTAACAAGTACCCCCACTGTAATAATGATAGATTGTCGTAGTGGTCAAGCAGTAATAATATTATATTGATAGCCCTTAGGCTTATGTCAACAAACAGCTATTGAAATTGCAAGCATCGATTATTTTTCAACTCAGAGACACAGCAAGCTGCTTTTTCTCTAAATTTAAAGGACATTGGATTTAAATAACTTGTAGGCTTGACAGTTCCATAGACCTTACTGAGCTTTTTACGCAGATTCACATCTACTCTTAAAAATTGTAAGTCTCATATTACAGGAAACGGACCTCGTTCCAGCAAAAATGCTCAGCTTTCGAGTTCAGCATTGAGTTCAAATGGACCTGCTGGGTTCAGTTTTCTCCCATGTAGTAATCACATTCCACCCCCTCCCCTGCCCTGGCGAAAATAGGATCTGTCAAAAATGGGGGAGGGACATCCAGACCTGGGGTCCCACTGCCATTTGGCTAAGGTGTGGAGCTTCCAGGATTCTGCAAAGATCTGGGCCAAAGATTCTAGATTCAGGTAGGGGTGTCTTCAATGTGGCGGAGCAGGGACTGTGCACAGTAAACTGAGCAAGTCTGTAAATGAGTGAAACAACAAAAGATCAATGGGGAGGTGTCAGAAGAGAATTTAATGTCATAGAACCAGTTTATACCCCTAAGGGGAAAGAGCTCTGCTTGTCAAAAAAGATAGCCATGGAAAACTAAAATGGAAAAAGACAACATGAAGCTAAATGAGAAAGCATACAAAAATGCAAAAAATAGCACAGACGCTGGTGAATGGAAAAGATGCAAAGAGCAGCAAAGGGTGACAAAACAGATAGAAAAAGTTACAAAAAGGGAATATGAAAAGAAAGTTGTAATAGATAGCAAAATCAACATTAAACATTTTAACAACTTTTGCAGGGGGTGTCAGGAAGAAGGTGGTTAGGAGCAATGTGGGCCGCTTGAAAACTGATGATGACATTAAGGTACACGAGGCAAAGTGAGGGTGCATGGTGTTAGGTTGTAGATCAACCGTGATCTCACTGAATGGTGGAACAGACTCAAGGGGCTAAATGTCTTCTTCCTGTCCCTATGTTTATTTTTACCTTCTATCCTGCCTTCTCTGCTCCTTGACATCCGGCGGTGTCTAGATGGGTGTCCCACCTTTTATCTTTGTGGGAACATATTTGTCCTGAACTCTCTCTGACACTAATTTAGCTTAAAGTAGCTGTTTCCAATCCACATTTGCCAAATCGCATCTCAGCTTAATAAAATCGGCCTTTCCCAAATTTAAATATTTTACTCATGGTCTACCTTTGTTCTTTTCCATAACTTAATCAATTCTAACCGAATTATGATCACTACCACTGAAATGCTCTCTCCCACTGATGCTTCTTCCAATTGCTGAGTTTGATTTCCTAAAATTAATTCCAGAACTGCCCTTGCTCTTGTTGAGCTTGTTATGTGCTGGCTACTGTGGTTCTTGGTGGCTAATCGTCTTAGCCCTAGGACATAGCTGCAGGAGCTTCCCAAGGTAGTGTTCAAAGCACAACCATCTTTACCTGATTCAACAATGACTCTCCCTCCAGGTGAGAAATGTGGATGTTCACCGATGATTGCACATTATTCAGTTCCATTCACAAGTCCTCAGGTAATAAAGCAGTCCATGCCCATGTGCAGCAAAACCTTCAGGCTTGGGCTGATTAGTGGCAAGTAACGTTTGTGCCAGGCAGTGACCATCTCTAACAGGAGATGTTCTAACCATCTCTCCCTCTCCTTGACATTCAATAGCATAACCATCGCTGAATCCCCCACCATCGACATTCTGGAGGTTAACATTGACCAGAAATTTAGCTGGACAAACCATATAAATACTATAGCAGCAAGAGCAGGTCAGAGCATGGGAATTCTGTGGTGAATAACTCACCTCTGATTCCCCAAAATCTGTGCACCATCTACAAAGCATAAGTTAGGAGAGCAATGGAATATGCTCTACTTGCCTGGATGAGTGCAGCTCCACCAACATTCAGGAAGCTTGACACCATCCAGGGAAAACCAGGCCAGTTGACTGGCATCCTATCCACCATCTTAAACATTCATGCCAGCCACCACCGGTGTATAGTGGCAGCAATGTACGCCGTCCACAAGATGCACTGCGGCAACTTGCCCTTCAACAGCACAAAGGACACAGTCTCCAAAGGGATATAGATAAATTAAGTGAGTGTGCAATATTTGGCAGATGGAATATAATGTGGAAAAATGTGAAGTATCCATTTTGGTAGGAAGAATAGAATGGCTACAGCACAGAAGGAGGCCATTCGCCCTGTCGTGTTTGTGCTGGTCTAGCCTGCCTTTTTCCCATAGCCCTCCAAATTTTTCCTTTTCAGACAATGATCTAATTCCCTTTTGAAATCCCCAATTTACCCTTCCTCCATTCCAGATACTATCCACTTGCTGCGTGACTAAGTTTTACCTCATATCGCCATTGCTTCTTTTGCCAGTTACCTTAAACCTGTGCCCTCTGGTTCTTGATCTTCCACCAATGAGAACAGTTTCTCTCCATCTACTCTGTCCAGACCCCTCATGATTTTGAATGCCTCTGTGAAATCTAATAGAAAGACAAAGTATTATTTAAAATGACAGAGACTACAGAATGCTGCAATACAAAGGGATTTTGGTGTCTTCATACATGAAACACAAAAAGTTAGCATGAGATACAGCAAGTAATTAAAAAGGCAAATGGAATGTTGGCAAGGGGGATAGGGTATAAAAGTACAGAAGTCTTGCTGCAACTGTACAGAGTGTTGGTGAGACCACACACGAGCACTGTAGCATTGAAGTTGGCTTCCTTTCCCCTGGTCCAGGTATCCTACATTGCTCTGGGGTTTTTTTATTTATTCTTTCTCAGGATGTTGGTGTCGCTGGCAAGGCCAGCATTTGTTGCCCATCTCGAATTGCCCTTGAATTGATTGGCTTGCTAGGCCATTTCATAAGGCAGTTGAGTGTAAATCACATTGTTGTGGGTCAGGAGTCACATGTAGGTCAGACCAGGTAAGGATAGCAGATTTCTCTCCCTAAAGGGACATTAGTGAACCAGATGAATTTTTAAAGACAATAGATGGTCACCATTGCTGAGACTAGCTTTCAATTCCAGATTTATTCATTGAATTTAAATTTAAATTCCACCAGCTGCTATGATGGGATTTGAACCTGTCTCCAGACACTTTTGCAGTAGGAACCTGGTAACCATTCCTGTTACCATACTTTCTAATGTTTAATGACTGTGTGTGTTTCAATCATTCTTGTCATTGAGCTAATTTAATTCCTGATGGCATTTTTATACTCGAATTGGGCAGCTTTCTTCATCTGTTACCTTTTCATGGTAAAATGTAACAGGATTACGATTCTCCATTGCCTCTTAAGTATTGATGTGAGAGTAGCAGGGGACTACTATGTAAACAGTCGCAAATCACTAAAACAAATGCCCTTTCACTGGAGTTGTTCCATCCTGTGTGTATAGAGAGCTTAGTGATGCTCCTCTGAAGCATTTTGGGATGTTTTACTATGTTAAAAACGCTATATAAATGCAATTTGTAATTATTGTTGCTGTTTCAGAAATTAGGCTTTAGTTTTTCTTATTTCAGTCTGTATTCAAACCACTATCCTTTTTTTTAGACTTGGCTCAGCATGAAGCTTTTGAACAGTCAACATTCCTACAACCTTGTAGTTTCCTCAATCCACAGCTGTTGTTTATCCTTCTCAGCAAATCACTTTCACAGCAAAACATAAATCTTTTTTTAGTACAATGTCAAACAGTTCTATGGGTGAGTTCTCAATCTCTGTTCCAAGTTAGACCAAACACGGCGCCTGCTTTTTCTGCTAATTAACAGTTGCCTATAGAATCGGTCTCACTATTCTCCTTCACAGCTGCAGGTCAGACGCAGAGGCTCAATTCACGCACAACACTGTACTATAAGTACACTTATTATACAATACTAGTTCACTTTGTATTCCAGTGTGCCTTGTGCAATTTGACCATTCCTGGTGAACACGTTTCACCTTTATGCCTTCTTGGGTATGGAGTATTCTGGTGGATTGATTTACTTTAAAAAATGTAACCAATTATATATGTAGCAGATAGAGATGAAAGGGCAGGTGATGTTTTGTAACTGCAGCATGTTGGTAGAGACCAGTGAGTGTCTGCAACTCCGAATTTTTCAGCTCAGAGCTGTTGGGCTGGAGTTGCAGTCATGAGTTGCAGACTTCACAAGACATCAGGAAGGGGGAGAGTTATCTGGACACTTTGATCCAGAAGCCAGTGACAGCCGTTAAGTTAGGCAATAGATTAGATTTGGTGAAGGACAGGAGGCCTAGAATGCAGCGATGGGGTAGCCTCAGGTGGCCTTGACAATCTATATGAGGTACTTGCTAGCTATATGGGTGAGAACAAAGATTGCAGGATAGGCAATTTGACTTTCGCACAGGAAGCCTTTCAAGGTGGCAGGGACGGGCACTGATGCGGGGGTGGCAGTAGAAATAAAAAGGAATATACTAGTCGTAGGGAATAGTATAATATGGGGGCTGGATTCTGTTCACTGCTGCTGTGACCAAGAGTCCCACAGGCTGTGTTACCTGTCCAGTGCCAGGGTTATCTATAATAAATCTGTAAAATTGACTTGCATTATATAGCACCTTTCATAAATACTGGACATCTCAAAACACTTCACAACCAATGAAGTACTTTTGAAGTTTAGTCACTGTTGTAGAGTAGGAAACACAGCAGCCAATTTGCACACAGTAAACTCCACAAACAGAAGTGATAATGACCAGATAACCTGTTTTTGTGATGTTGATTGAGGGATAAATAATGACCAGAACATCCAGGATAGCTCCCCTTCCCTTCTTCAGAATAGTGCAGTAGAATCTTTTATGTCCACCTGAGAGGGCAAGTGGGACCTCAGTTTAAATTCTCATCTGAAAGATGGCACCTCTGAATCTCCCTGAGTACAGCACTGAAATGTTTTGATTTTTATATTCAGGTCCTGAAATGGGATTTGAACCCACAACCTTCTGACTCAAAAGCGAGCGAGCTAACAGCTGAACCATGGATGGAAAAGAAGTTTGAGCATGGACTGGGGGGAGGATTTGATTGTTGTGATCCATGTAGGAACCAATGATATAGGTCGAACTATGAATGAGATTCTCCTGAGGGAGTTTAATGAGCTAGGGTCCAAACTGATAAGCAGAGCGTCAAAGGTAACAATCTCTGGATTACTACCTTAGCAGATCAGAAATTGAATGTATGGCTCAAAGAGTGGTTTAAGGAGATGGGAGTTTTGATTCATAGGGCACTGGCACCAGTATTGGGGATAGAGGGACCTGTTCCGTTGGAACGGGCTTCACTTAAACTGAACTGCGTCCAGTGTCTCGGCAAATTGAATAAATAGATTCATAGAAAAGCCTTTAAACTGAAAAGGTGAGAGGGCTCCAATTCAGATGAAGAAGATTTATAAATCTAAAGAGCTAAATCATGGTCATAGCGCAGTGTAGCAATTTGGATTAAGACAAGAAGGGATAGAGTTTAACATTAACAGTGCATAAGTGAATAGGATCATATTAGGGAAAGTAGTAAAATATTAAAATTGGAGGCACTTTATCTAAATGCACAAAGTATTCATAACAAGATAGATAATTAATGGCACAAATAGAGATAAATGGGTTTGATCAAATGGCCTTCATGTTGCATGGTGACCAAGGTTGGGAACTAAATATTCCAGGGTATTTCTTTCAAAAAGACTGACAAAATGGAAAAGAAGGGGTGGTAGCCCTGATAATAAATGATTATTAGGGCAGTAGTGTAGAGGAATCATGGTTCAGGAGATCAGGGAGTAGAATCAATATCAGTGGAACAAGATGTAACAAAAGATAGAGAACACTGGTGGGAGGAGTTTCTAGGCCACCACAGCAACTATAGTTTTGGGCAAAGTATAAGTATAATGCAAGAAAGAAGAGGAGCTTATAACAGAGGTGATGCAATAATTGTGGGGAACTTTAACCTTTACATAGACTGGACAAATCAAATTGGCATAAGTAGTTTGAAGGACGAATTCATGGAATACATTTGAGATAGTTTCCTAGAACAATAAAAAAGTAAAAAGCTGCAGACGTTGGAAATATGAAACAAAACGTTAAATGCTGGAAACTCAACAGACCTGGCAGCATCTGTGGAGAAAGGAATGGAGTTAACATTTCAGTTCGATGATCTTTCAACAGAACTGGAAAAAGTTAGCAATGTAACTGGTTTGAAGTAGCCACATGAGAGGAAAAGTGATGGGGAGGGGGAGAAAAGAATCAAGGGGAAGGGGAGCAGACTTGTACTTGTTTTAAACCTATTACCCCTCAAACTTTTTCCTAACTTTAACTTTAGTAATGTTGCCTTTTATGTTTTATTTGTAGCAAAAGTATTTTAAACTAAGCATTAATTGGGTTCACCTTCTTGACCTTGATACCTTTTATTCTGTTCCAGCTTATGGAAAAGTATTTCTTGTGAGGAAGATCAGTGGCCATGACACGGGAAAACTTTTTGCCATGAAGGTGCTGAAGAAGGCAACAATAGTTCAAAAAGCAAAGACTGCAGAGCACACCAGGACAGAGCGTCAAGTATTGGAACACATTCGACAGTCACCTTTCCTTGTCACATTACATTATGCTTTCCAGACAGATACAAAACTCCATCTTATTTTAGGTAACATCACAAGTAGATTTTACTTTTTTTTTTAACTTGCCAATTTTCTCTCCTTCCTTTTCTCTCCTAAAGGTGCTTACTTGTTTTTTGGACAATAAGTGGAATGACAATAAGAGATGGGCAATAAATGCTGGGCTTGTTAGTGATGCCCACATCTCATGAATGAATAAAAAAAGGTGCAATTCGCCTGATGTCACTGGTATTTCACCCAAGTGATTATTAGTGACGAGGAACCTTTGGCGCATGTCTGCAAACTATCAAAACGGCCTTTCCCTGATCTCACTCAACATTCTCATTTGTAGAAGGGGTGGTTAGATGGATGTCAGTAGCGGGAACTTTGCCTGATTTTTCCATGCTCCCCCGCACCACCCCAACCCCAGCAATACAAGGTTGAGGCCAATTGTCTTGGCTGTGACCCTCCAATTAAACATAGATTACAGGCCCAACCTATATGGTTTAGTTATTTGTTGTATAAACTCACTGTCTTCTGGGACCCCAGTACAATGTGAGGTGGTTTCAGTTTTATTGCTGCTTTGGTCAAGTGACCCCCAATAACGGTACAACATTACAATGTTTGATGGCATTTACTTACTTTTCTCATGAAACAGTTGCACTCTGTAATGCAAAAGGTCAGTTTATCTTGATAATACATACTGCGAGCAACATCGTAAAAAAAAAGGAAATCTTCATCTGCATTTATTTAGCGACTGTACTCTTTTTTTCTTATGCTAGCAAAGTGATATTCTCTCTACCTTTTTCCTCCTCCATAATGACCTTGTTGTCTGGCATTTGGTTTAATTTGATATTAATGTTGATATTTTTTTATTGCCAGTTAAGGTGGACTTTCATTTTGAAACTTTCAGCCAACACTGCTATCACCTGTAGCTGTGTGCACACTTGAGTGAAGTGAAAAACAATTACTTGTACAAGGAAGCTCTTGTGTTCTATTTTATCAATTTCCAAATTTCATATGTATTATTGACCTTCAGCCCTAAACACTAGGACATGAACAATGACATAATTGATGGGGTAAACACAGAGAAAATGTTACCACTTGTGTGGGGAATCCAAAGCTAGGAATCGCAAATATAAAATAGTCACTAATAAATTCTACATTAGGAATCCAAGAAGTATTATGATCTCGAGGGAGACCATTAACTTGTAAGAAGAAATCCGAGTTCCCAGTTATTAACTGAAAGAAATTACTCCACAAAGTTTCTCATTTCAAATAAAACATTTATTGTACAGGAATTAAACAAAGCAAGTACTACTAATTTAACACTATCTTGTAATCCTTATTCTGTAACTTCAAAAATCTTAACAAACCACTTCCTGTTTTGTTTTAGTTCTACCCAAGAGTTCCTATACTTTCCAGAATCTTGAGGGTTCTTTCACTTCTGAGACCAGACCAAGGTGTGCCGCAACTCTCAGGAATTTACTTTGACTCTCCCCAGTTTCCCAGTCTGGCACTTAGACTTTCCGAGCTCTCTCTCTCTCTCTCTCTCTGCAAGGATTCCACTACCAATTTCTTCCACTAGCTTTACCAGACAGATCTGACAATTTTAACTACTCATTAATTCAGACTTTTCCTTCTCAGCGTGGGCCCCACTAGCAATTCCTGCTTAGTGACTCCAACTGAGGAATATTTCTGGTTCCTAATGGCCTCTATGCTCGTAGTTCCGACTGCCAGCAGATACACAACTGCTTTCTCACATCCTTCCAAGTTAATTGCTGTTTCTGTGAGGAAACACAAATAAATCCAAAACAAAGATTGCTGGGAGGCAATCTCGCCCCACAACCAGGTGGCAGACCTGGGATGTCCCAGATAGAGATTTCAATTAATTATCCTCAATTTCCAAAACATCCTTTGATTGAAAAGTATATGGATACTTTAAGGTCTTACCTTGTTTATCTTTGCTTTCAACCTTTTTTGACCTGGGACCCACATGAATAACTTAAACCCCTTGTGAAGACATCTTCCCTCTACCAAAACTCAGAAAGGGGCCAACTATTGTTTACTCTTTTCACACTTCTAATTCTGACCTTGTCAGTACACATGGAAAGACCTTTGAATTATAAATAACTTGGGTGATCTGGTAACATAATGTCCAGCACCATTCATGACTCCTCAGATACTGGAGCAGTCCATGTCCATGGGGGAATCTCAAACTAGGTGACATAGTTACAGAATAAGGAGACACTCATTTAAAACTGAGATGTGAAGGAATATCTTCTCTCAGAGGATAGTGAATGTCTGGAATTTTCTACCCCAGAGAATTGTGGAGGCTAGATCACTGAAAGTATTTAAAGAAGAGGTAGATAGATTTTTGAAAAATCAGGGAGTTGAGGGTCTATGAGGAGCTGGTGCGAAAGAGGAGTTGAGGCCTGGGGCAGATCAGCCATGGTCTTATTGAATGGCGGGGCAGACTTGAAGGGCCAAATGGCCTACTCCTGCCCTATTTCGTATGTTCTTTTGTGATGTCAAAATACAGCAAGACCTGGTTAATATCCAGGCTTGAGTTGACAAGTGGCAAGTAATGTTTGCACCACACAAGTGCCAGGCAATGACCATCTCCAACAAGAGAGAATCTAACCATTGACCCTTAATGTTCAATGGCATTACCATCACTGAATCCCCCGATATCAACATCCTGGGGATTATCGTAGACCAGCAACTGAACTGGACTAGCCATATAAATACTGTGGCTACAAAAGCAGGTCAGAGGCTAGGAATCCTGCGGCGAGCAACTCACCTCCTGACTCCCCAAACCTGTCCACCATCTACAAGGCACAAGTCAGGAGTGTGATGGAATACTGTCCACTTGCCTGGATGAGTGCAGCTCCAACAACACTGCAGAAGCTTGACACCATCCAGGACAAAGCAACCTGCTTGATTAGCACCCTAATCACAAACATTCACTCCCTCCACCACCGATGTGCAATGGCAGCAGTTTGTACCATCCATAAGATGCACTGCAGAAATTCTCCAAGGCTCCTTAGACAGCACCTTCCAAACCCACGACCACTACCATCTAGAAGGACAAGGGCAGCAGACAGATGGTAACACCACCACCTGGAAGTTCCTCTCCAACCCAGTCACAGAATCACACAGTGCAGAAGAGGCCCTTCGGCCCATTGAGTCTGCACCGACACGTGAGAAACACCTGACCTACCTACCTAATCCCATTTACCAGCACTTGGCCCGTAGCCTTGAATGTTATGACATGACAAGTGCCCATCCAGGTACTTTTTAAAGGATGTGAGGCAACCCGCCTCCACCACCCTCCCAGGCAGCATATTCCAGACCGTCACCACCCTCTGGGTAAAAATGTTTTTCCTCACATCCCCCATAAATCTTCTGCCCTTCACCTTGAACTTGTGTCCCCTCGTGACTGACCCTTCAACTAAGGGGAACAGCTGCTCCCTATCCACCCTGTCCATGCCCCTCATAATCTTGTACACCTCGATCAGGTCTCATCTACACACCTGGTCGCCTCCTCAAAAAATTCAATCAAATTTGTTAGGCATGACCTCCCTCTGACAAAGCCATGCTGACTATCCCTGACCAAACCTTGCCTCTCCAAGTAGATTCTCTCCTTCAGAATTTTCTCCAATAGTTTCCCTACCACTGACGTGAGACCTACTGGCCTGTAGTTCCCTGGCTTATCTCTACAACCCTTCTTAAATAGTGGAACCACATTAGCTGCTTTCCAGTCCTCTGGCACCTCCCCCATGGCCAGAGAGGAATTAAAAATTTGGGTCAGAGCCCCTGCGATCTCCTCCCTTGCCTCCCTCAGCAGTCTGGGACACTAATCATCCGGACCTGGAGATTTGTCCACTTTTTTAAGCCTGCCAACACTTCCAATATCTTGTCATTTCCTATATCAATTTGCTCAAGAACCTTGCAGTCTCTCTCCCCGAGTTCCATACTTTCATCCTCATTCTCTTGAGTGAAGACGGATGTGAAGTATTCGTTCAACACTCTACCGATGTCCTCTGGCTCCACCCATAGATTGTTCCTTTGGTCCCTAATGGGCCCTACTCTTTCCCTGGTTATCCTCTTCCCATTGATACCATCATGACCTGGAAATATATCGCCATTCCTTCATGGTCGCTGGGTCAAAATCCTGGAATTCTCTTCCTAACAGCACTGTGGGTATACCCACACCACATGGACTGCAACAGTTGTAAAAGGCAGCTCACCACCACCTTCTTAAGGGCAATTAGGGTTGGGCAATAAATGCTGGCCTAGTCACACCCCATGAAAGAATTTAAAAAAATAACTTCTGACTCCCTGAGATTTGTTCTATTACCTTACGTTTACAAACTTAATTTCCCTAAAACTAAGTTGCATTCCTACAATATATGAATCATGAAATTAAACGTTCTCACAACAGAAGGAATCCAAGAGAAGTGTCTTTACAAAGAGAGTGATTGAACTGTGGAACTCGCTACTACATGGAATAGTTGAGGCGAATAGCATAGATACTTTTAAAGGGAAGCTTGATAAATAACTGAAGGAGAAAGAATTGGAAGGATATGAAGAAAGGGTTTAGATGAATTAGATGGGAGGAGGCTCATGTGGAATGAAAACAGCAGCCATGAGTCGAATGGCCTAGTTCTGTGCTGTAAATTCTGTAATTTTTAATAAATAAAAGAATTCTTTAGCGGTTCCGGCCCGGCAAGAGTGGACAAGCCTTTTTTTTCTGAATACAGCATAGGCTGCCAAACCTACAATAATTGTATTAGCTTCAAATAGCATGACTCAAGTGGCAGTTATGTCAATAGAAAATAACTAGAGCAGATATTAGATTTCAGTCAAGATATCTGAAAGATACGGATCATTCTTGTTTTAGGTGAATTAAAGTAATTTCCAGTTCACAAACTTTGTTTTGAGCAAAATAAAACATGTGTTTTCACTCCCCACCACTGTCAAAGAATTCTCAGAAGTAGACAATCTCTATTATCGTATCCAGGAACAAAGCATAAAAGCATGTCAAGAAATGTGTTTCTATTGTTTCGGTATCAAGTGCAAAAACTGTAAATAGTGCAATTTTAAAG
Source organism: Cetorhinus maximus (assembly GCF_964194155.1). Classification (NCBI taxonomy): domain Eukaryota; kingdom Metazoa; phylum Chordata; class Chondrichthyes; order Lamniformes; family Cetorhinidae; genus Cetorhinus; species Cetorhinus maximus. The sequence continues at coordinate 6,481,019 of NC_135896.1, forward strand.
TCATAACGTATTAGAGAGTGAATATTATACATATTTTTTTCTCTGGTGCATTTGGTAGATGGTGTTTTTGGAAGTATTTCGTGTTTTGTTATTTCAGGTTTGATAAGTCAGAATTTGCTAAACATCACACCTTTGAAACATAATGAAATCTAGAGGTACGGGAATACATATCCAAATTTTGATTGTTAAGGCCACGTTAGTATATTTCTGCCAGTAATGACCCAAGTGGGAACAGTGCAGATGCAAGATGCACCTGTAACAATTCTGCTTCAAGTATCATAAAAGTTAGTGATTGAACTTAAACCTTATAAGGCAATTATTAGCCATTAATTCATTTGCACTCGTTGGAAACTGAAGCCTGTGCTGAGAATGTGAAGAGCACGTGTGTAAATTACAAGGTGATCCTAATCGTGGATAAAGAAGTGGCCAGGAGACCCCCTCGTTTGATTATGGAATTCATCACTCCCTTCCTTTTTGCTCTCAGAACTCTAAATCTTCATTCAAGAATGGAATGAGATCATTTGATAGTTGAACTCAACTTCTACTACCAGAATCAGCTGGTAAGCAGCTTTCAAACAACTTTTTGATGCTGAAAAGACTAAGTATTGTTCAGCTACTAGCTCTGGAAAACCATGGTTAAGAAATGCCTAGCATCTAAGATTTTGACCAATCCTGAGACCAAGATGACCAACCTCTTGCCTGGTGGCAGTTTTTGAGATGAATGCATAAAGGTTTTCTCAATTTAATGTTTTTTAAAGGTGTATGGCTGGAATTTTCTGTGGGGCTGTAACCCAGAAGATATGCTCTTTTATCTCCACTCTCTGATTTTGTCATGAGAAGGGCTGCAGAGGACAGGGTGTTAACAGGAGAAGGAAGAGTTCAAAATCAGATCAGTAGCTGTCTCCTTGCAATCATTCATTGCTCCTGGACAGGCACCTGGTGTTCCCCTCTCCCATGGGGAATCCTAGCAATGGAAAAGGTAACCATTCTAACCCTCTTTTCTTTCTTTCCACAGGTCGTTCAAAGTACTGGGACTCAGTTGTTGTTGATGAAGGGCGTGGAGAGGCAAAAGAGATAAGGGCAAGGGTGTGGGTGAGGGAGGGGCAGCAGCTTCTAGAGAGATTGGAGAATTCGGACCTTGGCTTCATTGTGCAACGTTCCCTCCCCAGTTGAAACTCCAGATGGGAGATACAAAGTCAGATCCATACAACGCTTATCCTTCTTGGCAGTGAACCATCCTGTCCCCACCTTTGGATCACCACCAAGTAAAGTCACCTAGTTCTCCACAACTGTACCAGCGTAGACACATTTCACTGGGCCTAAGTGAGTGCCTCATGGCCAGATGAGTTCTCCAGTATCAGAATATAGTTTCGAGGAACCAGGAGACTCCGAGGAGCTAGTACATATTGTCACCTCTCCAGAGATATCAGCTAGAAGGCAACCACAGATCAATGAGTCAGTGGAGTGTGATTTGACGGCTGCAGTCCTGAAGCAGCGCTGCTGATCCTCGTGAGGAATTGGGAATCTTATCAGTAGTGACATGGAGCTTCCTGGTGTTGTGGCCTCCAATTTTGCTGCAATGCACTAACATCGCACAGGACATGTTAGGACTCCAAAAGCAGCAGGTTGTGGCTGCAGTGGGAATACACAGCAGGTCAACTGGCAAAGGGTGGTGAGGGAGCTGTCGGGACTTCCACCTTGATGAATGTTTTGACTTTTGCTCATAAGGCTTTGGATGACACACTGGAATGTGCTAAATATCATGATTTCCAGTTTCCTGCGGAGACCTGACGTTATCCGAGAACTTCCAACAAACTGATTTTTGGAGTTGCAGATCAAAACACAGTGGAAGGGCAGAAGGTGCAGTCCAAGAGCCTGCTGCACTCCTCTCTCTGGGTGGCAGTATCATCTCGAGCCCTGACCCGTCAACAGGAGGCACAGAGCCACAAATACCTGACAAGTTACACAAGGCAGCTCATGTTTTCCTTCACAGTCGAAGCCAGTAGCAGCCTCATTCAGGAGCATGCAGTCATGTACAAGGACAAACCACAGGTCCATGGCTCATCAGCTCAGCATTTTTCTACATCGGCCCACCTTTCCAATCCAACTTACTGGGACATAGCACTTAGAAGCAGCTGACCAAAAGGCTCATCAAGATGCCAGGGCAAATGTGGTTCCTGTGATGAGTAGGGGCTGTTTAATTCCTGTCTCTATTATCTTCTCTTTCTTGTTCATATTTCCACAGAAGCTGCTTGACTGGAAGATTGTGATTATCATCTTGCTCTCCTGCTTCTTTGCTGACTATCTTGATTTTGACTGTTATTGCTGCAAAGTAGAAACTTTTGATTTTTTTCTTTATTCTTTCATGGGATGTGGGAGTTGCTGGCAAGGCCAGCATTTGTTGCCCATCCCTAATTGCCCTTGAACTGAGTGGCTTGCTCAGCCATTTTAGAGGGCAGTTAAGAGTCAACCACATTGCTGTGGATCTGGAGTCACAGACCAGGTAAGGGTGGCAGATTTCCTTCCCTAAATGACATTGGTGAACCAGATGGGTTTTTATGACAATTGATGATAGTTTCATGATCACCATTACTGAGACTAGCTTTATATTCCAGATTTATTAACTGAATTCAAATTCCAACAGCTGCAATGGTGGGATTTTAACCCATGTACCCAGAGCATTAGCCTGGGTTTCTGGCTTACTTGTCCAGTGACATTACCACTATGCCACCATCTCTCCTAGATTCAAAGAGGTTACACCACCATAAAGCACGCTAATGAAGCTACACATCTCAGAGCCTAGTTAAAGTTTTAGTGGAGTTTCTGCAAGAATTTGTTCGGATGTCTAATGTTACGAAACTCAAATACTTACCTCAGAGTTCAGGAACTCCAGTTTTCAGCGGGCCTCAGGGCTTCTGCACATGTGCTGGCCGGGAACTGGCCGCATGTGCGCAGTTCCTGTCTTTTTCCATTTTTGTGTCTCCTGCACATGCACCAGCTGGGTGATGACCACACGTGCGCAGTTGGTTGATTCAAAAGCGCAGACTGGGAAAGGGGCCGCACATGCACAGCATTTTTTCTAGTCTTCAGGCTGGGAACCGGCCCTGTAGAAGAAAAAGAAGAACAGTGAAACAGTATGAAACTGCAGACTAGGTGACCTGAAGAGGAGCACCATTTCAGAGAAGGTGTCCCAGGGAGCAGGACAGGGAGAAAGTCCCAAACAAAGAAGAAGACCCCAGACCAAGGCATGGGGAAGAAACAGGACCCAGAAGAAGGTTCCAGGTGAGGACAAGGAAAGAGATCAGAAACAGATCCTGAAGTAAGGTTGAGAAAATGGAGCAGAGCAATAGGCTCTAAATTAAAGAGAGAGTTTGCGGGGAGCAGACTTGACGCAAAGTGTGCTCAAGGGAAGCCCTGAGGATCTGAGAGGGCGGTCAAAGGTTGATGACTCTGTTGTGGGCCATAAGGGCAAAGGTATCCTTTGGAGCAGTGGTACTCTGCTTGACACAGCTGAAGATCTAAAAGTGTGCTTGGAAGGTGAGGCATGAGTATACACAGTGATCCGGTAGAAAGGAATATTGCAAGGTGAGGTTGAAACCCTGGAGGTGGACCCTTGTTGAAGCTGACCAAGTAGGAGTGATGTTTGGAGAGAATTCCCAGGAAAGTTTCGAACGTGGGAATTGGAAACCTTCATGAGAAAGGTACAGTTTCAGTGAGACTAGTTGGCTAACGGTGTGACAAGCGTCTGGGTGGGTTGATGAGAGATCCATGGAATCTGTTTTGATGGCATCTGTCACTTGTTTTGGGGTTGGGGTGTCCTACCACAGTTCGCCTGTTAATTCACATGCAACGCATACTTACTCTGAATTTTAGAGTATAAAATATTTATTATAAATTGTGTTATCTTTCTGAATTTGTATGTGCCTGTAAAGATATACCTGGGGTGAAGGAATATTTGAATAATTTTCTTTATTTGTATTGAGAGCTTTCCAACTTTTTTGTCTGGAGTTACATTGTTCATTTTTCTTGTTTAATAAATGTTTTATTCCTTGTGTTAAAAGTTCATCAGCAGACTCCTGTGAATTTGTTCAGTAACTTCTCCACAGTTTCTAAAAGGAAACAAAAGTTAGGATCTATCAGGTTTTACTCAGATCTGACTTGTCCAGTATTAACATCAGCTGGGATCGTAATACCTAAGCAGAGTTCAACCTTTGCAGTCAGTATTTGTAGTCGTTAAAATTTCAGGTTAACTATACTAATTCTGTGAAACATTTTTTTAATAAATAAAACTGTCTTGAAAGCTAAAGAAAGATGTGTCAAATCCTTCTTCTTGCAACCTCTGCAGAGACATTCATTTGATAATGCCTGTGCCACAAGCTTCCCTCCAACTGCCTCACCTTCTCGAGTGACACCATTTGTGGACATTTCACCTCCTTTGACTCTTGACCAACAGATCAGGATCTTCTACTTTAGTTGGCTCATTCCCGCCCATCAACTTCCACATCACTGGAAATCAAGGCTTAGGCATTCTATCAAGGCATAGTTGTGCAGGACACAGCACATGAAAATTATCCTTGCTATGCTCTCAGGGGTATTTGTAGGGCACCCCCAGATGGATTTAGGCTCCAGCAGCTCCACAGCATCCTGACACCTGGTGTACATATGTATTTGGTTATGTATCTTTCATTGGCTTTTATCTGTGGGATGTAAAAAAAAAGTGTTATCAGCCACAGCTTTTAGGGTAATATTAAAAATCCAGCCTTCAACATTCCTCTGGTTATCGAGCATGTGCCCGACAGCAGAGTTGAGCACAATAAAAACATAGCAACAGCACTCCCCACAGCTCCCACCACCCTCCCCTCCCCACCATCCCCCCCAAAGCTTACTTAGCATTCACATGCAAGGTGTGCAGTGCAACATTGCAGACCATCTGATGTTTCGGTGAATGTTAGCTTTCTCTGTTGCTGTAGCTTTGTGGATCCTGATGGGGTGCCTTTATTGTGTCAATCACCACCCCGCATCTCCCCACCCCTAAACTCAGGGAAAGGCAGCAAACCCATAGAAACCCAATACCCTCTGTTTTTCCTTCGCAGCGGACACATTAAACCTGGTGAATTCTCCAACACTCTGGAAAAGGACATCAGTCACCTGATGAATGCTGATATAAACAGGCTGGTGGAATGGCCAGACATGGCAGATTAAGTTTAATGTCGGGAGGTTTGAACTGATACATTTTCTTAGGAAGGAGAAGGAAAAGAAATGCAGAAGCAGAGGGACCTGGGGGGGTATATGTGCACAAATCACTGATGGTAGTAGGACCAGTTGAGAAAGCAGTTAATACGTCCTGGGCTTTATAAATAGAGGCAGAGAACAGTAGCAAGAAGTTACCATAAACCTTTATAAAACACTGGTTCAGCCTCAACTGGAGTATTGAGTCCAGTTCTGGGCAACACACTTATGGAGGGTCATGAAGGCTTGAGAGAGGATGCAAGGAAAGATAATTCTGGGATGAGAAAATTCAGTTACAAGGATAGATTGGCAAATATGAGCCTGTTCTTTTTAGAGAAGAGGAAGCTGAGAGGAGATTGATAGAGATGTTCAAAATCTTGGCAGAGTAGATAGGGAGAAACTGTTTCTGTTGGCAGAAGGCTGGAGGACCAGAGGATATTGATTTAAGTTGATTGGCAAAAGAAGCAAGAGAAACATGAAGAAAATCTGTTACGCAGCACGTGGCTAGCATCTGGAATCACCATCTGAGAGTGCAGTGCAAGCAGCTTCAATCGTGGTTTCAAAAAGGAATTGGATAATTATCTGAAGAGAAAAAAAAATTCAGGATTACAGGGTTAGTCAAGTGGGACAAACAGTAGTTCTTATGCAGAGCTGGCACAGATACAATGGAATGAATGGCCTCCTGTGCTGTAACTATTCTATGATTCTGACTCTCACTGCCATTTTACTAATATTGCACAGCTTCCCCCGGTAAATGCCTGGAATGATCCAGAGTAGTAAATGTTTATGGCTGTAGTAACCTTCATTTCTATGGTTAAGACCTTGCTGCATGTTGACTGGGGCTTTGAGTCATCACAGGACAAATATCTGTGAGTCAGCCAGTAGCCAGCTTTGTATAGCACAAGCATTGCTTGGTGCGCTGTTTGGATACCTCCTTGAATGTCATTCAAGACCTATAGACTCTCTGGGTTGGATGCTGTCTTTGCTGATGGTGCTCCATTCTCCCAGCCTTCTGTCATCCTGTCTCTGGTTCCCTTCCTCTTGTTTCTCCTCTTCCTCTGTGCTAATGGCTGCAGGGATAAAGCGAGCAAAAAGGCCATGTTTATTTCTCAAAATGACCAAAAAAATCACCATCAGGATTCACAGGATGAGCATGGTTAATACTTCCACGAACAGCTGTTTTGTACCGAATTCAAGTGATCACAGGTGCCTGAAAATCTGGTCAGAATTTTAAGAGTTTCTAAATTACTGCAGTTGCAGGAAATTTGTACGCAATGCTCTGTAGCTTTGGGGCAGAGTCATCGTCTTGAGAAAAAATTCATTCATGTAGAAGGGTCATTACAAGTGCAAAGGACTGAAGAGATTTTGTTGTATCATAATTAGGTGCACAACTCCCTTCCGCCTAATTTTCTGTAAACTTTTTCGCTGCATGTTTGTTTGGTACCAGGTTACAGGTGTCTCTGGGTGCAAATACACAGGAAATTCTACCCCAATATGTACTATTACACATAATCAATTGCTAATTGGTAACAAATATAATTATTCGTGAATATTTGTCCAGAAATAGGCATGAGTAGTGCTAATAGAACAACTGGAGAACAGAAGAATGTCTCAAGGCGCTTCACAGCGGTGTAACGGGGTGGAAAAGGACCAAGCCGTTGAAAGAGAAATTTGGAAAGGTGACCAAAGGTTTGGTCAAAGATGTGCAGTTAGGGAGAGATTTACAGAGTGTGGGACTTAGGCAGAAAAAAGGATGGCTCCCAATGCCTGTTGAAGGAAGGGACAGGGGAGGGTTTGTACATGAGGCTGGAGTCAGAACAATGGATAGTTTGGGGTAATGTTATGAGAGTTCTGTTCTTTCCTTGCTACAAATGAAATAGTCACCATGACTCCAACACTGGCTTTATGCTAGCACCCCAATAACAGTAGAAAATCTGAAGAGGGGTGCAAAAGGGAGAAAGAGACTCAAAACAATTATTATCACTAGAAAAAATGTACTAGGTATATGCTGGACTAGACCCAGTCAGCAGCAGCATCCCATGGAAGGGACCTTGCAACCCAGGTAAATGGGGGCATGCTCACCAGGGCCATTCAGGCAAGTCCCGCTGAGGGGATGGGGGTTGCTTGTGAGAGCAGAGGGTCTTTCTGAAAGGATGGCCCTTGCTACCAGGGAAGCCCTCTGTGGGCCACAAGGTATTTGATCAGGAGGCCCCCCCTCCCCACTAAGCCACAGGATCCCATATGGCAAATTTTCCACATGCTGCTGGTACTTCACCAGTGACGGTGGAAGAATTAAGTGACCCTTAATTGACCAATTGGTCTCAGGGTGGGAGGCCACCTGCCACACCCCTCCCTACCTTCACATCTGACTTGCCTCCCAGCACCACGTGCTGGCTCCCTATAAAATCTCAGCCACAATATGCACACTGTTCCACATCCCAGAATAGAGTTTGAGGCACCTGCATGTTGATTGTGACTATCACATGAACTTGAATGTAAAGGTAGGAGGACTGCTGGTGGCCTGTGAACTGGACAAGTCAGTGTGTGGCTGGATTGATTAGAGTTGGGGAACAGATGCAGAAATTTCTATCAAGTTAGATTCTATACCCGGAGTCTGACAGGAGTTATGTCAACCTCCCTGAAAAAAAACTCATCTGCGGTAATGACTGCATAAAATTGTCATTAGCTCCAGGCCTTGAGAGTCAATGCAAGATACTCTGATCATGACTGTCTGACCTAGACACTGCTATTAAAACAGTTAGCAGATAGCTGTTGGAGAATAATTGCAGTCTTGCATTAGTTAAGGATTTACAGGGTTGTTTAGCTGTCTAACCTTAATTGCTTACTAAAATGCCAGCTAGGCGCAGTGATGAGGCTCTGGCTCAGTTATGGGTTCGAGCCCCACTTCATGGATTTGAGCATATAATCAAAACTGATGCTTGAGGGTGTGCCACATTGTCAGGTTTAACATCCCGTGTCCCTGTCTAGGCGGATGTTGAAGATTTCAGGGCACTGTTCAAAGAAGATTCCTCCACTTGTTCTAGCCAACATTTACCCCTCAACAAACACAACTAAAAATAGATTATTTAATTTGTTGCCACATTTGCCTATGTGACAATAATAGTTAGTCTACAAAAAACAATTGATTGGCTTTGAGACCTTTTGAAGAATCATGAGTGTGCAAATGATGCTATAAAAATGCAAGTTCTTTTTCTTTCTTGTTGTGCAGGAACAGTTGCACGTCACAGCAGACTTCGACTTGGCTCACTGCAGAGACGATGACTGTCTGATCAGTGTCAGCCCAACTCAAGGATTGAGTCTCCCTTAGCATTTGTCTGAGAAACCGAACCCGAGTCACCCAAATCAGGGAGTAATGCTTGTCTCGCCATTGTTCCTTAATTCCAATATGCAAGTCCCCACTTAATGTGATATCTCCCTCTAGTAGATGTTCAAGTTGGGGTCCTCAGATCTTAAGGAGTTCTGGGAAGGGATACCAGGGAATCTTGCAAGTAATCAGATTATTATACTTGTTCAGAAAGTGCTGGAAAAACTCAACAGGCCTGGCAGCATCTGTGGAGAGAGAAACAGAGTTAACGTTTTGAGTCGAATATGACTTCTTCGGTTAGAACTTGTTCTGAAGAAGTCATATTCAGCTCGAACAAATTAACCCTGTTTCGCTCCATAGATGCTGCCAGACCTGCTGAATTTTTCCAGCACTTTGTTTTTATTTCAGGTTTCCAACATCCGCACTACTTTGCGTTTATATTATTTTGTGCTTGTTCACTTTAGCACGTTGGGAAGCAAGTTTTCTGAAACAATATTTTATCTTTGGGTCAGCCTATGCTGTCTTTTGGGTATTAGAATAGTGTGCTCCTGGGAGTTTTAGTATTTGCAGGTGGTTCCTAGGAATCTTATTAATACTCTCAAGGAGTCTGCCAATCAAAAAAGTTTTAAAGCCATTGCCCAAATTTTATGTTGATCACTTGTAGCATGAAGATTCATTGCCACGTTAAAGGATAAAAATTAGAGGGAATTGGTGACAGTTGGCATTTTATATGTAAAATCAGAGTGTTGCAATTTTGATATTTTAATGCAAAGTTTTCTAGATGTATTCGCAACAATTTCTGTAGCAAGACTGAATCTGAGTCAGCAATAGTCCAGGCTCAACAGCCGCCAATAGTAAACAGCCCCTTGAAGAAGATGAAAGATTAGTTTCTCTGCATGTTGAAATGGAGGGAACAGTAAGATCGGTTTTCAGTAGAGTGCAAAATCCTAGCATCGCCTCTTTAATGAAATGCAACATCTGTTTCATTTTGATCTGAAATTGATCTTGTACCTCCAAAGGTTGCTATCCTGTGACTCACTGCTTTGTCAAATCATGATATTGGGACTGCTCTGTGTAATACTGCAGCTTAACCTGAAACTGACATTATAACAAGAAAAGAGATTGATTCCAAAGCACTCACTAGGCTTATAACCTGAAGCTGGCATGCACATTGGCACTACGTGTCCACTGAAAGCTATTGCTCCTGGCTAAAATCATACTTGGCTGTAGTATGTAACTACAGGCAACGGATTGGTTTTGCAAAAAAAATCAATCCTGGAGCTAACAAGTTTCCTGTAACTGAAATAGAATAAAAGCTTTCTTTGTTAAGAAGCTAATTTACAATAATTAGGTTTAAAAAAGTAAGGCTAGGGAACACTAAAGAAAGCTATTAAGGGATTGTCCTTGTTTTGTAGCATAGATCACTGCCCACTGAAGTAATAGAACCTTCTAAAGTTTCTTAGAATTAAATTAGTGATGATATGTATAAACCTCACTTTGTAGAATATTATAGGAGAACAGTATAGTGAACATGCTTTGATGTTAAATTCATTGTAGTAGTTACCCACCCACAGTTACCGCCTTATTATAACCAATGCCTCCTTTCCTCTAATAGCAATATTTCTGTATCTTAAATGGCCATTGCTCATGACATTGAAGGCATCAAAAGTCCTCATTAGACAGGTTACAATGGATGCCTGTAACCATAATGTCTGTGAGTGTCGAAGCTAGGCTTCCCTGATAATGACTGCTGTCAGACCTACCATCTGTGGCCCAGAATATGGGGATGAGCTCTGATTCTGCCCAAATAGACTAGTGAGTGCTTTCTCAGACATTCCCCGTTACTAGAAAGATAGCCATCTAACTGAGCATGCACAGTTGCCTCATAGTGAAGACAAGTTCACAGATGCTTTGTTCCATTATGGAAACTTCCCACATTATAAAGGGGCGTGGAGGGGGTTGCTGAGCTTCAGCATTAGTTAAAACTGATTCAATTATAGAATCACTTTCTAGTAGAATTGGTTCCAGGCTATAACAGAGTTATAAATAATTGGCCAGAAAGAGGTCAGTAAAATGTAAATTTCAGACCTAGAGCTAATTTGGAAAAATGATTGCAAATGTTTTGCGACTAGTTGCATAATGCTCTATGACATGGGTCCCTCTTATGGGTTGAACAAAATATTAATGCCTAGATTTCTCACTATTAATAGCTAGTAATCTCTTAACAGAAGTGCAGTTGACTTATATGTTAAGTGATCTGGGATGTTGAATTTTTTCATTTAAGCAAGTACTACTGAATTAATTTGTTATAGTCTGGTTAATTATTAGCAAATTACTGAAGGTTATTTTATTATCTTACAGCTTGTTTGCCTTTAAATACAACATCAAAAAAATAATTACGGCTGAGGAAGATCATTTGGCCCATTTAATTCATTTAACCAGAAAAATCCTACTTTCTGTCATTCACAACAAATTGTTTCTTAAATTATTCCACGTTTTTTGCCTTGACTATTCTATTGGAAGTCCATTTCATACACCAATCACATTTTGTATGAAGAAGAATTTCCTGATATCAGTCCTAAAATTATCTTTTACTTGTTTGAATTGATGCCCCCTAGTTCCACACCTTCAGTTTCTAGTAATATTCCAGGTCAACCATCCCATAGCAATCATATGTGCTTCTAAACAATCATGCCTCCTTTTTTGTATGCCAGTGTTTCTCCAGTTTCCTCAGTTTATATCCAATATTTTACGTTGTTCTGCATCACATATCATCTGTGATTTTTCTTAACGTAATAGTTTGTCCAAATCATCCAGTAATTTTTGAGCTGCTCCTTCTGTTTCCATTATCCCTTGTACTTTGGCGTCATCAGCAAAGATTATAGCTTTGCATTCAGTTCCTGAATTTGGATCGTTGGTGTAAATTAGACCTGTAATGGCCCCAGCACTGAACCTGATGCACTCAATCCATACTCATTGTTTCCTATGTTTCAGCCAATTTCTCATCCACTTCCAGATTTTCGTCTGAACCCCAATAGCTTTGACTTTGACAGTTGTAAGACTTTAACGAAAGCCTTTTGGAAGTCGCAATGCACCGCGTCATAGGGCTTAAAACGGTTTGCTTGAGTTTATCACTTCCTCAAAAAAGTAGGGAGGCTAGACCTCTGTAATTTAGAAGAAATCCCTGAATTAAGAATTGAAATTAAGATGCTGATTGTGTTATGCTTTGGTTTTGTGTTGCTGCAGTTTCCTATGTTTCAGCCAATTTCTCATCCACTTCCAGATTTTCGTCTGAATCCCAATAGCTTTGACTTTGACAGTTGTAAGACTTTAACGAAAGCCTTTTGGAAGTCGCAATGCACCGCGTCATAGGGCTTAAAACAGTTTGCTTGAGTTTATCACTTCCTCAAAAAAGTAGGGAGGCTAGACCTCTGTAATTTAGAAGAAATCCCTGAATTAAGAATTGAAATTAAGATGCTGATTGTGTTATGCTTTGGTTTTGTGTTGCTGCAGATAGCATTGAAAATCATTGATGATGATGTTGGTCTTTGGAACCTCTCACTGTTAGATCTAGTAGCAAGTTTTTGCTGGGTAACTGTCCTACAGTGTCTGCAGAAGACTAATGAGATTACACTTTGGTTTCTTTCATTTGGAACCAAACTTGCAATTGTGCTTTAGCAGCATTGTTTCTTCTTTTGTTCCCATTTTTGCTTCGCAAGTTAGAGAATATATTAATCAGAACCAAATGTTTATTTTTTGCAATAAGCCCTGCCAAACACAGCATGTTAGTGCCTTGAAAATATCAGTGACAGACCACCTGATTGGGATAAATGGAACCAAAGGAAGCTACAACTTGAGTATTCCTTTGCTTAGAAAATCAAGCCAGATGCTGGCCTTCAGAGTTTTTAAAAATGTTTTGCTAGCTCTTTTTTTCACGGTTGAGTGCACAAGTGTTTGATTATACGGCTTACACCTATTCATTCCTGTATTTGTCGATTCCGCCAGAATACTTTTAGTTTTGTATTGCTTGTTGTATACTTAAATTTCAAATGTAGCCAAAATTTCTCAAGTGTGAAGCTCTGACATAGATCTTTGCACAGTGTGTTCAGGGGAAAAATGTCTTAACTTTTTAACCATCAGAACATTTTGCTGGGATATGATGATACTTGTGAGAGAAGTATGGTTTCATACATTGATTTCTTTGCTCGGCTACATTTCTTAAATTGTATGAGAAACTAATGCAAACTGTGTTTCAGAACTATGGAGGTACAGTTGTAAAATCAGTTTTAGTCATTTTTAAATAAGCATGGTAAAAATTGAATGCAGAATTTCTGTATGTGGAAAACGTTATGGCTTTGTGCCACTGAACACCTGTTTCTGTTTGGTAATATCAGCCTTGTTATATAATCTTTCTATTTTACGATATTTTGGATTACTATGGTTTCTTCCTCATGTATAATGTTTTATTTTGTGTAACAGACTATGTGAACGGAGGGGAATTGTTTACTCACTTGTCGCAGAGGGAACGCTTCACAGAGCATGCAGTGAGAATATACAGTGGGGAGATAGTGCTGGCACTGGAGCATCTACACAAGGTAAACTGCACCATTACTGGCCAAGAATTGCATTTGTCAAACGTATTATCTGTCCACTTCTGAGATTGACTAGGTATAAAGGATACGCAACATGGATTAGAAGAATATCTTATCTTCAGTGCTGCAACAGGATGTTGCAAAGTGCTTTGACTATTTTGTTTTATCTGTGCCGACGCATATGCAGTTAGTTTAGTTTAGAAAAATAAAATGTTTTTGTTACTTGTATAGAATTATGGACAGTTGGGAGTAATCGCAAATCAGTGATCTCTTTTTATGGAAAGACAGAGGCCTAGTGTTAATTTCACTAGACTAGTAATGCTTCTGGGAACTTGGGTTCAAATCCCACCATGGATGTTTGTGGAATTTAAATTAAATTAAGTAGTACATCTGGAATTGAAAGCTAGTCTCAGTAATGGTAACCATGAACCTATCATCGATTATCATAAAAACCTGTCTGGTTCACTGATGTCCTTCGGGGAAGGAAATTTGCCATCCTTACCCGGTCTGGTCTATATGTGACTCAAGATCTTCAGCAATTGCCTAGCAAACCACTCAGTTCAAAGGTAGTTAGGGATGGGAAACAAATATTACCAGTGATACCCACATCCCATGAAAGAAAAGAAGGATAGTGGTCCAGATACCAGTTTACATCTTCCTATCAAAAGTTCCCTTTATTTTGTACAGTAGAGTGCAAAAAGAATAAACACATGAGATGCAACCAAGGTAATAAACTGTGTGGGATATATGCTAAGGGAGCAGCATTGTAAAGATATTTTATGCAGACTACTATGCGACAATGATAAACATTCCAGCATCTTTTACATTTGAATATAACATGCATTTTAATCACGGCTTGTCCAATATTCCAGACCATTGCCTTTGGTGGGTGGATTTAATTGGCTAACTAAAAAATATATTCTTTGACTTTTAAAATATCATCCATTGCCTCCGCAACATAGGCCCTTGCATTTTGTTGTCTAAAACAGTTTGTGATTTGAAATGTCACACTAGTTTGATAGGTTGCACCACTTGGGTTCCCTGCTTGACCTGGAGTGAAGCTCCAAGTGAATACTAAGGCCACTTGCATTCCCCTCCACAACACCTTCACCTTTGCTTTGCCATTATCACCATCACTGAAATCCTTATCCACAGTTATGTCTCATCAGTGCCCAACTTTGCAAACGTCAGACTTTTAAACTACTCCCTATACAAAATATAACTTCTCCAAAGCTGTGCTGCCTACATCCAGTCCCACGATAAGTTCTGCTCATCCATCACCTCTTGTTCTTCACAACCTTCCCTAGTTTTCAGTGCACCAAATTGAACATCCTTGTTCTCGATTAGAAAGGGGTTATTAAATCGTGGAATTTTAAACTTTGAGATGAATTCTCTTGTGCATTCCACACAAGCTGGTATCAGATGTAACGGTATTACAGTTGAATAAAGGCAACTACAGAGGCATGAAGGAGGAGCTGGCCAAAATTGACTGGGAGATGAGCCTAGCAGGAAAGACAGTAGAACAGCAATGGCAGGAGTTTCTGGGAGTAATTTTGGAAACATAGCAAAAATCCATCCCTAGGAAGAAGAAGCATACTAAAGGGAGGACGAGGCAACCATGGCTGACAAGGGAAGGGACAGCATAAAAGCTAAAGAGAAAGCATACAATGCGGTGAAGAGCAGTGGGAAACCAGGGGATTGGGAAGCCTACAAAGACCAACAGAGGACAACTAAAAAAGAAATAAGGAGGGAGAAGATTAAATATGAGGGTAAACTAGCCAGTAATATAAAAGAAGATTGCAAGAGTTTTTTTAGATATATACACTTAGATATAAGTGTGAGGTCATGCACTTTGGTAGGAAGAATAGAGGCATAGACTATTTTCTAAATGGGGAGAGAATTCAGAAGTCTGGAGTGCAAAGGGACTTGGGAGTCCTAGTCCAGGATTCCCTTAAGGTTAACTTGCAGGTTGAGTCGGTAGTTAGGAAGGCAAATGCAATGTTGGCATTTATTTCGAGAGGACTAGGATATAAAAGCAGGGATGTGCTGCTGAGGCTTTATAAGGCTCTGGTCAGACTACATTTAGAATATTGTGAGCAGGAAGGATGTGCTGGCCCTGGAGGGTCCAGAGGAGGTTCACAAGAATGATCCCAGGAACGAAAGGCTTAACATATGAGGAACATTTGAGGGCTCTGGGTCTATACTCGATGGAGTTTAGAAGGATGAGGGGGGATCTGATTGAAACTTACAGAATACTGAAAGGCCTGGATAGAGTGGACGTGGGGAAGATGTTTCCATTAGTAGGAGAGACTAGGACCCTAGGGCACAGCCTCAGAGTAAAGGGAAGACCTTTTAGATGAGAAACTTCTTTAGCCAGAGAGTGGTGAATCTATGGAATTCATTGCCACAGAAGGCTGTGGAGGCCAGGTCATTGAGTGTATTT
The DNA here is from genome assembly GCF_964194155.1 of Cetorhinus maximus. Classification (NCBI taxonomy): domain Eukaryota; kingdom Metazoa; phylum Chordata; class Chondrichthyes; order Lamniformes; family Cetorhinidae; genus Cetorhinus; species Cetorhinus maximus. Next base: position 6,496,608 of record NC_135896.1, read on the forward strand.
AAGACTGAGATAGATATGTTCTTGATTGGTATGGGGATCAAAGGTTACGGAGAGAAAGCGGGAGAATGGGGTTGAGAAACTTATCAGCCATGATTGAATGGCGGAGCAGACTCGATGGGCCAAATGGCCTAATTTCTGCTCTTATGTTTTATGGTCTTAGTTGGCCCCATCATTGGCAGTTGTGCCTTCAATTGCCTAAGCCCTAAGCTTTGGAATTCCTTCCCCAAACTCCTTTACTTCTTTCATTCTTTAAGATGTTGCTTAAAAACTATTGCTTTGACCAAGCTTTTGGTCACCTGCCTAATGTATCGTTCCTTGGCTCAGTGTCAAATTTTGTTTTCCAAAGTTCAGTGCTAGGACCACTGTTTTTTTATATATATATAAATTGGATATTGGAATACAGAGTAAAATTTCAAAATTTTCTGATTATATCAAACTTGGAGGTGTAGCAGACAGTGAGGAAGATGATAATCAACTGCAACAGGACATAGTAGATAGGCTAGCAGAATGGACAGACAGGTAGCAGATGGAATTTATTACAGTGAAGTGTGAGGCGATGCATTTTGGCAGAAGGGATCGGAAGAGGCAATCTAGATTAAATGGCACAGTTCTAAAGAGGGACCTGGAAGTTCATATGCATAGATCCTTGAAGGTAGCAGGATGTATTGAGAGAGTAGTTAGCAAAGCATATGGGATCTTGGGCTTCATAAATAGACGGATTGAGTACTAAAGAAGAGAAACTGTGCTGAACCTTCATAAAGCTCTGGTAGGCCCCAAGTCGAGTATTGCTCCCAGTTCTGGTACCACACTTCAAAAAGGATGTGAGGGCCATTGAGAGGGTGCAAAGAAAATTTACCAGAATGGTTCCGGGGACAAGGGATTTTAGCTACAAGTTTAGCTTGGAGAATCTGGAGCAAGGAGATTGAGGAGAGATTTGTTAGAGGTGTACAAGATTGTGACAGGTTTGGATAAGGTAGACAAAGAAAAGCTTTTCCCATTAGCTGATGGTACAAGGACACTGATTTAAAATTTTGGGCAAGAGATGTAGGGAGACTGTAGAAGGAACTTTTTTACACAGTGAGTGGTAATGACCGAGAACTCGCTGCCTACGAGGGTGATGGAAGTGGAGATGAAGAAAGATTTCAAAAGGAAATTAGAAGGGGACTTGAGGGAAATGACTTGTAGAACTACAGGGATAGAGTGGGGGAACAGGACTGATTGGATTGCTATACAAATCGTCAGCATGGATTCAGTAGAAAGAGGGATGAGGTCTTGCATCAAGAATTCAGGGAGTTAGGCAGTAGACTAAAAAGCAAGACCTCTCGGGTTGTAATCCCTGGATTACTCCCAGTGCCACGTGCTAGCGAGCTTAGAAATAGGAGAATAGCACAGATGAATACGTGGCTTAAGAGTTGGTGCAGGAGGGAGAGTTTTAGATTCCTGGATCACTGGGACCATTTCTGGGGAAGGTGGGACCTGTACAAGAGGGACGGTCTACATCTGAACCAGAGCGGGACTAACATCCTTGCGGGCGTGTTTGCTAGTGCTGTTGGGAGGAGTTTAAACTAATTCAGCAGGGAGAGGGGACACAGAATGTTAGCAGAATAGGGACACATCATAATACAGTAAAACAATCAAGTCAGAGGGAGTGCAGCTGCATTCAGCTTCAAGGGAGTAAGGCAAGGCTGGATGGCCTCTACTTTAATGCCAGGAGTATTACAGGTAAAATGGATGAGTTAAGGGTGAGGATTGACATGTAGAATTGTGATATAGTAGCCATCCCTCAATGTGGTTGAGGGATGGGCAGGATTGGCAGCTCAACATTCCGGGATATAGAATCTTCAGGTGAGATAGGGGAGAGGGTAAAAGAGGAGGAGGCGTTGCATTATTAGTTAAGGAGCCCGTTACTGCAGTAAGGAGAGATGATATCTTGGAGGGGGCATCGAATGAAGCTTCGTGGGTAGAGCTTAGGAATAAAAAAAGGGCAACCACATTATTAGGTGTTTATTATAGACCCCCAGATAGTCAGTGGGAAATTGAGGAGCAAATATGTGCACAATTTGTGGAGGCGTGTAAAAACAATAACAATAGAGTAATTATATTAGGTGATTTCAACTTTCCCAACATTAATTGGGATAGACATAGTGTTAAGGGCTTGGATGGAGTGGATTTCTTCAAAGGAGAACTTTTTAGGTCAATATGTAGAGGCCCCAACAAGGGACGGTGCATTGCTGAACCTAATTCTAGGGAATGAAGCCAGACAGGTGGCTGAGGTGGTGGTGGGCGAGCATTTTAGTGATAGCGACCACAACATGGTACAGTTTAAGTTTGTTGTGGATAAAGAAATCGACATGTTGCAAAAAAATGTTTTGGATTGGGGGAGAGTGGATTTTATTAAAATAAGGCAGGATCTGGCCAAGGTAGACTGGGTACAGTCACTTGTGGGGAAATCTACAGAGGAACAGTGGGGGGTGTTCAAAAAGGAAATGGGGAGGGTACAGGCTCAACATGTTCCCTCTAGGGTGATAGGAAGGAGTAACAAGCCCAGAGAACCATGGATGACCAGAGATATTCAGGTTACAATGAGAAGGAAAAGAGAGACTTTTAGCAGGTACAATGGAAGCAGATAGGCAGAGGCATTAGTGGAGTACAGACAGTGCAGGGTGGAGCTTAAGAAAGCAATTAGGAGAGCAAAGAGGGGATATGAGAAAGCTCTGGCTGGTAAAAATAGGGAAAATCCCAAGATATTCTATAAGTATCTCAATGGGAAGAGGATAACCAGGGAAAGAGTAGGGCCCATAAGGGACCAAAGGGGCAATCTATGGGTGGAGCCAGAACACATCGCTAGAGTGTTGAATGAATACTTCATGTCCGTCTTCACCCAAGAGAATGAGAATGAAGGTATCGAACTCGGGGAGAGAGACTGCAAGGTTCCTAAGCAAATTGATATAAGGAGTGACAAGGTATTGGAGGTGTTGGCAGGCTTAAAAGTGGACAAATCTCCAGGTCCAGATGATTTGTATCCCAGACTGCTGAGGGAGGCAAGGGAGGAGATCGCAGGGACTCTGACCCAAATTTTTAATTCCTTTCTGGCCACGGGGGAGGTGCCAGAGGACTGGAGAACAGCTAATGTGGTTCCGCTATTTAAGAAGGGTTGTAGAGATAAACCAGGGAACTACAGGCCAGCGAGTCTCACGTCAGTGGTAGGGAAACTATTGGAGAAATTTCTGAAGGAGAGTATCTATCCCCACTTGGAGAGACAAGGTTTGATCAGGGATAGTCAGCATTGCTTTGTCAGAGGGAGGTCATGCCTAACAAATTTGATTGAATTTTTTGAGAAGGTGACCAGGTGTGTAGATGAGGGTAGTGCAGTTGATGTAGTTTATATGGACAAGGTCAGACATGGGAGACTTATAAAGAAGGCAAAGGCACTTGGGATACAGGGTAATTTGATAAGATGGATTCAAAATAGGCTTAGTTGTAGGAGGCAGAGGGTGATGACAGAAGGATGCTTTAGTGACTGGAAGCCAGTGTTCAGTGGCGTACCACAGGGACCTGTGCTCGGTCCCCTATTATTTGTCATTTATATAATTGACATAGATGACTATGTGGGGAGTAGGATTGGTAAATTTGCAGATGACACAAAGATTGGCCAGGTGGTTAACAGTGAGGTTGAGTGTCTTGGGCTACAGGAAGATATAGACGGGATGGTCAAATGGGCAGAAAAGTGGCAGATGGAATTTAACCCTGAAAAGTGTGAGGTGATACACTTTGGAAGGATTAATTTGACAAGGAAGTAGTCAATGAACGGCATGATACCAGGAAGTTCTGAAGAACAAAGGGACCTTGGTGTGTGTGTCCATAGACCTCTGAAGGCGGAGGGGCGTCTTAGTGGGGTGGTGAAAAAGGCATATGGGACACTTGCCTTTATCAATCGAAGCATAGATTACAAAAGTAGGGAGGTCATGTTGGAGTTGTATAGAACCTTGGTGAGGCCACAGCTGGAGTACTGTGTGCAGTTCTGGTCACCACATTATAGGAAGGATGTGATTGCACTGGCGGGGGTGCAGAGGAGATTCACCAGGATGTTGCCTGGGATGAAACATTTAAGTTATGAAGAGAGGTTGGAAAGACTTGGGTTGTTTTTGTTGGAGCAGAGAAGACTGAGGGGCGACTTAATCGAGGTGTACAAGATTGAGGGGCATGGACAGGGTGGATAGGGAGCAGCTGTTCCCCTTAGTTGAAGGGTCAGTCACAAGGGGACATAAGTTCAAGGTGAGAGGCAGGAGGTTTAGGGGGGATGTGAGGAAAAACTTTTTCACCCAGTGGGTGGTGACGGTCTGGAATGCACTGCCTGGGAGGGTGGTGGAGGCGGGTTGCCTCACATCCTTTAAAAAGTACGTGGATGAGCACTTGGCACGTCATAACATTCAAGGCTATGGACAAACTGCTGGTCAATGGGATTAGGTAGGTAGGTCAGGTGTTTCTCACGTGTTGGTGCAGACTCGATGGGCCGAAGGGCCTCTTCTGCACTGTGATTCTGTGATTCAGTGGATGAATAGCCTCTATCTATGCCAAAATGACTCAATAACTTTACGACTCCAATGCCTCTGTAATGTGCATTGCAACACTTCCCTACATTAAAGGCACTATATAAATGCAAATTATTGTTAAATCTACCAACTGCCTCATCCAGATCGTTTATAAAAGTGTTGGGAGTACCAACACCTAATACCGATCACTGAGGAATCTCGCATACCCCTGCATTTAACATAGTAAAATATCCCAAGGCGATTCACTTAGTTACTTCATCAAAAAAAGTTTGTTAAATTGTCCATGAATGACTCCTTTTGAACATCTAGGCTTACTCTTACCACATAGACTTAACCTTCCTAAGTGTTCCACCAGCTTGGCCTTGGCAATAGTTTGTAGAATCTTCAATATGTGTTACATGAGTGTTAAAGTTTTCTGGAACCCTTTTTGAAGTAAGGGCACTGTGTTTTCCATTTTCTCATCCCGCAGTACCACCTCCTTATCAAATGGATCCCTAAATGTTTGGGCCAATCAGTCCAACTTGTTTTCTAGGCCGTTGATGTTGGCCTGTTTCTTAGAGGTTGCCTATTTTGCAATTTTTTCTGCTGTTTTATTTTCAAATGTCCTTCGGCATATATATATAAATGCAGCGTTCTTTTACTCAGTTCTCAGTGTTTACAGTTTTATGTCACTCATTATTATCTCTTAATACCTTAGAAGTATTCACACATACTCTTGTTTCTGTAGTCATCATGGCACAGAAGAAGGCCTCCAGTGTCAATTTCTTTTAACACTTCTTTCCATTGTCTGATATAAAGATTATCTCCGTCATCTTTCCATTTTTTTTGTCTCTTTAAAGTAGGCTACAGATCATTCCACCTCTACTTTCTTTCCTGGTTTTTCCTTCCCTTATGCATTGTCCTAATTCTATTACAATGCTTGTTAATTTCTCAAATTTAATGAGGGTTTGCAACTGAAATGTTAAGGTTCTCTGCACAGATTCTGACTGACCTGCTGTGTGCTTCCAGCATTTTCAGTTTTATGCATTTGATTTACATCCATGTAAATCCCTTGAGCGATTCCTGTCAAAACCAGATGACTTATTCCCTCAGATCCTACTCAAGTATGTAGCCCCAAACTCTATAATAATGTTCATTGTATTACATACCTAATTTTGACTGTCTTGGCACAACACCCTCTTTGCTGCACTAGCTACAGCCAGCTTATTTGTAAATACAAACTGCAGCATTAAAATCTTGGGTGGATAGAGAGTCCTTAATTGAAGTTGTAATCCATTAACTATGGAAAGATGGAGGTTTGTAGACTAATTTGACCTTTTCTCGTTCCAGGCTCCATTTTCTTAACTGACCTCGGAGATGAAACTAACGCTATAAAAACATGGGCTGGTTTTGATTCCATTTTAGATTTCATTTTAGAAAGGCAGTGATTTCTTGACAAACACTGATCACCACTGAAGGATACACATGTGACATAATTACTGAAAATGTGTTAATTAAAAATGAATCAGTAGCTAAGCCATGCAGTCATAGAATGAAAGACTTACATTTATATAGTGCCTTCCATGAAATCAGGATGTCCTGAAGTGCTTTACAACCAATGAAGAGCTTTTTGAAGCGTAGTCACTATTATAGTGTAGGAAGATCCTAGGTTTGATTCCCAAATTATGCTGATCCCTGTTCTCAGTTGGAACAGTAATGGGGATGCTACATTGGTCTTGGTATCTGGGCTAGGGAAGTGAAATTGGTCAGGCTTTCTGTTCTTGATCGCTATCCAGCATTCCATGTTGGAAGTCCACAAATTGAACCTTGGGTGAGGGCAGTATCAGACTTGGTCATGATGACCAAGTTGGTCAAGGAGCTTGTGCACACTCACTGTGAAGGATTATACCAGAAGTAATGCATGGTAGATGATAGGGCTGTCAAGAGATGGAGGTACTATTTGAAATGGTGTAGAAGTGTTGCCTGCAGCTTATAGTAAAAAATTTTAAAAGTAGACAAACCGCTCTGCAAAAATAAGAGACATAAGGTTTCAAGTTTTTAAAATACAATACTGTGGAAAAAAGGTTCCTATATCTGTAATTTTTGCTTACTGTGTGTTTTCCACAGCTTGGAATTATATATCGAGACATTAAACTGGAGAATATACTTCTCGACAGTAATGGTCACGTGGTTCTAACAGATTTTGGACTCAGTAAAGAGTTTCTAATAGATGAAGTAAGTGTTTCTTTTAACTTTCTTGTAGCAACATGTAGAATGCATTGATGAGATCAAATGGTGTGTGTTCAAAATTAATATCAAATATTAGATTGAGAGAGCAGTGTTTAACAATGGTGTGAATTTGATATATTTTACTACAGTAATATTTTTCTCAAACCATGTTCAAAATCAGACAAATCTTTAAGCCTGTGTGGCTCAATGGAGTAAGATTACCATTGGCCTTTGGTAATGCGTTGAATATCAAAGTACCAGATCGTACACATAACTTGTATTCCTTGTTTACCTGGAATTGTCATTTGCTGATTTCACTGATTCGCCTCAGATTCAAGTAGACGTTGCTTTGTTTACACTTTTATGCCATCAGCAGGGCTCCTCTGCATTTGTTGTTGGGCCTGCACAGTGGAACAGTGATGGCTTGCATCATGAGCTACTGCCTCCTGGCTCTGTCATTTTTTATACCGAATCTTCATATTCTTTTCCAGACTAGGAGAGAATGGAACATCAGTCAGGGCATCACAAAGAGGGTTGCAAATCCTAGCAGTTGGCTAGGGACAAACATGCTTGGGGGCCATTCTCCTTCCAGTGCTCTCAGCTGAGTTTCTTTTTTAATGCATTCACGGTATGTGAGGATCACCGGCAAGGCTGACATTGCCCATCCCTAAGAAGGTGATTCCTGAACTGTTGAAGTCCGTGCGATGCAGGCACTTCCACTCTGCTGTTAGGTAGTGAGTTGCAGGATTTTGACCCAGTGACAATGAAACAATGGTGGTGGCGGTGGTGATACGTGTCTGTGTGTACACGTGTACGTGTGTGTGCACGTGTGAGACTCAATTGGAAGGGAACCTGGAGGTAAAGATGTTCCCAAGCACTTACTGCCCTTGTCCTTCTAATCCTGGAGATCACCAGTTACAGAGGTGCTGGTGAAGAAGCCTTGCTGACTTGCTGTTGTGCGTTGTGTAGACAGCATACACTGTAGGCACGGTAAGGGGAAAGTGGAGGGAGTGAATGTTTTGAGGCAGTGGTGGTGTGTGACCTTAAAACTGCCTGCAACTAGTTCACCTTGCAGAACCTGTTCGAGGTATATTTTGAATGTTTTTATAATTTAGGTTACAGTTTGCCATAATAACTGCTTTTGGGTTTTGTGGGGGCAGTGAGGAGGGAGAAAAGTGCCATGAAGAAATCTATCATCTTATCTGCAAGTTGTTTCTGCCGTGTGTAATAATCATCCACCTGGCCAGAGATTAAATGGCTACAAGGAGATTAGGAACCATGTGAACCTGCAATACGAATCAAGCACTTTGTATCCCCAGTCAGATCAGTGGGGCTTTGTACCCCCAGACTGATCAGTGGGGCTCTGTACGTACACCCCGATCAGTGAAGCTGTGTACCCCGAGTCGGATCAGTGAGGCTACGTACCCCCCAGTCGGATCAATGGGGCTGTGTACCCCCAGTCGGATCAGTGGGGCTGTGTACCCACAGTCATGTTAGTGGAACTGTGAACCCCCAGACTGATCAGTAGGGCAGTTTACCCACCCACCGTCAAAGTCAGGTCAGTAGTGCCTTGCAACTGCTGAAAATCTATAGCTGATTTGTGATGTGTTTTCCTAGATAAGCACAAGTTTATGTAAATACATCTTACTGCATGTAAATTGTACAAGTGGGTACACAATGGTTCCTGCGTAGTTAAATGTCAGATGTGAGAGTTATATTTGAATATTTTATGAGCAGTGCAGAGCTACTATTGAGATTCAGCTGTAAGCTGCAATCTATCAGAAAACTTTAGTCACCAAAATGTAATTAGACACAATTTTAACAGTTTAATAATTGGAACATATCACAGTGTAAAGCACATGCAAATACAAGTATTGTAAAATTTGTAGATTTGTATGTCAATAATTAGTGCTTACGTGCAAAATCAGACCAGATACAAACAAGATCTTATGTGTGTAGTGCAGAAATGAGTGTGTTAATATGATTGTCAAATACTTGTGCTCCTGAAATTTGTTTTACCCTATATGTGGACTGCATATTTGTGAATATTGTCATACTACTGAATCTTACACTATTTGTAAGTCATTAAGTGTAGGAAAATTTTTTTTTAAATCAAATTGGAATAAAATGTTTTTTTTAAAGTTTCCAAAATATAAAGCTTGGTTGTATTGGCAGGACCTCATGAACACCTTGTAGCTCAGCCTCCAGCCCAGCAGCAACCCAAGTGGAAGTCTGGCCTGCAATCAGGAGGGCTAGACAGGGAGATGGTCTGCGATTGAGACGGTTGCATTGGGGGAGAAGGTGGGTTTGGCCGCACTTTGGAGGATCGAGGATCGCCACCAATCAGGAAGACTGGTGGGCGGGGCTAGTTGGTATGGAGACCTTCAATTGGAAAAGGCAGGAATGGGGAGGCTGGAGGTTGTGGCTAGAGGAAACTGAAGCCTTCCTTAGGCATCCTTGTGGAATCCCTCCTGCTTCTACTTCCCCACAAGAAAAGAGTAATTTAGCTTGATGGAGCCAGAAACTTGGCATAATTGCTAAGTTTCTTGAACCCTGTTCATGCAGTACCAGTTAATTTCAGATCAGGCTTACAATCGCACTATTGGAAACTGATTTAAATATGTTAATAAGCAACCTGCTCCTCCACCAATATCCGCTGCCAGAAAATGGCAGAGTCATGTTAGGCAGATTTCCATTGTGCTGGGAGAATATACTTTGACTGAGTAACTCTTCGCCACTGGGTTTTGGGCTGCTTAATTGCTTTTGCACATTGTTTTGTCACTCCTGGAATCTTTTAAAAATCACCCTATGCTAATATTTTTCCCTTCACTCTTGACTTATGTTGCTCATTCTTTTTCCCAAGTGCAATGCTACACACTTGTCAGTATAATATTTAATTTGCCATTTACCTACCCAGTTGCATGACATATTTAAATCCTGCAAAATCTTAACTATATTCTTGCACTCTCTGGGCTAGTGTTGGGCTTGAGAAGTGTGAGTTGGGCCACTTCCCGAGTTCGGAAACCTGAGCCTGGCACCTCTGTCCATACCCACCATATTTTCAACTCCCGGAGATGTGGACATGCAGGGTTCGGGTTTTCCAAGACCCGAGGCAGCATCAGAGGAATGCAAGTGGCAAGGCAGGCTAGTTAGAAGGCCCTCCTTAATTCACTGAGACATCAGCCCAAGTCTCCAACATAGTCCCTCCTTAACAGTCACCCCCACCCCCACTGACCATACCCCTTAACCCCCACCCCCACTACACACACCCATTACACACACCCACATGCTCCCTCCATGCCCCCTCATACCCCCCATGCCTCCTCATACTCTCCATGATGACCACAAAACCATTGTCAATTGTCATAAAAACCCACCTGGTTCACAAATGTCCTTTAGGGAAGGAAATTTCCCATCCTTACCTGGTCTGGCCTACATGTGACTCCAGACCACAGCAATGTGGTTGACTCTTAAATGCCCTCTGAACAAGGGTAATTAAGGATAGGTAATAAATGATGGCCTAGTCAGCAATGTCTGCATCCCATGAACGAATTTTAAAAAGCCCCCTCATAGTCCCCATACCCCACATATCCTCCATAGCCACTTGCCCCATTTTCCACAATCGGCAGACCTCAGTATATCTTTGAAATTGACATTTTAAAAATTCTAATAATTTAATAGAGTTGTCAAATTCAAAGACACTTCTTACTGAAAGAAACTCCTCCATAAACCCCAGTCAAATCCCCTCAAGTGGTCATCTGTTGTAAAAACAAACAATAATCCATTAAAATATCAAAAATGATAATTCCTTAGAAACCTTTTAAAACTGCTAATCAAAATGTGAACACTGTCCCCCTACTGAGATAAGTGGTTTTGGACCTTTTGAAACTCAGCCAAGCATTCAGAATAGCCTCAGCTATCAACACAAACAGTAGGAAGTGTCAACAATGCAGTCCATTGAAACTGAAACACCAGATGGCCTTTTTTAAGCTACAGATGGTGTTCATTTCCATTTCAAAGCAGATTGCCTGTCAATCAATGGATTGTAGCAAGTTGTAGTAATCTGATGTGTAATATATCTTTAAGACAAATGTCGTAATGTAAGATCACATGATCTTAGTACCCAATAGAGAGTAGTGCAGGCTACCTTGGTGGTCAATAGTCTTGAGTTCACGTTTCAAGAATAAAGACAGAGTTTTGAGTTGTAAACACACAAGTATAGCTGCTGAGTTCCTTTTGTAAATAAACAGAATGTGTTTCTTCTAAGAACGTTCTACAGATCTTCTCTGTCTTGGTACCAACTCCATCACCCTGAAACAAGCGTGTGACCCAGATCCTTTAGCTCCAACAAACCAGGGTACTGGATCAAACAAACAGGCGATGAGAGTAAAAAGCAAGAAAAGACACAGAAGGACGAGGTAATAAGCAAGAAAGAGCGAAGGAAATCAGAAGAACCAAAATCAGGCCGCATCTCGCACGGTTATTGTAAGTAAAGAGAAACCTCCTTCCTGACCGTCGAAGCAATCCGCTCAGAGCATGCCGCAATTTGGAAGAGTTGAACCCTTCGATCCAACCTCGGACGACTGGTCTCATTATGTTGAATGCCTCGCATTCTTCTTTGGGGCGAACAACATCGCAGGGGAGAAGAAGAACGCAATCCTCTTATCCACATGTGGGAGTAAGACATGTGGGTTAATTTGAAATTTGTTGGTACCCAATGCCCCAGATTCGAAAAGTTTTGATGACCTAGAGAACCTCGTAAAGATTCATTACCATCCCAAGCCGTCGGTGATGATGCAACGGTTCAAATTTAACTCAAGGAATAGAGCCGCGGGGGAGACAGTTGCTTGTTATGTGGCAAGTCTGAAACAATTAACTGAATATTGCAAGTTTGGTACATCTATCAATGATATGCTTAGAGATCGTTTGGTGTGCGGTATAAATGAAGATGTGATTCAGAAGAGATTACTGTCTGAAACAAGCTTAGATTTTCAGAAGGCATTGGAAACCGCTCTGGCAATGGAAAGTGCTGTGCGAAACTCAAAGCCATACAGGGAGTGCAAAATGGCGCTGTCCTCCATGTTGGGCGGGGAGCCTCAGGCAAAAAGAGCGCTAAAGCGCAAAGCTTTACTCAGAAGAGAGAAGCAGCCACTGCTAGCAGACAAATTAAAAGAAATAACTTAGCAGTAAAAACATGATATAATGGTAACAGAGATGGAAGCATACAGCCTTGTAATGAATCACAGTTTAAAAATGTTTTTTCTGTCATCGAAATGGACACCTCATGAGACATTGTAAAGATAGAACTAGGCAAACTTTCAGACAAAAGCAAATACCCAATAAGATTCTCAGCGTTGAAAAACCTGAAGTAATAAATTCAGATATTTATTCGTTATATAATTTAAAGGTAGAAAGAACAGAACCTATCTACGTAACCATGAGAGTGAATGAGAGGCCTATCAGAATGGAGGTGGATACTGGAGCAGCCATTACGGTGATAGGTGAGCATACTTTTAAATACCTGAATCATGGGGAACGTAAACTAAGTTTGGAAGAAACTGATGCCAAATTGAAAACTTACACAGGAGAAGACATACAAGTCAAGGGCATATGTAAAGTCACACTACACCACTGAGGTCAAACAGTGAAATTACCCTATTGTGGTAGCAGGCAAGGGACCTAGTCGGCTTGGATGAAACTGGCTGAAAGAAATTAAATTGGAATGGATGGAAATCTTCCAAATGAGAACTGATGGGCTATCAGAGCTACTTCAAAAATATGCCTCAGTTTTCAAGCATGAACTTGGGAAGATTGAGGGGCTACAAGCAAAATTCATGTAGACCCAGAGGCAACACCAAGATTCATGAAGGCAAGACCAGTACCTTATGCAATGTGGGAAAAGGTAGACGCCGAACTGGACAGATTAGAAAAACTTGGAGCGACACAACCAGTGCAATTTTCAGAGTGGGCAGCACCAATTGTACCTTTTCTCAAACCTGACCAAAGCATTTGAATTTGCGGGGACTACAAATTAACAGTCAATGAAATGGCTAAGTTAGATAGACAACCCATACCAAAAACTGAAGACTTGTGTGCTAAACTGGCAGGTAGAACTGCCTACACGAAGCTTGATATGAGTCATGCTTATCAACAATTAGAATTAGAGAAGGCCTCCCGGAAGTTTGTCACCATTAATACACACAAAGGGTTGTACCAATACACCCGTTTACCTTTTGACATACCTTCAGCTTGCACCATATTCCAAAGAACCATGGACAGTTCACTACAGGGACTGCCCCACTTTGTAGTTTATTTGGATGACATTCTCATGACTGGACTTGCTGAAAAGGAACATTTGATGAACTTGGAAGAAGTTTTGAAATGTTTTTCACGGGGTGGACCATAAGATCTAGGAGCAGAAGTAGGCCATTCAGCCCATCAAGTCTGCTCCGCCATTCAATGAGATCATGGCTGATCTGATAATCCTCAACTCCACTTTCCTGCCTTATCCCCATAACCCTTGATCCCTTCCTGATTAAAAATCTGTCTATCTCAGCCTTGAATATACTTAACGACCCAGCTTCTACAGCCCTTTGCGGTAAAGAATTCCACAGATTAACTACCTTCTGAGAGAAAAAATTCCTCCTCATCTCTGTTTTAAAGGGCCACCCCTACTTTGGGATTATGACCTCTGGTCCTAGACTCTCCCACAAGGGGAAACAACCTCTCAGCATCTGCCCTGTCAAGCCCCCGAAGAATCTTATATGTTTCAATAAGGTCACCTCTCATTCGTCTAGACTCCAATGAGTACAGGCCCAACCTACTCAACCTCTCCTCATAAGAAAATCCCTCCATACCCGGGATCAACCTAATGAATCTTCTCTGAACTGCCTCCAATGCTAGTATATCTTTCCTTAGATAAGGGGACCAAATCTGTTCACAGTATTCTAGGTGTGGTCTAACTAGTGCCTCGTAAAGTTCTAGCAAGACTTCCCTATTTTTACACTCCATTCCCTTTGAAATAAAGGCCAACATTCCATTTGCCTTCCCTATTACCTATTGAACCTGTATGTTAGCTTTTTGGGATTCATGCACAAGGACCCCCAAATCCCTCAAAAAGAAAAGTGCACATTCCAAGCGAAAGAGGTAACTTACCTAAGTCACAAGGTAGATTCACAAGGCCTACATCCAGTTGAAGATAAAGTGGAAGCCATTAGAGAAGCGCCAGCGCCAAAGCATACATCCGACTAAAATCATTCTTGGGGATGATCAATTACTATGGACACTTCTTGCCTAATTTGTCGACAGAACTGACGCCACTTTATTAATTGCTCAAGAGAAACCAGCGATGGCCTTGGCAAACACCACAGGAAGAAGCTTTCAGAAAAGTGAAACAGTCATCACAATCATCTAAACCTCTAGTACAATTTGACCCAAAAAGAGTTGGTGTTAACGTGTGACATATCTCCCTATGGAGCGGGAACAGTGCTTTCCCATCGAATGGATGATGGATCAGAACGACCTGTAGGATATGTATCGAGAATACGCAATACAGCAGAAAAAGGGTACTCTCAAATAGATAAAGAAGGCCTGTCAATCATTTTTGGTGTTAAGAAGTTTCACCGATATGTACACAATCATCATTTTACTATCATATCGGATCACAAGCCATTATTGGGATGTTCAGCGAAGACGAGGCTATACCCCCTATGACCTCAGCAAGCATACAAAGATGGGCATTGATCTTGGCAGCGTATGAGTATATCTTCATTCATAGACCCAGAAGTCAAATTGAAAACACAGATGCACTCAGTCGTTTGCCCATGTAAGTAAAAGATGAGGATGTTCCAATTCCTCAAGAATTCGTTTTATTATTGAACTTCCTAGACTCATCACCGATATGTGCTAGACAGATTAAAGATTGGACAAATCGAGACCCCATCTTATCCAAAGTGCGAGATCAAGTTCTTCATGGTTGGTCACAAGAACAAGAATCTGATTAAATCAAACCGTATTTCCAGAGAAGATACGAAATAACCAGCCAGGAAGGTATCTTATTGTGGGGAGCACGACTGATTGATTGTTCCTCCAAAATACGAAAGCCATTGTTATCTGAACTTCACAGTTGCACATCCCGGAATTTTCAGAATGAAGGCAGTATCATGTAGCTATCTATGGCGGCCTGGGATGGATGGAAAAATAAAAAACTTAGTGAGAAGTTGTATGCAGTGTCAGCAAGAAGAAAAAATACGTTCAACAGCTCCGTCACACCCCTGGGAGTGGTCAGGAAGGCCATGGGTGCAAGTACACATTGTCTGTGTGGGACCTTTTATGGGAACAATGTTTCTAATTATCTTCGATGCATACTCAAAATGGATGGACATATATGAAATGAGGTCGCTGACATCTGCTACAATAGACAAGCTACAACAGATTTTCGCAATCAAGGACTACCTGAAGTGGTCGTTTCAGACAATAGAACAGTATTTACAAGTGCTGAATTTCACCAATTTATCAGCCTCAATGGTATTACTCATGTGAAAACTTCACTATACCACCCTTCTTCAAATGGACTGGCTGAGAGAGCAGTTCAGACGTTCAAATCTGGTATGAAAATATTGTCTGGAGATTCTATAGCGACTAAATTAGCATGTTTTCTTTTCCATTATGGAACCACCCCTCTTACGACAACAGGTGTCAGACCTGCGGAATTGTTGATGAAGTGCTGTCTCCACTCGAGATTGAGGTTAAGTATACCAAACTTGGGAGGGGAAGGTGGAAAGAAGTTAGGGAAGTCAGAAAATTGGACATGACTGTCACAATCATGACAGGACGTTTAACATAGGAGAGAAAATATTTGTGAAGGATTTTAGAGAAGGACCAACATGGTTGTTTGGTGAAATAAGTGCAATAACAGGACCTCCTTCCTACCATGTGAAAGTGGAAGATCGAGTCATCCGAGACATGTGAATCATATAAGAGGAGAAACAAAATACCCAGAAATGATTCCACCAGTGTTCGTGACTAATCAACGTCTGCTGTTGAAAAAACTCAACTGATTACAGATGTGTCTGAAGAGCTGACTGTACCTGAAAGAGTCGAAGAAACAGATTTGCAGATACCTACTGAAAAACCAGATGCTCAGACAACTACAGTGATAAAACATCAGAAGCTGTAAAGCTGAGGCGTTCTACACGCATAAGGAAACCCTCAGAAAGACTGACTTTGTAAACTATTTACCTGTGTGAATAATTTGATATTTTGAGAAAAATTGTAAAATGTATTTCTGGGTAAAGGGGGAGAGATACAATAATCTGATGTGTAATATACCTTTCAGACAAATGTTGTAATGTAATATCACATGATCTTGGCACCCAATAGAGAGTAGCACAGGCTACCTCGGTAGTCAGCACTCTTAAATAAGAGTGTGAAGAGTGAAGACAGAGTTTTGAGTTGTAAGCACACAAGTGTAACTGCTGAGTTCCTTTTGTAAATAAACAGAATGTGTTTCTTCTAAGAACGGTCTACAGACCTTCTCTGTCTTGGTATCAACTCGGTCACCCTGAAACAAATGTGCAACCCGGATCCTTTAGCCCCAACAAACCAGGGCACTGGATCCAACATGAGTGCTTGGATTTTTAAGTTCAACAGCAGGGCTAATTATTTCAAAACTAAATATTGCTGGACATTTAAATCTCAGTCCAAAACATGAAAGGTGAGTTTCCCAGCACATTTTTCTACACTTTTGAATGCATTGTGTCACTTTCTCAATTGGGAAAAGTACTGTAAAGCATGTCAACACTTACACAGTGGTGGTCAATGTAATGGTCAACTTATCTTTGCAGGACAGAGCCCTGTGATTAATTGCTGCATTAATAACATATATACACTGCAATACAGCATATAATAGTGACATTTGAAAGTTTCAAAACATTTAACACTTAACTGTCAGAGTGTTCCAGACTCCTCAGCGGGCTTCCCCCAGTGGTCACGAATTCACAAACCTGGTGGAGTTTTTTTAGGACTGCTAAAATCCAGAGCAGCATATGAAAATAGTGTGGGAATGGAAATTTAAATTTCCTATGGCCTTCACAATGGCAACCCCGACATCAGAAGACGTGCATGCAGGTCTTGGACTGAAAGCCTTCCCTATCCACAGGAAAAATAGCACATTGGAATTAGCAGTCAAAAATCCTAAATTTTTGACTTTTCCATCCCGATTCCCGGTTCCACCAGGAGACAAAAATCCAACCCTATATTTTAGTCACAGCTACAAATTTAAGAAGCTTACAATTGGTTTGTACATGCAGGTAATTTATGTATTAAGAAGAAGTAGCAAGGGACCATGCATTGACCCCTTCATTTAACACTGTTCTCTCCCATTTCCAACCCTGTCATTATGTTTCTCAAATGTTCTTGTTTGCTATTTTTATCCGATTTCTTAACCAGTCCTACATTCTGACCTGGAATCCCACAGATTTGATTCAGTCATGGCTCAGTGGATAGCATTCTTGTCTCTGACTCAAAGT
The DNA here is from genome assembly GCF_964194155.1 of Cetorhinus maximus. Taxonomy (NCBI): domain Eukaryota; kingdom Metazoa; phylum Chordata; class Chondrichthyes; order Lamniformes; family Cetorhinidae; genus Cetorhinus; species Cetorhinus maximus. Next base: position 6,513,898 of record NC_135896.1, read on the forward strand.
TGTGAGTTTAAGCCCTACTTCAGACACTCGAGTACACAATCTAGGCTGATACTTTAATGCAGTACTGATGGAATGCTGCAGTGTTGGCGATGCCCTCTTTCATATGAGATATTAAACCTCTTGAGTGTTTTGACTTAGATATACAGGGCATAATTTCCAAAGTTTTCAGATGAGATAAAACTGGGAAATGTAGTAAATAGTGAGTGAAGTTGATAACAGACTTCAGGAGGACAGACAGACTGGTGAAGTGGGTGAATGCATGAGATGAAATTTAGCACAGAGAAATGTGAAGTGATTCATTTTAGTAGGAAGAATCATAACAGGATCATAAATGAGATTGTATAATTTTAAAGAGCGTGCAGGAACAGAGAGATCTGGGGCTATATGTACATATCTTTGAAGATGGCAGCGCAAATTGAAAAGGCTGTTAAAAGGCATACATTTTCAGAAAATGCTGGAAATACTCAGCAGATCAGGCAACATCTGTGGACAGAAAAACAGAGTTAAAGTTTCAGGTCAATGATCATTCTGCTATTTCAAATTTCCAGCATCTGCAATATTTTGCTTCTGTATTTCAGTTAAGGCATATGGAAAGCTTGCCTTATAACTAGTGGCAAAGAGTAAAAAAGCAAGGAAATTATGTACTGGTTAGGTCCCAGCTGGATTATTATGGTCAATTCTGAGCATTTCATGTTTAGGAATGATGTCATGGCCTTAGAGCAGGTGCAAAGGAGATTTGCCAAAGTGGTACCAGGGATGAAAGACTTGAGTTACATGGAGAGACAGGGATGTTCTCCTTAAAGCAGAGAAGCTTAAGAGGAAATTTGATAGAGGTATTCAAAAACTTGGGAGTATTTTGATATAGTAAATAAGGAGAAATCGTTTCCACTGGCAGAAGGGCTAGAAGACACAGATTTAAGATAATTGGCAAAAGAACCAGAGAAGACATGAGAAAAAGCATTTTTCCACAGTGAGTTATTATGATCTGGAATGCGCTGCTTGAAAGAGCGATGGAAGCAGATTCAATAGTAACTTACAAAGGGAATTGGATAGATACTTAAAAAAGGTAAAAGGAAGCCGGATTATGGGGAAAGAGCAGAGGAGTTGGAGTAACTGAATTGCTGGTTTGCAGAGCTGGCACACAATGGGCTAACTGGCCTCCTCCTGTGCTCCATCATTCTATGATTTATTACAATGCACTTATACATGTGATAAGAAAAAAAATTAAAATTCTGCCAAATAACAGAAGCTTATCTAATGTTTTCAAATAAAATAGCATGAGACTGAAATGCACGCTGTCCAAATAGAATCCTACATCAAAGGCTAATGATGATGTGTGTTCCACTTATGACGGAGACCTTTCACTTCAATGCTCGAAATATGATGCTATTTCCTTTACTTGTGGAATAAGTAAATTTTTAAGTTACCCATTTAATATCTTCCACATCCCTAATAGCACAAACAGAATATATTTGTTCACTGCCAGCATCAAATAAAATATATATTATGGCACACTTTTGAAATGATCCTCAGTTAGGTTTAAATAAAACATCTGAATTTATTGTTACTGTCGAAGTACTCAGACACAGCTACTGATAATTCCACAAAGTTATAACCATGCATGCCGTTATATTTTTTTTTATTATTTACTCTGCGAAGGTCAGAAATGTATTAGTCTGTGATTCTGGAATCCAAGCTTGCAGGAAACCCAAGTAGTTTCCCAGCCGCCTGGGCTTTGGGGTTTTTGACAAGACATGCCATTTTGAGTCCCATTACAATGACGGAATTGTAATGACAATCTCCAAGGGTCTCATATAAACATTTTTGGAGTGGGTTGGCATTCAAACTGTGTCCATCGTTGCACAGAAGTGCTTAACACATCCCTTTATAGCTTTTATGATTAATACATTCACAAAATCCCTAAATTAATGCTCAAAGGACTGCTCCATAGTGCCTAGATTAACATTTTATCTAATAAAAGTCAATATGAGTGTACTTGCATTGTCACTAAGTATGAGAATGTTCAGAAACAGGCTGCTGGATACAGTTGATAGCTACACATGTGCATTAATTTTCATACCATGCCAGTATGAACCATTACTAAGTTTGAATTTGACAAGGATGTGTTAGCCCGTGATTGCTCCATGGTTGGATGTCTTGGCCACCAGTTTATCCCAGGTGATTTGATATACCTAATCTTGCCATTACAGTTTGAGAAAATAAATTGTTTGAACCCTTTTCAAGATTGAATCTATTTCCACTTGATTACACACTAGCTTGGTCTAAGATTTTCAGGAAATTTGCTGTAGGCGTCACTCCTAACTTTGTATCTTTCCCCTTTCCTGCCTCTTCCTCCGTCCTCTCCCCCTTAAAAATACTCAGAGTTTGATAAACTACCATTAACATTGCCACATGCAAGCTATATAACGAAGACAGTTACTGAAGACACAAATATGCACATGCTATTTTTTAAGCTAACTCCAGTGCTTTCTGCACTGGCAGTGAGCCTTTTCCTTTGATCTGTAGTTAGATCAAAGCTTCTTCTATTTGACTGCCGTACAAAGTCATCAAACGATAAGCATAGTACTCAATGTTCTTCAAAGATAGCTGGTCAGATTTTTATTTTATCCTGTAGTGTTTTTACAACCTGTGTTTGCATAGATTCACTGCCTGTACTTTTACCCCCCACCTAACCCCTTTAAACACTAGTAGATTGCAGTTGAAGTAGCTTATAATACTTCCCTCAATAGACTTACATTGTTACAGAGCAATAATGTCTAACTTTAACGGCCACTTTAACTTGTACTCCAAAGCCCTTGCAGTAAAGGCCAACGTACCGTCTGCCGCCTTAAGTGCTTGCTGTGTCTGCGTGTTAACTTTTTGTGGTTTGTGTACAAGGACCAACAAATCCTTCCAAATACCAACATTTAACAGTTCGTCACTATTTTTTTAAGTTCTGTTTTTTTTCTATTCTTCCTACAAAAGTGAATAATCTCACATTGATCTGCTCACGTCATTTTACAGACCGTGTTCCTCATAATTTACTTTCCCACCTAACTTTTTATTATCAGCGAACTTGGATGCATTACATTTGGTCCCTTCATTTAATTCATTAGTACTGATCCTTGTGGTACCCCACTAGTAGCAGTCTGCCAACCTGAAAATGATGGGCAGAATCGCCCCAGATTTGCACTAAGTGCGGTAGCGGACGAGAAAAAGGATGTTTTTCCTGCCACCTGCAATGGCAGCTTTTCACACCATATCATCCCAATCCCGCCTCATTGATCATGCATTCCCGGGAAACATGCCGTTACGATGGCGGGCAGGCTCTCATTCGCCCGCCACTCCATCACCTTGCCGCTTCTTCATGCCGGGCGCCATATTCAAAGTGCAGCCAAGCGCACACCTCTCAGTGCTTCCAGCCAAGGACAGCTGCACGTAAGACTCCAGCATCTTCTGCTCCTCGGAGTCCGCGATGTGGGCAAGGCCCTGACAATGAGTCCCGACCTCTACACTTCACACTTGTCAAGACATGTTCTGCACCAGTGTGTTTTCCCGCCAACATGCTTGGATGATCCAGCGTGGGGTAATGATTCCAGCGAGCTGGGCTTAAAATGATATGCAGATGTATTACAAAGAGGTTCCCGACATCTGACGGTGGGAAACGCAGCACACCATTGACGGGCAGAATGGATGATTGCAAACTGGTTTCATGATGTCGTGAAACCAATTTTTGGACTTTTTGCCATATTGTCCACTCATGCCGCCAAACACGTCTGACTCCAGTCGGCACAGAAAATTCCGCCCAATGTGTTTATTCCTACTCTGTTTTAAGTCCTTTAACCGATCCTCTATCCATGTTAATATATTACCCTCAACCTGACGTTACCTTTTAAATTGAGTTGTTGCACACTGTCTATCTTTTTCAATATCCAGTCCCTTTAAATTCTTTTGAGCTTCCGCGCACACACGTTATTTATCAGAAAGCAAGGTCTGCAAGGTGCCTTGCCACACAGCCTCACCCATGAGCCCTTATCTTGTGTGGACTTTCATGTTGTAACTTATTGAATACCTTTTGCAAATCCAAATATAATACATCCTTCTCTACCCTGCTAGTTATATTGAAGATTGTGTAATGTTTCTTTAAAAGGTTACCATTATTTACCTGTTACCATACCTTTTAATCTAATTTCCCAATCAACTCTCATACCTATGTGATTGGCTTTATTTAAGTTCAATATACTAGGTTTGGACTTAAATACATCACTTTAAAATTTCACTTTAACGATCAATCTTCCCCAGAAAACTATGGGATTGCTAAATAGCCTGTCTCATTACTATCCCCACGAGTATTTTCTGCCCCTTGTTTTTTCTTGTCTCTAACCATACCGATTCTACTTCTTCACTATTTTCCTTATGCTATCCTTTATTATCAGGGCAACTGCCCTCCATTTGTCTATCTTTTTGTGTATCTTTAGTTTCTAACTTTTATCATTCTTCTCTAATTTGACTTTATTCACTGATGCACTATTACCATTAAACTTTGTCCCTTCCTGTCATGCACTGCTGATCTTTACTCAAGTTCCTACATTGCCCTATGGCTTTGACTTTTTCTTCGATTTATAAATTTCACTTCACAATAACCACCACTGCCTGCCCCCACCCCCATCACCACCACCCCCAATTGGAAAACAGAGAAGATTTACTAAAATGGTACCAGGGATGAGAGACTGAAGAAGCTGGGATTGCTCTCCTTGGAGCAAAGAAGGTTTATAAAAGATATGATAGAGATATTTGATAGAATGATAGAGGTACCCTGAACAAAAGGTACCCTGAGTAAATGAAGAAAAACTGCTTCCATTGACAGAAGGTTCAGTAGCTCAGAGACAAAAACAGATTTACAGTGATTGGCAAAGGAATCAGAGACGGCATGAGGAAACATCTTTATACACGGAGTTGTTTAATCCGGAATGCACTGCCTGAAAGACTAGTGGAAGCAGATTTAATAGTAACTTCCAAAGGGGAATAGAATATAAACTTGAAGGGAAAAAATGTGCAGAGCTACGGGGAAAGAGCTGGGGTGGCAGACCAGTGGATAACTCTTTCAAAGAGTCGCTATAGGCATGATGAGCCAATTGGCCTCCTTCAACGTTGTATAATTCTCTGATTCTGATGGATTGCAAACAAACAATAACCTGTTGAAATATTTTGGAATATTTTTTGAGCTGCAGTTTAACTGCCAGAAAATGTATTTAAAAGATTGAGAAGTGAAGGCGATGCTGCAACAGATATACCTGTGGCTTGGAACACAACATGTTTTTGTTGTTAAGTACCAATTTTCTCAAATCCCTACCCGCTTCCCACTAAATTGCAATCAACTTTAATGTTGTGAACTTTTAATTTCCATACATAAGGCTTTGACTTTGTGATAGCTCTCTTGCCTCCGAGTTAAAAGGTTGTGGATTCAATTCCCAGACTTGAGCACCTAACCCAGGCTGGCACATCAGTACTGAAGGGCATGTTGCTCTGTCAGAGATATCATCTCTCTCAGAGGAGACACTAAACTGGGTTCCAAACCACCACCACCCCCCCACTCAGGTAAATGTGAAAGATCCCACGGCACTTTGCAAAGAAGGCCAGGGGAGTTCTCCTGTTGTCCTAGCCAACAATTATCCCTCAACCATCACCTCCAAAAGCAGTTTACCTGATCATATATCTCATTGCTGTTTGCAGAACCTTGCTGTGTGCAAATCGTATGTCCCATTTCCCTACATTACAACCGTGTCTGCACTTCAAAAAAAAAACTTCATTACTGTGAAGTGCTTTTGGGACATCCTGAGAACTTGAAAAATGCAATAAAAATACAAAATCTTTCCATTCTTTGAAGTATATCTTCAGTTTCTCATACTTTGTTGCTCAGCTGTTATTGTGTCATGATGGTAGGACTGCAGGACGTGCCAGCTGGCGAGATACAGTTGTTCTTTTCCTGCCCTCACGCCAACAGCATGGGCCTGCAGTGTATTTTCAGATGTTAGGCAACCAGATCACGTTGTCACAAGACACAACATTGAATCCAAAATTAATCTTTCACTTTGGTATCTGAATATAGCCTTCATCAATTAAATTACAACTAAAAGGATTACAGAGCGGCACTGTGTAAAGGGAACTTTATTGGCTTTAATAAGTCCTAAGGTACTTGTTAGAAAGATTGAAGTAATGTGAACACAGGGAACCTGCTGTGTCATTGTTTGAAAGGAAGTGGGTAGCAATTGTGTGAAGAGCAATGTTCATTTTTTACTTCTCCTGTGTATTACTGTGCTGTAAAGGGAAAAGGGCCGTTTCTCAGTCATCTATCAAGAACTATGTAATATTAAAATTACTGAAGGTCTAAGGTTGCAAGTAATGTTTTGTGTGCTCAATGCTTTTTAGTTAAAGAGCAGCTAAACACATGGCTAAGTCATTCTTCTTCCTCCTAATTACTGTGAATGTTTCTTGCTCATCTGCTAGGCACTCTGCTTATTAATTTAGGTCATCTAAGTTGCCGTGGCACTTTTTTCTTTCCACAGCAAGCTGTGGCTGAGCTTTTCACATGCACTGACATCTGTTACATTGTTTGGCTACAGTTCTTAACCAGGTGGATGGGGGTGGATGATGTGGCATACCAGCTTAGGATAAATATTCAAGCTTTGGATTTGAATGGCGAAGCAAAGTCAAACTTTTGCAGTTTCTATCCTTACTTTATATTTCACTAATACTTGCAAAATGTGGTTGCTGACCAAATGTTTCAGCCTTAGTGTCTACAGAGACTTTCTGGCTACCGGATTTGGCCCCCATGTTTGCATCATGAGGTGAATGTACAGATACAGGTGGCCAGCTCAGCACCTATGCTGATGTCATGATGGGGCTTTTTCAAATTTTAAAGCCTCCCCCAGAGGAGGGGCTTTCGATCACCCTCGCTTTTCACCACACAAAGCAAGTACTTCAGAAACTCTTGCGGATGAACATAAAGGCTTTGTTCAAAATAGCTGCACGACAAACCTGTATGGTTCATGTGTCATGTTGTTACTTATTTCTGATGCTAAACAACCAGTACTTTGCCCGGCGACTGTCCAAGGATTTGTAGCCAGCTGTACATGTGCAGGTGTGTGTGGATTAACATCACGAAGGTCTAAATGAACACGGGAAGGGCACATATAGCTTCCTCTCCCACAACCCAGACTTCAGACATCACAAAATATGAAATTTGTTTACAGAGGCTGCATTGTTTTCAGAAACCTAAAGTTTAATTTCAGTTCTGGATTATCTATGTTTCCAAATTGCTAAATGACAACTTTAGCAAAAAGAGCGAATTTGAATGGTCATCTATAATATTAAGGGGCTTTTACTGTTAGGGTCCAGGGGATCTGGTACATTCATGGCAGTGGTAGCACCCTCGCTTCAAGGACTCTAGCACAAAATCCAGGATGGCTGTTTAGTACTGAGGGAATGCTGCACTTTTGGAGGTGCGCTGTCTGCCCTCCCAGGTGGGCTTGAAAGATCTCATGCACTATTTCAAAGAAGAGTAGGGGAGTTCTTCTCAATGTCCTGGCCAAAGTTTACCCTGCAACCAAAATCATTAAAAGAGATTATCTGATCTTGATCACTCTGCTGTTTGCAGGAGCTTGCTGTGCACAAAATTGGCTGTCGCGTTTGCTGCATTACAACAGTTCACATCAAAGCTTTTCTTCAAAAGTACTTCATTGGCTGTAAAGCTTTTGAGATGTCCAGAAATTGTGAAGTACTTTGGAAGTGTAAATGTAAGTCTTTTTTTTTAATCAGAGAAAGCGATGCTAAGGTGACTTACATGTGCCACTCACTGAAGTTTACACATACAGCTTCTGTCTTCCAGTGTCATTATTCTCAGTGCAAACAAAGTACCTGGAGAGCACCAGAATTGTAACGATGATATTCCGTAAACCAGAGCCTATAATGACACTAAAAGGCAGCAGCAGTCACTTCCTATGAACTGAAGTGTGACCCTTTATACAAAACTAGAGCTAGAAATTATCATGCCATGGATAGGGGGAAAAAAAATCTGTTAACTGTCTCTATGTTCCTTGAAACAATCGCTGGACAAATCACAATCTGACAGTGAATCTCAGGTTATAATCTGTGAATCGTATTTGTTGAGAGAAGTAATTAAACAGAACAAGAGCATGGAATTAACATTAGTATCAGATACCCTGGCCCAGAAATGCAATTGTGCAGCACCTGCAAGCTCCAGTATGGCGTGTGCACTCTCAGTCTGTGCCAGAAGAGTGCTGTGCGCCATATATCTTAGTGTTAAGGACACTCTCCTGAAAACTGGTGTTAGGATCACTGCCTGTACAAATGCCTGTTTTGGGCTCTTTTGCCAAATTGGTTTGTGAGTGAACATGTTACAGTCAGTTTTCTTGGGTGCACATGAACAATAGCTTAAAACCCCTACCCATCTGATTCACTTGCCGCACTCGCGTAGAGCTTCCAAGCTGACCAATCTCACTCTCTCAGCATAGGGGAGCTGCTTCTGGGTCATGATTGCCGCCTGCAGCTAGTCAGCGTAGTATCAGGGTCTGGCACATTTTGGGTTAATGTGGAACCAAGTACAGTACCATCCACACAGTGAGGTAAGAGATCACATGATCTGCACCGAGGGTCAAGTTCAGCTTCAGAGTGTAGAGTCAACAGAACTTAGAAGGATGAGCCTAATCTTTTAAAATTCCAGGCTGCAGCAAGTCCTGAGAAATCTTTAAAGTAATTCAATGTCAGAAGTGCAGTTTGAAAGAAACACATCGCTAAAACCCAATCCCCAAGCTGGAGCCTGAACACGTGACGTCCGAGCTTGTCCAAAAAAAAGAGAATTAATTAAATATTTCAGGAACATCATGACTGTTCAGCTCATTAAAAAACAAGCAAAAGCTCGAATTAGATGGACACATGAGTTAAAAAAAAACTAAAATGCTGAACAAGGGAAGTCTGCAGGCAGCCATCTGTTATGATCCACAGCTGAGGTTACCCCTGGATAAGCCTGATCCCAGAATGGAACCCATCTTGATAGATCCTAACTTTTATTTAGATACATGGAGAGTAGCTACTGAACAGAGGCATAGGAGTCAGCTGATGAACTTTTAACAAAAGAATAAAACATTTATTCAACAAGAAAAGATGAACTATATTACAATACTCCTCCACCCACAACCTATACCTTTATAGATGCATACAAATTTGTAAGGATAACAGAAGTTACAAAAGCTATCTTACAAGCTAATGTTCACAGTAAGTACACAGTCCATGTAAACCTATAGCATCCTGTGATCAGATGCACCACACTCTGAAACTGAGTGACAGATGCTACCTCAAACAGATCTCTCCTCAACTCTTCCATATGTTTGTCACACCATGAGCCAACCAGCCTCACTGAATTCCGTCCTTCAGATGAGGGTTTCCAATCTCCACTTTCCAGGACCACACCTTGGAACCTTCTCCCAAACTAATGTTTTCGCTCAGATGCCTTCCACAAGGGTTCATCTCCAGGGTTCCAAACTCTCCTTTGATGTTCCTCTTCCCTGGGTCATCACCTGCTGTCTTCCATGCACCCTCTCTCACCAACTCAGCCTTAACAGTACACCACTGCTTCACATGCCCATAGCAAAGAATTACAGACCTTCAGTTGTTCCTTTGAACCTTCTTGCTTCTTGCAAGCTGTTCTCACTTTAAATCTGAAGCTTGGAGCTTTCTTTCTGCCCCTCACTCTTAACTTCACCTTTTCCCTGGTTCCTGTCCTTCCTTTAACTAGAAGGTCTTCTTTGGACTTTCTCTTCTTCCACTCTCCTGGACTTTTAGGGTTTTTCTTAGCTTGGGACTTGTTATCTGTCCCCTTTAGGCTGCTTCTGCTTCACAGCTGCCTTCAAACCAACTGAACTTAAACAGCTTCCAAAACAAACTGCTATCTTTCTTTTGAGTGTGTGTCTGTGGGTGGAACTTGCCTATCTGGCCCCTTTTTGCAAGGCAACAGCACTATTCTTCCTACTCGTGTTTACTTTCACTTTATAGGGGTCGTAAACGTCTCATTAGAAATGCAACCAGCCTTTTAAAGTGAAACTAAAACTCCATTTGACCTTTCTTAACACACAGATACAGAAATACAAATCAAACTTAAACTTTAAAGCTAAAACTCATTCCTAACACCCACAAATACAACTATAACTTACTTAAACTATCTCTATTTCCTAACACATCATTAATTTTCTTTTCAATCTGAGCGTCGTCACCATTGGAGCGGAGCCCACCAAAACCGACAAGTGCAGAAAATTCCTTTGTCTCCAAGTAAACGGCGACGCCATCTTGAAGTCCAGAAAGTTCTTAAAGCAGAACATACACTTTTAAAAATGTAAATATGGATCAGAATTCCACACTTCCAAATCAATTCGGACTAAACCAAGGCCTTATTGATTACAAAATTGGGAACTTTGGAGGAAAAGATTCTTAAGATTTGCTTCAGGTTTAAATAAAACATCAGAAGAGCAGATGAACAAACTGCTTTACTCGGTAGGCCCGATTGCAGGTGACATTGTTGCACGACAGAGAATTGATGAATCATCTACAAAATTTGAAGAGGTTCTAAAATCATTCAAATTTATTTTAATCTGTGAAGCAACAAAATACTCGAAAGAGCTAAAATCAATATGGATGGCAGAAGGTTGCAAATACAGAGATTTGAGCAGCGCAGGAATATTTTAAGGGAAGAGAATAAAATGTGGTGCAGAGGCCAACCCTCAGCTCAGCTAGTTAAGCCACAATGACACAGAGACTATATAAATCAGGGAACACAGTATCCAAACAGGCTAGCAAAGCAACCATGTCAGCGATGTGAAGCAAACCACCCTCACAGGCGAGATCAACGCCTTGCAAGTTCAGCCCAATGCTTCCAATGCAACAGGATTGGACACTATGGCAAACTGTATAAGTCAAAAATTCCAAAACACATAGAAGGCCTAATGATGATCCACGAGGTCGAGACTGCAAACCCTGAAGACTCACAGCCATGTTTCTTGGGTGAGATCAAAGATTTGGTTTCTCATGTTGGAATGCGGACATTTCTGTCAATGACCTAATGAATTTTAAATTAGATACAGGAACCAGTATGACAATTCTGTCAGACAAAGAACTGTGGCTGAAAGACCTCTGGCTTCAAACAATGGGCATACCACTTTACGGGCCTGGAGGAATCTGACTTTCAGTCATAGGCATGGTCCTGGAACCAGTAAGGTATGACAGCAAACAGATCTTCAAGCTGATGTACATCGTCCGTAGCCAGCCTTTCTCTCTCCTGAGCAGGGAAGCCTCTGTAGCCTTGGATCTCCTCAAAACGTCAGATGATGTCAAGACAACTAGTGTCATTAACCAACAGAACTGCACATTCCCAAGTACTCAAACAAGAAAAAGAGTATCCTGAATGGGACTTCAGCTCCGAACTATTTTCTCTCTTTGCAGAGCAGGTCCTGGAAAACCCTCTGTGGTCAGACCAGCCAACCACCCAGGAGATAACCCTCCAATGGAAGAGATGAAAGAGATTGATCAGCAGTCCGAGGAGCTTCTACCTCCGACCCCAACGACAGGACAGCAAATGAGCACTACAACCACTGTCCATACGCTGCAAATGCCAGCCAGCATGCCAATGCCAGAATAGATGCTGGAACCTGGTAGCAACCGTCCATGGCCGACAACGAAAAGCAGAGGCGAGCGTACCACTAAACCTCATTCTTATCACAGAAATGCTCTTCCTCAGCCACCGAGGACACCGAGACTACCCATACTGCACAACAACGGAAAAAGTGAAAGAAGCAATAAAGAGACAATCACAATAGTCACCCATCCCGCAAGAAACAATTTAGATAGCAGCAACCACCAATCAACGCAACAGCCAAACTGACCAAGTGCAGTTCAACACAAAGGAATGGAAGAAAAGAATGAAAATGTACCCAGATGCCAGCTCAACCTACAAACCATCAGGAAGAAGCAGCAAAGACAGAGCCTACCACTCCTCTGACAGAAGTGCAAATGAGAGTTAGAAGGGGCCTTATAACCCTTCCAACTCTCATTCGCACTTCTGTCAGAGGAGTGGTAGGCTCTGTCTTTGCTGGTTCTTCCTGATGGTTTGTAGGTTGAGCCGGCATCTGGGTACAAGGCCTCCAGACTGCCTGAACCTTTAAATTCAAGGACTTGAAGTGGGGCAATGGGGTGGTGATAATGTAGCAATAGTGATAATGTAGTAATAGTGATAATGTAGTAATTTAAGACATTAAGTAAACTAGTATAACTCCAAATACATTAGATGAAGACTTGGGGGCAGATGTATTATAAGGGTCTGGCACATATAAGTTTAATGTGGGACTGAGTACAGTACCGCCCACACAATGAGGAAAGAGAGCACATGACCCATACTCAAGATCAGCATGGTGTTGGACGGTACCATGTGCAGACCTAAACATGGAGACAGCTGCGAGCTTGTACCCTTTACTGTACATTTTTAAATAGTCCTAGTAGTAATTAAGGCATACAGTTAACCTGCTAAAGACTACCAAGATGTAGCTAACACCCTACAACAGTCAGCATTAACAAAGTGAGGTCGATGGGCCAACTTGGTGGATTCCTGCTACCAGCCTCTTTAGGAACATACACCTAAATCACTTCTGAATGCAATTCAACGGTAATCCAACTTCTAGGCCTTTGACTGCTACAACAGGACCCTTTCTAGATCAACGATCCCGAACAATGAGCTTTGTTCCCTTTTCATGGTGTTAAACAATTACATCTTTCTGGTCCAAGATACCTAATAGCTGCCTATTCATCCTCACAGGATCCTACAAATCCGGTGACAAGAAAGGCGGTCCAACAACAGCGTCCTCTCCTAAGCCAACATGCCTAGCATCGAGGCGTTAATCACTCAAAACCAACTCCGCTGGACAGAACATGTCATTCATATGCCTGGCAACAGACTCTAAAGTTAGTTGCCCTACTCGGAACTCAGCCGGCATGAGACTCCCAGGAGGACAGCAGAAACGCATTAAGTATGTCCCTACAGCATCACTGAAGAGGTCAAACATACCTGCTGATTCTTGGGAGATCCTGGCTTGTGACCGAACAAAGTGGAGAAGGCTCATTCGGGAAGGCAGCGAACACCTCAAGAGACTTCTTTGGGAACACGCAGAGACGCAGTCAAGGTGTTGGAGGGTGTTGGAACCCTTCAAGCACTACTTGCCCCATATGTAGCAAAGTCTGAAGATCACGCATGGACTTGTCAGCCACCTCAGAACCCGTCAAACCAGAATGGAAGCAAGTCATCCTGAATCCGGAGGCACTGTGACTTTACTCTGTTCAAATCAAAGAGCTCGGCTTGGTTGGTCCAGATCATCTCGTCTCCAGCATCCTCTTGTAAACAATGACATGAGAAAGCTTCTGCTTGCCAAAGTTTGTTGATAGCTATGCGTATTTTCATAGCTATGAACCACAGATGGTGGGGCTCCTTGTCCAGATAATGTATGTATTCCATCTGGCTACTCCCAGCTGTACAGTGATTCTATGATTCTCAGTAACAAGTTTTATGTGATCACAACACAGGCCAGATAAACAAATTTCTATAAAAAATGTTAACAAATCTTGTGATTTGAAATAAAACAGAGCTCCAGTCTTGTCAAAACGTGATTGCATACAATGAACAGGCCGGGAGAATTTAACACTGGCCCTGTATGTCAGTATACTCACATTGCAGTACTACATTGAGTCATTGTGCGAGCATGCCAACACTGTGAGCAGTTTGAGTGTGGTGAAGTAGTGGTGATTCCACTGGTAAAGTGGACCTCTGCTGCCATAGGTTGTCTGGTGGTCAGCCTATTAATATTTGAGAGCGGGTGAGATCTACAAGTTAATAGCCGTTATTAAGGTAAAAGTGCCTTTAAGTGTCTTCAGGGAATGAGTGCAGAGATCTTTGAACACAGAAACACTGCGAGAAAACTATTGTACCAATTGAAAAGACAAGTAAGCAACGTAATAGCTTCTCGCAGTAATCGTTCCTCTTTAATTCAACAGTGTGTTATCAAAACTGTTTACTTTGAGATCTTTATTTTATTTAATATTGACTTCCACTGCTGACATTAAAAATCTTTTGTTTTAATTTTTATTCCATTACTGTTCTGGAAATGGCTGGATTTTACATGCCCCCACCAGGCGTGTTTTTGGCAGGGGCGGAGGGCACGGTACCTACCCCACCACCTTCCCTCCCTCCCTGAACTCAACCCCATAATGTCGGACTGGGGCCGAAATCGGCAACCTGCCCACCATATTTAAATAAACAATCAAAGGTCAGTTGAGCTTGTTAACAAGCAAATTGACCCCGATAAGATGCTGCCCACGCCATAATACGGTTGGTGTGGGCAGTCGGGCGGGAGTAGGCTTTTAAAAAAACCATTTCAAAGGGCAGGGAGGAAAGGGGGGGTTAATTATTTTCTGGGGGGTGCCCTTTGCGCATCAGAGGGCAGCCCCCCAAGATAATATCAAGCCCCCCACTTTCTTCCTTCCTACCTGCCTGCTCTCTAAACCCACCACTCCCACACCCCTGTCCTCTCCATCCCTATACTGCCCAAACCCTCCCCACCCAAGACCCCATTCTTTCCTTTCTGCGGGATCTTTGGGCCTTCTTCTTGGGCCTGCTTGCAGCCCCGGCAGCGCCCACTAATGCGCTCTCAGCATTGCTGGGACTGCTGGCAGCTCCTGAGGGCAGGGCGTCCTCCCTAGTGAGGGGCAGAAGTCCCACACTGCCCCAATTTAGCCCTCCCACAGGGCATTATGGCTGGTGAGCAGATTGGCCCCACACCGACTTTGTTTCTGGTGCGGGGGGGGGATGCGATCCGCCTGCCACACCACTCCCACACCCCCGCCCCCCCCAAACCCCTCTAATATCCTGCGCTGGATTACAGTTCCCTGTGCATTTATGCACGGGGCCAAACACAATCCTTATCTCACCTGATAGTCCATTAGGGATAATGCCAACAAAGGTCATGTTGGCAACAAGTCTGCCCTGGCTTTTAAATCACCTTTGTTGCTGCCCCAGCTCAGAGCAACCAGCTCACTGCAGACTTCTGGCCGATGTGGCGTGGTAACAGGCTCCACTGCATTTATCAATTTGACATTAGGGAAACTGTAACATTTTCTTTGTAGCAGAAATCTGCACCTGTCAAAAAATGTGGTTAAAATATATTGCATGGTTTTTAAGTACATTATTCCAGTGATTTAGGATGTACACTTTTGATCTACACAAATTGAAAGGGCAGCTGTTACTTTCAATCAGTCTTTGTCTTCCATGATTATTCTGTTCTCAGACGTATGAAATAGGAGCAGGAGTGTGGGTCATTAGACCCTTTGAGCCCGCTCCACTATTCAAAATCCTAGAACTCCATAACAGCACTATGGGCGTACCTACACGACATGGACTGCCATGGTTCAGAAGGCTGCTCACTACCACCTCCTCAAGGGCAATTAGGGATGGACAATTAATGCTGGCCTTGCCAGCGATGCTCAAATTCCACGAATGAATTTTTTAAAAATTGTCACAGTCCTCCTCAGCATTGACCATCCCTCCAATTTGGAGTCATTCACAAATTTAGAAATTGTTTTTTGAATCCAAAGTCTATAACTCGTTAATATAAATTATGAACAAAACTTTTCTGAGTAATATCTGCTTTACAGGAAAGGTTTGGATGAAGAAGTCATCCCAGAATACCTTTGCTGTTGTCTCCCCATTATACTTAAATGTCCATGAGAACAATTTTATGATCCCCCTGGAGGCCAAGAACCAAACTTA
Organism: Cetorhinus maximus; assembly: GCF_964194155.1. Classification (NCBI taxonomy): domain Eukaryota; kingdom Metazoa; phylum Chordata; class Chondrichthyes; order Lamniformes; family Cetorhinidae; genus Cetorhinus; species Cetorhinus maximus. The sequence goes on from NC_135896.1 coordinate 6,529,775, forward strand.
CCAAATGACCCCAATAGAAAAAAACCTAAGGACAAGACTTCACTTTTTATAATTTTTACTTTAACAGTCAAACAAGAATAAACATAAATTAAACATGAATTAATATGCAAATTATCTTCTGTAGAAACTATAAATTACACTTTAAATGGCCAATACAACAAAGACAGATCTCACAGCTTTACTGGCAGTCCCCCTTAGCATACATGGCACTACATGCAGCCACAAAGTTCTTCACAACTCTGTCTTTCTCAGGTAGAGTTCAAGTCCTTTTCTTCACACAGCATTTGGTCACCAAGTCACCTCCAGCAATAGCTTGACCCCACCTGAGTTCCACTGGTACAGTCATCAACAAAAGTCCTTAGCTCAGCTCACAATGTCCTGATGGCATAGATTCCCCAGAGTAACCTTCATCTGACCATTCAATAACGTCCTGGTACACTGCATGGCCGTCTTTGGTAAAATAACTGAAGCAGCGACAGTAACTTTATTTCACTATCCCTCCTGCCAAACCCAGTCTTTAGGCTTTTCTTTTCAGCTGTCCCACACACACAATTCCCCACCAACTGCCTGCTTTGACCGCCTGCTGAAGTTTTGGTTTCTCTTTCAGTCAGTGACTGGTTTCAAAGCCGGTAATTTTTTGAGACAAAATTAGTGCAGACAATAGCTCACACACAATTCCGCCCTTGGTCTCACAAACTGGATTTCAGACAACAGGGAAATATGACAAAGTCTCATTTGAAGGGCCTAACATGACAGTGACAATACAGCTCTCGAGTCTATACTAAAAAAACTGAGGTGACTTGAATTGAGAAAACTGCAGAGATGACAATTTAGGGACAAGCTGAAAAAGTCTTTCATGTGATTGAAGGAGTGGCACAGATTGGAAACCTACTTAAATATGAGATATGTTTATTTTTAGGCTTGACCTACATCAAAATAGGTCACATTTTTAAACTAAACCTGGTGTGAAATTAATTGTGACCTAAATTCCTTCTTTTATTTTAACTGTTTAGTGCAGTCAGAGAAACTGAAAGGTGGCAGAGCAGAACATGGCTTAGAAATAAGGTCATAAAATCAAGAATAGCTTGAAATCCTTCAGTGAAGCAGTTTTAAAGGAAACCAACAAACGTCATTGCATCCATACAAACATTAACAACAAGCTTTGTAAATTTTCCAAAAAAAAAATCGGATAGTCTTTAAAAAGCAAATGATGATAGATACAAGTAGAGAGTTCAATTTAATGTTTTCTGTTGTGGTGAAATGCATTTGCTGTGCATTTAGCCCGGGAAAATGTATTGTGTTGTGAGGCGAGCTTTGAGTCACGTAGATATATACCTGAGGCTGCACCAGTCAACTTAATTTAGGTACATCTGACAGAACTACAAAGGAGTGGAGTTTCAGAAAGAGAAGATTTTCAAGCCACAGGCAAACTGAATCTGGACTGCACAAGAAACCTTTAAAAATGATTAAAATTGACAGGACCAAAAGATAGGTGAATCGCATTTGCAACATGCTTATTTTCTGCAAACTAGATTAGACCTAATTCCTAAAAAGTAGGGTTTAGTTTAGTGATTTTCTTTCTCCTCCTTCCCGCCTCCACCCTGCCATCACCACAATACCCCAGTATCAACATAGTGCAATTATTCATCTCTCCCACAGTGGACATGATTTTTTTTCAGTTCCCCTCCAGAGGTCACTTTTCAACCTAGCAATCTTCCAAACTACTCTATTTGTTTGAGAGGCCACACCCTCAAATTGTTTGACATGCAACATAAGAACATATGGTATCATTAGACATGGACTTTTGATATTTTACATTCAAATATAGCATAATGATGCATCTCAGCATCACTTGAACTGTGAATAGTGTACAGTAAGTATAATTGTAGATTGTATTCTATGAAATATAGGCTGTGCCTGGAGAAAGCACTTTGAGCTGTATGGTGCTTGGGTGAAGTATTCATGAATATAATCATGCGAGCAGCTTCAGATTATATATTAGGCTAACAAACAGCTTTAAAATATCTTGACTTAAATGCAGTTCTCTTTTTCTGTTTTCTGTATGATATATTGGTACCACCGTGCTAAATAAAGCTGATGACCAGAATGCTTTTTGTCCACTCCTTAGATGTCTGTCAGAAGGATGTGTTTAGTGTTGATGCCAGTGGTTCATAACCTATTTTAAAGAAAACGTGGTGATGTGGGACATCACAGACAAGCAGTTAATTTCAAATGGTAAACATATTGATCAGGCTTCAGTTATTGTCAGTTAGGTCTGGGGATAACTATAATGTTTGAAACCAGGCCCAAATTGTAATGTATTAGGAGATATGGGGCAGGATTTTCCCCCCGTCGGGGACGAAGTTGAAGGGCGGGCGTGCACAGGCACGCTTCCGATCGGCACCCCCAATTGGGGGCGCAGTGCCATTTTACGTGGGTGGGCCAATTAAGGCCTGCCCAGCGTGACATCTGCACAGAAGCACTATGCGCTCCCTGTGCAGGTGGGTGGGGGGTGGGGGGGGGGGGGGGGAATCCCAAAATCGAGAGTGCGCTCTTTCGTGCATGTGCACGAAAGAGCGCACTCCTCTCCTTGAGGCTAAATGCAGCCTCAGGGAGATCATCTGTAAATGTAAAAAAGCTAAAAAGAGAATAATAAAATTTTCCTAACATGTCCCCTCATGTGACACTGTCACATGGGTTGGGACATATCCATAATTTTTACAAAAACTTTATTAAAATATTTTAAAACCTACATGAAACCTCATCCCACCCGTGGATGAGGTTTGGTGCTTTTTCTAGTTCGCGCCGGGGCTCCTGGCCTGCCCACCAACCTTAAGGTTGGATGGGCAAGTCCTTTAGTTACTTAATTGACTCTGTCAATGGCCTCAATTGGCCATTGACAGGTCGGCAGGCACACAGCTGATTTCGCTGCGCCCCCACCCCCCCTACCTGAAAATTTAAACGGGGCGCAGGGACGTCGGGAGTTCCGCTCGACGTCACCGCGCATCATTTTACGCGTCAGCGAGCGGGCCCCGCCCCCGCTCACCGACATGTAAAATCCTGCCCCATGAGATCAGTTTGCCTTTATTGACTGCTTTTTCTGTACCCAGGAATAGAGTGACTCCATTAAAGCCAAAACATTTAACATTTTGCTAATCTTAAATCGTATTTCTCATTTTAGTTTTAGATAGATAATTGCAGCTAAGCCTAAATGCCAAAGCTCCTTATTTCTAATGTTTTCATGTTAGCTTTGCAATGATGATGCTTCGTCCAATGAAAAATGTTATACTTAACTCAACAGCACTACGCATATTCTGTTGTCAAATAACACTGGATTTACACCGTCAGTGATGAAATGAAATGCTGTAAATTGCTTCTTTTTTCCTGTATACAATTCAACTTTTTCATTTAAGGCAAAATAGAAAGCTTTCAATTAAACTGATTTATTTGAGCCAAAGCAAAAAACCAAAATAAGCACTGGAAAGTCCTGCCAAACCTCTTAATCATGATATTCACTCATGTACAGCCACGAGTGGAGATAGGATATAGCCGAGGGACGCTCTGGGGAAACAGGAAGAAAAGAAATGTGACGCTAGGTGGGGAGAGATGACCACAATAAAGTTAAGCTGCTGCTACATAAACTTTTTGATGATGGCATCTGGTTTATCAAGGAAAGAGAGTTTATTTTTGGTTATAAAGCTTGATTTCTGATAGTATGAATGTGTTGGTCTTCAGAAAAAGAATCTACTTTATAAACCTGGGACACCTGCTTTAACAATCAAAACGTAAGATAGATTATAGCATGTTGGCAAAACCACTTTAACCGAATCCTATCCATGCAAATAAATCTGGATTCCATTTTTTTTTTTATTTTGGTGTGTTTTCTTTCTTTCCCTTTTCTTTGCTGTGTCTCGTGACAAGGCAGCTTCCTGCCTCTTCGAGATGGTAACTAGATAATGTGGCTTACATCTTTCTGAGGTCTAACATTTCCTTAGAATGCAGCACTTAGTTATAGTTTAAACACCCATGTAAACCACAGTTTATTAGCCACAGTTGTCTTTGCAATATGATTCATATATTTAATACTAATGACCAAATAAACGAGTTAAGTAATATAAGAACCTGTGTTTTTTTTTGACAAAATATTTTTCTTCACTTGTGTATTCTCTGCAGCTGAAGAACTGCAACCAAGAGGCCAACTGAGGAAAATCACATGGTGAATTCCTTTGTAAGATAACTGGCCTTGCACCAAACACATGCCTTTCTTGCTTTTTCTGTGTCCTAGAGTTACACCCTAGAGTGATCATCAGTTCTTTATCTCACAAGCTTTTAGTAATGACCCTTATGTTTGTTTATGTCTGTAAAACCTTTACTCAAGTCTATGAAATGGTGTTGGAATGTGGCATTCTTCTGTTTGGTATCTCTTGTACAGGCATGGCTTGGTGCTGTATAAAATTTGTTCAGATTTCTCTTTTCATATCTAGATGCATAGCTCGAAAAGGAGGGACTTTACAGCACATCATGAAGAATTTGGAGTTAACTTAGAGAATCCACTTAGTGAGTCCACTTGCAGCAAGCTGACCTTAATTTGTTACCATTCTGTCACTGTCCAAAGATCATCTTTGACACTACTTGGTCTTCAGACCAGGGTTTGATGCCTACTTCAAGTGACTAGAGACTGAAAATGAGTGGTGTGGGTTTCTGGAGAAATATGACACCAGTGGCCATACAATATAATCTGGTTCAAGGGGTTACGAGGGGAGAACTGTTTGAGTATGCCAGCATTCCTCTTCCTCGCACTTATTATTTGACCTGGAAATCCTGTTGTCACTTAGTTCCCAGTACTCATTTCTGGATCATGGTGTTGCCGTAACTGGGACCTTTGGTTGGAACTGGTGAGCTAAGGAGAGTCAGATTAGTAACTGGTCTTGAAGTCAACCCAGGTGGTGTTTTTCTTGGTGGACCTGAAGCTAATATGTCATAATTGCAGGGGCTTCTTCATAATTAATGTGATCACTAAGGAATTGGGACACATCTTGATACAGATGGCTCCAGGGATTAGATCTTTCTCTGAGTCAGTGCCAGCAGTTCTAAATCAATCAGAGAAATCTCTGATCTGGAGTTCAAACTGGAGGTTTTGAAGGGCTTTGGAGGGTGATGGGAGCAGAGAATGAACTAATGTTTGCAACCAGGAAGGAAGGAAACTGAACAAATTAAATATGTCTCATTGAAACAGTGGATGCTAAACCCTGACACATACATGGAGTTAATTCTCAATGTCTTATGATATGCACAACATACAGCTATTCTTTTGTGCTACACAAAAGGTTTAGGTCTGAGATTAAATTTGTTAGTTTTATAACATCCAGTATGGAGAGACCACGGAATGTCTTGAACTTTATTTCCTGAACCAAGACTAAAGCATGGAAGACATTGCATGGTTCCAAACCCAGAAAAAGAATGGGAACCTATTTCTCCACACCACAGAGATCTTGTACTCCCTAGCTAACACTTTTAAGATTTAAAGCATATTATGCATCTTCAATTGGCATTCCGAGGTGGAAGAATTTTGCTGCCATGAACTATGGCTGAGGTCCTTTGATTGCTTCTCCAGCATGTTCTGTTATGAAAAAAGTACTGATTTTGTGTTAGTTTTGAAATTGTTTCAATTTTAAACAGGCACTGCAGTTCTGATTTTAATTCTTTATATTTCTTTTTAACTACAGAAAGAACGAGCATATTCCTTTTGTGGAACCATAGAGTACATGGCTCCAGAAATTGTTCAAGGTGGAGATGCAGGACATGATAAGGTATATGATCACTGCCAAAGTTTGCACTCTATCACAAGTAATTTGTCTGAAATGCGCGGATAGTCACCGTAGTCACCCTGTCATATTATTCAGTACTTAACCGTAATGCCTGTGCTTCAGTAGGATTTTCATACTTCACACCTGTAACATTGTAAATCTCGTGACCTCTACCACCGAGAAGGACAAGTGTAGCAGATGAATGGGAGCACCACCATCTGCAGTTCCCACCCCACCCTCCCCCAAGCTATACACTATCCTGACTTGCAAACACCTGTATATCACCATTCATTCACTATCGCTGGGACAAAATCCTGGAACTCTGTTCCTAACAGAACTGTGAGTGTACCAATATCACATGTTCTGCAGCGGTTCAGGAAGGTGGCTCACTAGGGCAATTAGGGATGGGCAATAAATGTTGGCCTGGCCAATGAAGTCCACGTCCCGTGAATTAATTTTTTTAAAAGCCTTAGAAGTTAATTCTTTACACAATTTCACAGTCTTTAATTAAAAATGCATTAACCCCAAAATTGGTTCAGAAGATTTTAGAATTGAATGTTTAACCTTTCAAGTAAAGAACAAGAAATCCATTCCATAAACAATCATTGTTGACAATCAGGAAGGAACACAAAGGTGCTGCTACTCATGGGTCTTGCATAAATGAGCACTTTATTGTAGAAATGTTTATTAATATTGTAAATGAGACTTGTCTGAAGTGAATCTTTGAGAAGTTATTCTCCTGGTTGCTTGAAAGCCTCTTGGTTAAAAAAAAAACAAAGAAACTCAGAAATCCTCACATGAATGCGAGGACCTCCCTTGGTACCAGTTCAGGAATCTACTGCAAACTTTCTCAAAAATTACTTTGAGCGGTTTGACTGGTTCATTACAAACCATGACAGGTAACTGTTTACATTAGAATTTGCCATCATTGACATTTACTTAGACTGTTCTAATGTTAAATGTTAAAAGCGTGACTCAAATTTTGACTACAAGAGCTAGGATTTGTGGACAGGGAGTGCATGAGTAGACATACATACCTGTAAGCTGGATTGTTTAAAGGCTAGCAGTGGGTTATATGTTATTATTGAGAGTCCTATACGCAGCTCACTCTTCACTTAGTCACTCATAAGTTAGCTCAACAGTGAATTTAAACCTGTATTTACCTGTGGCCTGTTACATATTGTGCATTATTTTAATTGCTACAACTTTATCTTCTTGCAGTTTTTCCCTTATATGCCGTGTTATTGTCTCCTCCACATCCATAATATATTTTTCTTTCTCCACCAGCACTCCCATCAGGGGAGTGGATTAGTCCACTTACAGACGTTTTAATGTTGCTCCTTCCCCAGTGCTTGAGGTAAGGGGAGACCACCACCTTCTTCAAATGACCTCGTTAAGATTAGGAAACTGGCCTCTTCCCATCCCTTTCCACACCCCTATGGAGAAAGTTTTAATGTGAATAACTTGACATAAATTTAATTCTCCAGAGTTGAGACTTTCAACTTGAGAGCTTCATGTTTTTAACTTTGGAGCTGTGCTGTAGTGTGTTTCACATCGTAGTTCTATACTTGTAAAGTGAGTATCATTAAACAGAGCTGCTTTTAGTCAACAACAAGTTGTAAGCACTGCACAACATTGTTATTGTTCAACAAAGAACCAAATTAAAGGCTACGAACAAGAATTTCCTCTGTCCATACACTTTTGCTTTTTTCTTCTCGACGACATACAAGTAAATGCAGTAGCAGATCAGACTGTATGAGGTACAGTCTTTTTGTAACTTAACACTAGCCCTTTTCTTTGTTCAGTCTGTAGATTGGTGGAGCCTTGGAGTCTTGATGTATGAACTGAAAACTGGAGCATCACCTTTTACTGTTGATGGAGAAAGGAATTCACAAACTGAAATTTCGAAGTAAGGAGTGCAATTACTGTTGCTAGTTGAAGTTCACCAGATAATTACAGGCTAAGAAGCCCGCTTGGCCCATCTTAGCTCTTCTATTCAGAAAGACAGGGTTAGATGAAGTCGGGTGGGAGGAGGCCTGATAATCAGTGGCACGGACCAGTTGCACCAAATGGCCTGTTTCTGTGCTGTTAGTTCTATGTAATCCTAGAGTTCTCCCATTGAAGCATCCAGTAATTCTCTACATGATTCCAGGGTTTTCACCTCTACTATTCCTTCTGTGAATCCATTCTGTGTTGGTCAATCTTTATGTGAAGAGGAATTTCCTGATATCAGTCTTAAAATTACTTTTTACTAGTTTTGAATTTGTGTCCCCTTTCCTACACCAGAATTTAATTCAAAGTACTGAACAGGTTCACTTTTTCCTCAATGTAGTAACATTTTATATATCATTCAGATCACTAGTTAGAAACCTCTTTTCTAGGCTAAAAGCTCCTGTTTCTCAAGAACTCCAATTTCTTTCAGCTTTATCCTTAGTCATTTAAACTCAATCTGTGGAGTATATGTCATCTATATCTCCTTCCCATGTGTAGTATTTAATGCCTGTCTGCCCTAAACTTCATTAGGGGAGGTGGTGGCATAGTGGTATTGTCACTGGACTAGTTAGTAATCCAGAGACCCAGGGTAATGCCCTGGGGACCTGGGTTCGAATCCCACCACAGCAGATGGTGACCTAAATCTATTGATGACCATGAAACTAAATGATTGTTGTAAAAACCCATCTGATTCACTAATGTCCTTTAGGAAATCTGCCATCCTTACCTGGTCTGGCCTACATGTTGACTTTTAAATGCACTCTGAACAAGGGCAATTAGGGATGGGCAACAAATGCTGGCCTAGCCAGCGATGCCCACACCCCAAGGACGAATAAATAAAAATCTACCGTCGCTCTGTACACATACAAATTTTGCTCAGTTTATTTTGTAATTTCTGAGATGCCTCCTCCATTTCTCCAACCTGTTTGGTATTATTTGTAAATTTCAGCACTTTGCATTGAGTATTTGAATCCATGTCATTTATATAAATAAATGGCACTGAGGTAGGTACTCCACTAAGTACATTTTACTCAATCAGATATGAAGTTGAAAGTTTAGCATTTAAGCTCACTGAGTTGTCTAGACCCCTTTTAAAGTTTAACAATTAAACAACTTATTTTTCCCCATCAGGAGAATTCTGAAAAGTGATCCTCCATATCCTCCAGAAATTGGTCCTTTGGCTAAAGATGTAATGAAGCAGCTTCTGATTAAAGATCCTAAGAAAAGGTTGGGTTCTGGTCCAGGAGGTGCTGATGAAATTAAGTCTCACCCCTTCTTCCAGGTGAGGAAATTAAAATGTGGTAAATACTTAACTGTGATCTTTTTGATAGCTGTGAATGGAATCTTGTTCATCTGCAATAGGTTAGGTCAGATAAAAACATCATAACCAGGTTTAGTTATTCCATTCCATTTCAGGATATGATACACCTGACCCAAATATCTTCTTTGCAGTGCTCGAAACAGCCAGTAAATAGCAGTGGAGGCCACTTACATGAAGAGGTCATAAATATAGCACCATTGTTGTCCAAAACTAAGATGGAGCCATTGGTGGGGCGTGGAATGGGTGGGTGAGTTCTCCCAATCATTTTAAGGTGGGCCAGCATGGCTTTGGAGGATTTCCTCCATTCTGATCCCAGGAACCTCAACCCCCTGTCTTCAGTTGTCAGGTTCAGACCGCATGGGTCCCAGCTCAGCCTTCAAACTGAGTAATCGGCATGCTCCAGTTCCCAGCTCAGGCCCCTCCCCTGCCAAGTTGGCCAGGTATTCAGTTTGACCCTCTCCAGTTCACTAGAGTGAGCTCTGCTACCTTTCCAAGTTAAAGGTGCTGATTATGTACTAGGTGCTGTACCTTTGGAAATTGCTACTTAAACCAGGGAATTACTGTATTTTTGAAAGGTCACAGATTCTCAAAGGCTGTTGGCAACTAAATCTGAATTACAGAAATGCTGAATACACTGCTGTATTTTATCAAATTGATTATTTATTTTTTGATCGCTGATATTTTTAATTTAAATGTATTTTAATACTCCCTGCACCTATGAATTAGAGCTGCTGTTATAACTGCTTATAATTTCTCAACTGAGTTTACTATTAGGTAGCAGAATTTGAATGTTCTGCTGGGTTGCAGCAGTCATTAGGCTGCAGAAATAATGAAAAATAATGCAAAAGACTTGCATTTATTTCATGCCTTTCACATCCTCAGGATGTCTGAATGCACTTCACAGCCAATGAGTAACTTCTTTAAGTACAGTTACTGTCGGTTTGTAGGTAAGTGTGGCAACCGGTATGTGCACAGCAAGGTTCCTCAATGAGATAAATGGCAAGCTAATCTGTTTTTGTGTTGATTTGGGGATTAAATGTTGACTCGGACAATGGGAGAACTCCACCCACTCTTCTTAGACTGGTGTTGTGTCCTCTTTTGCATCCACCTATGAGGCACCATGGTGCCCACCAACCTGCCCCTCCCCCTGAACACCCACCCCCAGTCCTGGCTAAAAGGTTAGGGGAGCTGCCCAGGGAAACAACGGCTGCCCCGCAGCCATTTAAAGGCAGGAGACGGGATTTCTGCTCCTCAGAGACAAGAGGTCCCGCCTCTGAAAGCTGCCAATCAGAGGCATTTGGGGCTTGAGGAGACGTTCAGCAATGGATCAGAATTTTGTAAGTGTTTGGGAGTTGGGAGGAAAAATGGGGTATGGAATTTAAGTGGCCATGGGGTGAGGGAAACCTGAGGGAGTCTTCTGGAGGGCCCAGGGAGCCAGTTAAGGAGGGATTCCCCTCTCCTACCTACCACCAGGGAAACCTGCCAGGCTGACCACTTGGCATGGGCTTCTCCCACCGTCAGTTTAATCACCTCAGCAGCAGGACGCCCACTGGTAGGCAGATGCATGACACTGACGCCCCCGCCACTGGTAAAATTGTTGTGGGGGCAGGGGAGGTGACAGGAAAGCCGCCTATTGGATTTAACTCGTCCCATGCCTTCAAATCTGCTAGCGGGGAATGTTAAATCCAGCCCTTTGTTTAACATCTCATCTGAAAGACAGCACCTTTAACAATGCAGCATTCACCCAGTACTACATTGAAGTGTTAACATAAGTTACGTGCTCAAGTCCCTTGAGTGGGGCTTGAAACCATAACCTTCTACACAATTTTAATAGGAGTTAATGAAGAGGAGCACCCTGACTAATCTCCACCTCTCCCACTCCAACCATCCTCGAACTTCAGTGCCCTGGCCATTTCTGGTACAACTACTGCTTGGGATTAGCTAGCTCAAACGAAAACAGTGATGGATTGAACCTCAGATCACCCCTTCTTTGTGATTTAGTCCCATAGTGTGTTTTTTTCCTGCTACCCCTATGAGTTTCTAGGGTGTCTAGCCAGTGAAGTACTTTTTGAAGTGTAGTCAATATTGTAATGTAGAAAACCCGACTGCCAATGTGGACACAGGAGGCTCCCACAGACAGCAATGAAATAAACAACCAGATAATCTGTTTCTTCAGGATAAAAATTGGCCAGAACACCGGGGGAAACTCCCCTATTGTTCTCCAAATAGAATCTCAGAATTGTTACAGCACAGAAGGAGACTATTCAGCCCATTGTGTCTGCACCAGCTCTCCGAATGAGCAATTCACCGGGTCCTATTCCCCCGCCTTCTCCCCGTAACCCTGCACAGCCTTCCTTTTCAGATAACAGTCCAATTCCCATTTGGATGTTTCAATTGAACTTGCCTCCACCACACTCTCATGCAGTGCCTTCCTGACCCTAACCACTTGCTGCGTGAAAATACCGGTGCAGACACGATGGGCGAAATGGCCTCCTTCTGTGCCGTTAAAACTCTGTGATGTTTTTCTCATGTGGTTTTTGCCAATTACTTTAAATCAGTGTCCTCTCATTCTCGAACTTTTCATGAGCGAATAGTGCAGTGGGATCTTTTCGGTCCAGCTGAGAGGGCAGACAGGGCCTCAGTTTAATGTTTCATCTGAAAGGCGGAACCTCTGGCATCTATGAGATTAGAGAAGTGAAAGTGAGCTGATGTGCACATCAACTTCAAAGTATTTGTGTGAGATCATCAAGCAATTATACCTTCTACTAAGCTTTAGATGAGAAAAATAAATGACCAGTTTGAAAGTTAATATCTCCTTAATAATTACGCAGTGGATTTTTCTGTCCTTCATTTCTACTGTGTGTGAGAGAGATGCAGAGATGATCCTGCAATCTAGAATTAATCTTTTCAAATTCTAGCTCTCTTGTTTGATTTCCCTGATCTGTGCCTGGTAGTTTGGCACTAATTGACTTTAGCTATTGAAAGGCAGGTCAGCTAGGAGTCACTTTGCTGTGTGCACGGGCATGGTGTGGTAATAAAAGATTAGGGTTCAGCTATGATGTTTCCTGCAATCCAATAGGGTGCTGACACAAGTCTTGCACGTCAAGGAAAGCTACTTGAGTGATCTAATGGAGGGATATCAGGTGCCTTTTGAACCATACTGAATTCAGAAGCCTGTGTCTGGGGAGGGAGAGAAAATTAGAAATAAAAAATAAAATGGGCTGTTATTTGGATATTGCAGCTGTGTCAACATTTTAAATATTAATTGTGGCAAATAACTAAACTATTACTTTTTTAAATTTACTCAGATGGAGCAGATTGTATGAATTTTTCAGATATCTGGAATTGCAGTAATGAATTATAACTAACACTAACAAATAACTAAATATTTGTCAAATTTCTATGTTTGAGATATCTTACTATGTTACAGCAGCTGTATAACTGCAAGTTGTTGTTCATTGTTAGTAACATTCTCTACTATGTTTTTGATATTGGCAGAAAATAAACTGGGATGAGTTATCTGCCAAAAACATTGAAGCTCCATTTAAACCAGTTATCAGGGATGAGTTGGATGTTAGCAACTTTGCTGAAGAGTTCACGGAAATGGATCCTACGTACTCACCCGCGGCGTTGCCTCAGAACTCTGATAGAATCTTTCAGGTCAGCACCGTTGAAGCAGTGTCAAAGCTTTTGAATTAGATTCTTTGGAGAACATTTGTTTCACCTTCGTCAAAACCATTTTTTAAGGACTTAAAAATATTAAACACTATTTTCAAACCATTCGTTCAACTTCATTGTTGAAATAATCCAAAGGGTTTGCTAAATGGACAATCAGCCCTTCAGAAGCTGCAAATGATATGAACAGATTTCAATAGCCAAATGACCAGCTGTAGTCTTGAAGTAATGAGAAAAAATCCAGGTGAACATGTGTCCTATACACAACAGAATGCTTATTGCTTACTATACAGTGACACTGGCTTAGTGGCCATTGTAAATTAAGATAATTTTCTTCTCACACCCATTCAATTCAGGCCAGGCCCATATTGGTAAACAGCTGTGCTTTTCATTCCCTTCCTTTCCCTTCACATCTTCCTTTCCTCTCTCCCCTGCCTATCCCCTCTCCCCTGCCCCTCTCTCCCTCTCCTCGAGTCTCCCTCTCCCCTGCTTCTCCTTCCCTCCTTGCCTCTCTTCCCTATCCCTCTCTCCCCCTCTTTCCTCTCTCTCCCCCTTTCCCCTCTCTCCCCCTCATTCCTCTCTCTCCCCCCTCCTCTCCTCTCCCACTTTCCTCTCTCTCCCTTCGCACTTTCCTTTCTCGTTCTTTCCTCTCTCTCTCCCTCTCCTCCCGCACTTTCTCTCCTGCACTTTCTTCTCTCTCCTGCACTTGCCTCTCTCTCCCGCACTTTCCTCTCCTGCGCTTTCCTCTCTCTCCCGCACTTGCCTCTCTCTCCCGCACTTGCCTCCTTCTCCCGCACTTTCCTCTCTCTCCCGCACTTTCCTCTCTCTCCCACGCTTTCCTCTCTCTCCCTTCTTTCTTTCTCCCCCTTTTCTCTCTTTTCCACTCCCTCTCCCCTCCTCTCCTCACTTTCCTCCTGCTCCCTTCCCTCTCTCTCTCCTGCCCTTCCTCTCCTCCACCCTCTCCTCTCCCCCCAATGTTCTATGGTTTGTCTTCCATGTAATACTTAAATTCGTCCTCCTATCACGACAGTGATTCTAGTCTTAAAATGCCCTCTCCAAACCTAGCCTTGCTGGAAGAAAAGAATCTATAATTGTGCTGTTGCCTGATTTGCCACAGCTAATATATAGATACCTTGAAATTTACATAAGCTGACCATTGTGGTTTAGTAAATTCCCAATAACAACAATTATTGTTAGCAAATGATAAATCACAAGAGAATTTAAAAACATCTAATAGAATATTTGAAAGGTGAATGTAAAACCAGAACTTTAACTAAAAATAGAACGGTACTTAAATATAAGTTATTATTTCACTGCTTTTGCAGGTGGCATCCTGAAAAATGATAAAAGCTTCGGAGGTAATATGGGACAGAATTTTGCCCTTGTCGAGTGGGCTCGGCGGGGGGGGGGCATTGGGAAGCATTGCGGCCGGACTCCGATTTCACACCGGCTGGCCTATTAAGGCCCGCCCAGTGTGAAACGCAACTAGCAGCACTCAGCGCTGCCTGTCTGGGCAGGGAAGGAGGGCAAACGCAAACTTCACACAGGCGTGCGAATGCATGCCTGAAAATCTCCCTGAGGCACAGAGCTGCTTCAGGGAGATGAACAGTTTTAAAAATTTGAAATAAAAGATTTTAAAAATGTTATAAAACATGTCCCCTCATGTGACTCCATCACATGAGTGGGGACATGTTACAAATGAAATTTTAAAATTTATTTTATTTTTATTTGATGTTGGATGAGGTTTCCAAAAAAATGCAAAGGCCGCTTGGCCTTTTCGCCTGCCCGCCAACCATAAAGTTGGACGGGCACCAAAAAATTTGTTCCAGTGACCTTATTAATGGCCTTAACAAGATTTTTAATTATCGGTGGGCATGCTGTCGACTCTGGTGCGTGCCCACCAACCGAAATATCGCGCAATTGCGCGTTGACGTCGGGACGCTCGTCCAATGTCAACACGCGTCATTTTACACTCGAATGGGTCGGGCGCACGCTTGCCCATCAAGGTAAAAATTCTGCCCATGATAATATTTAGCGCTGTTGACAACATAGCTTCTTGTGAACAGCAGCAGTAAATTCTGGTCTGACGTGTTTACACCCAGAAAATAGGTTTAAACGAAAAACACCTTTGGGGTCTTGACCTTGTTAGTGGGTGTGAGACTGTCAGTGTGATAATTACATAGCAAGTTTATGCCAATTCACTCGAATGTGGGGGAGCTTCATGAATGCTGGAAACAGAGAGTTTTTGGGGTGGATGAGCAAAAATGCTTGACTTTTTCTGGAACAAGATTATGGGGGCTGTCATTCTGAAAATTATGAATCATACAGTTCAGCCTACTTCTATGACTTTATGTCACTAAAATGAGACATGGTTTAGTTTGTATTTAGTCAACAATTGATAGTCTGCAGCTGTCTCTCCTGTGGATAGTTTTTGATCTATGGATATTTTATGTTATAGGGTGTTGGTTACTCATTTCAAACAATTGCGGCGGGACACAGAGAGGCAGATGGAACGGGTGACACATAATCCAAGATGGAACTGGCAAGGTTCCCTTTTTAAAATGGACGCTTGCTTACAATCAGTATTTTCCCTCCGGCCTAAAATCAAGTTCTGACTTGACAGTCTCAAACTTGTCTTCTCAGACACTCCAGTTTGGTAGGTCTGAAGAAGTCCTTGTAGTCAGACGTAGGTTAACCATAAGTCTTTATTGACTCTTAGAACTATTTACAAATATGGAGTAAAGGGTACAAGTTAGGAGTTGTCTCCATGCTTGCTGGTACACATAGTTCTCTCCAACACTTGACTGACCCTGGGTGTGGGTCATGCGCTCTCTTACATCACTGTGCGGGAGGTACTGTATTCAGTCTCACGTTAACCCTAAATGTGCCGGACCCTTATACTGCACTTTATAAGTACAAATGTTTTTTGCTGTCAACTAGATGCTTTAGCTGCTTTCAGCATATCCCTGTGTTTCAATAGCACAAAAGGAAAAACCTTACCTCTGCCCACATTTATATAAATAATATGGGCATATATAATAGGAAAGGCAACATATTATTGAAACTTACTGATGACACAAAAGTAGAACCCCCCCCCACCCCTCAACCGGACCTCCAACCCACCTCCCCCTGGACATCTGACACCCCTAGACCTTGGATCCTGCACTCCACTCCCCCCCCCCGCCCCCACGACACTCCCCCCACCCCCGTACCTCAGACCGATCTCCACCCTGACATCCTGACACCTCCACCCCTATCACCACACATACCTCGGACCCCCCTCCCCCCACAGACCTCCAACCCACCCCACCATCCCCTGGACCTCTGACACCCTCCCCCCCAGACTTTGGATCCCACACTCCACGACGCTTCCCTGGACCTCCGAACCCTCCCACGATCTCCCCCATACCTCCGACCGACCTCCACCCCCAACCTCTGACGCCTCCACCCCCACCACCCTACACACCTCAGACACCACCCCATGGACTTCCGACCACCCCACCACCGGACCACCGACTGATGCCCATCCACCTCTCCCAGCATGGGCCCGGACACCCCCCACCCCCCATATCCTATCTACTTACCTTAGACCCTTACCTTCTCCCTGGCCTGTCAATTTCCCTGGCCCTTTAAACTTTCCTGCTTTACAGCAGCAAGTGCCATCAAAAAGGGGGGGTTGGCCTCCTTGAATCCGCAGGGTCCTGCGAGGAGTCTTTCGATGCACGCCCTGAGTAGCTCCAGTGAACGGAAGTGTCAACGTAATTTTCAAGACCAGTTATGTAGGTATTTATTTCTTCTAATTCCTGCGGGCCAGCACTTTCCGACGCTAGTCGGAAGTTATGGCCCATTATAAATTTGGCCATGGAGTATAAGAGCAAAGAGATAATGGCTCAGATCTTCCAGTCAGCAGCTGCAAATTAAACTGCCCACTTTTGTTATTATTCTGGAGCCTTAGCACCTTTCAGCCTCAGCTCCAGTTTGAATCCAGGAAGGAGCCGAGTCGGGAGGCCTAGTGGCAAAGTGTGACTACAGTGGAGCCACACCCACTTTTTCATCATGATCTGAAGACCTGCGTTTAGTTCATTGACTTACAAAGTTTTTAGATATCACTGTCACTCACAACACTGCGCAGCCTCAACACCCACCCTCCCAACAATGCTCATCCTTCCTCTCAGCCCCTGAGAATGCTCACCTCTCCCTCAACCCCCGAAAATGCTGACACCCTTTTACTCCCCGGGCAATGCTCACCCACACTCTCACCTCCCACCACCACCCCCTGCCCCCATACTCATTCCCTCCCAGCTCAGCAACTTGCCCCTCACCCTGAACAATGTTCATTCTCCTGCCCTGCCCATACCCCCGACAATGCCGACTCCTCCGACATCAGCCAGACAGGAACCAGGGATTCCGGAAGATTAAAGCAAAAAACTGCGGATGCTGGAAATCTAAATCAAAAACAAAAATAAAAATACCTGGAAAAACTCAGCAGGTCTGACAGCATCTGCGGAGAGGGACACAGTTAACATTTCGAGTCCTTATGACTCTTCAACAGAACTCAGAATTCCGGAAGCTGAGTTGGGAGAGGGGTTGTGGGACGGGGTTGAGCAATCTCTTGGGTTGGGGCGTGTGGGGGGTGGGTGTGGGAGGGGGGGTGGTGTGGTGGTTTAAAAAAAATTTCGGAGGGTGAGCATTGTTGGGAGGAGAGATGAACATTGTCAGGTGGGGGGGGGTGACAATGTTGGGGGGACAGTGTCTGGAGGGGCGGTGACAATGTCGGTGGGGGGGGTGTGACAATGCCAGGGGTCTGACAATGTCAGGAAGAATGACGGGGTCGGGAGGAGGGACAATGTTGCGGGGGGGGTGACAGTGTCAGGATGGGGGTGGGTGAGCACTGTTAGTGAGGGCGGTGAAAGCTCCCAGGAGGGGAGTTGAACTTTACCTGGAGAGAGGGGTTGAAGGTTCCCTGGGAGGGGGCGGGTGAGCATTTTCAGGCTGGGGTGGGTGACAATTCGGGATGGGGTGAACATCGCTGGGGGCTATCGTGAGCAGCGTGGGAAGGGTGTTCAGCTGTGTCCAGGGCCGGAGCGGGGGGTTGCTGAGCTGTGTCGGGGGGGGTTGCTGAGCTGTGTCGGGGGGGTTGCTGAGCTGTGTCGGGGGGGTTGCTGAGCTGTGTCGGGGGGGTTGCTGAGTTGTGTCGGGGGGGGTTGCTGAGCTGTGTCGGGGGGGTTGCTGAGCTGTGTCGGGGGGGTTGCTGAGTTGTGTCGGGGGGGGTTGCTGAGCTGTGTCGGGGGGGTTGCTGAGCTGTGTCGGGGGGGTTGCTGAGTTGTGTCGGGGGGGGTTGCTGAGCTGTGTCGGGGGGGTTGCTGAGTTGTGTCGGGGGGGGTTGCTGAGCTGTGTCGGGGGGGGTTGCTGAGCTGTGTCGGGGGGGTTGCTGAGCTGTGTCGGGGGGGTGTGGCTGAGCTGTGTCAGGGGGGGTTGCTGAGCTGTGTCGGGGTGGGGGGGGTGGGCAGTTGCTGAGCTGTGTCGGGGGGGTGGCTGAGCTGTGTCGGGGGGTGTTGCTGAGTTGTGTCAGGGGGTGTGGCTGAGCTGTGTCAGGGGGGTTGCTGAGCTGTGTCGGGGGGGGTGTTGCTGAGCTGTGTCTGTGGGGAGGTTGCTGAGTTGTGTCGGGGGGGGTTGCTGAGCTGTGTCGGGGGGGTTGCTGAGCTGTGTCGGGGGGGGTGTGGCTGAGCTGTGTCTGTGGGGAGGTTGCTGAGTTGTGTCGGGGGGGGTTGCTGAGCTGTGTCGGGGGGGTTGCTGAGCTGTGTCGGGGGGGGTGTGTCTGAGCTGTGTCGGTGGGGGTGTTGCTGAGTTGTGTCGAGGGATTGCTGAGCTGTGTCGGGGGTGTGGTTACTGAGTTGTGTCGGGGGGGGTGTTGCTGAGCTGTGTCAGGGGGGTTGCTGAGCTGTGTCGGGGGTGTGGCTGAGCTGTGTCGGGGGGGATGTTGCTGAGCTGTGTCCGGGGTGTTGCTGAGCTGTGTCAGGGGGGTTGCTGAGCTGTGTCGGGGGTGTGGCTGAGCTGTGTCAGGGGGGTTGCTGAGCTGTGTCAGGGGTGTTGCTGAGCTGTGTCAGGGAGGTTGCTGAGCTGTGTCGGGGGTGTGGCTGAGCTGTGTCAGGGGGATTGCTGAGTTGTGTCGGCGGGGTTGCTGAGCTGTGTCGGGGGTGTGGTTACTGAGTTGTGTCGGGGGGTTGCTGAGCTGTGTCGGGGGTGTGGTTACTGAGTTGTGTCGGGGGGTTGCTGAGCTGTGTCGGGGGGTGTTGCTGAGCTGAGTCGGGGGGGGAGTTGCTCAGCTGAGTCGGGGTTGCCGTGGTGCTGGAGTGCTTTGACATTCCAGCTGATTTACTCAGAGCTGACCTGCTGAGCAGGCATTAGGAAAATTCCAAGTAAACCATTGACCAGAAACTGAACCGGATGAGCCGTATAAATATGGGCAACAGACACTTGGGAACACCCCCGCCTGGAAGTCCCCCTCCGAGCCACTCACCACATGGAACTGTATCGTTGTTCCTTCACTGTTGCTGGGTCAAAACCCTGGAACTCCCTCCCTAACAGTGCTGACAACGTACCTACAGCCCATGGACTGCAGCAGTTCAATAAGGCAGCTCACCAGCACCCTTCTCACGGGCAATTAGGGATGGGTAATGAATGCTGACCTAGCCAGCAATGCCCACATCCCATGAATGAATTAAAAAACCTGTGTAAAAAAAAAAACAAGCTAAGTACAGGGCAAACAGCCCAAGCGAATATTGCCATCTCATCCCACTGTTGTAGGGAATGGTGCAGCAATCCAGGCAAAGTAAACCAGCGATCGGAAGTTTAAACTTCATGCATAAGTACTGCGCACGTGCGCACCTCAGGAACTCGTTAGGGTCCTGGGGTACATCAGTGACTTAAGTTGAGTCAGTTGCCACCCCTCATATTGAAAGATTCAGGCCAATAAATTCATATACAGTAATAATTAAGGCAATAGTTGAAACACTGTCAGTAGTTTTGGCCGTCCCTTTCGGTTCCCCAAGATGATGCCATGGATGAGAAAATGTAGTTATGAGGAGGGACTGGGACTGTTTCCATTGAATCTGAAAAAGCAAAAAGGAGATTTAATAAGACCTTTTAATTTTATTCTTGGGATGCTGGTGATCACATTTATGGTCCATACCTAGTCGATCTTCTTGAACCGCTGCTGTCCTTGTGCTGCTGGGGCTAGGTTTTCAAAATTGTGAAATCTTTTGACGGCTGAATCATGAACACCATTGGCCGGAATTTTACGGCCCCGTTGTGGTGGGGACGGGGTCATAAAATGCAGCAAGCTATCCTAAATTCCATTGGGCAGAATTTATTATTCAGCGGGCGGGCACACGCCTGACCCACTCGAGCGTAAAATAGCGCATGCTGACATTGGGTGAGCATCCCGACGTCATCATGTACCTTCGTGATATTTTGGTCGGCGGGCGCGTATGGGAGTTGGAGCCGCCCCCACCATCAATTACGAGGCCAGTTAAGGCCATTAAAAAGGTAATTAAGCTGGATTTTACGTTGCCCATGCAATTTCACGCTCGTCACATGGGCAAAACGGGCAGGCGGGCAGCCGACAATTTTAAAAACCTCATCCAAGGGCGGGATAAAAAGGGTCAGCAGCAATGCCAGTGTGAGTAGTGAGGAGTTTTGGAGATAGTTTGCAGCTGGTTAGCTTATTCATACTTGGCAGCTCCATCTCTGTTCAGGGCTTCATTGTTAGTATTTCCAGGCTTCATTTCAGGACTTATTGGTGTCTCCAATGCCCCCAGAGGATTCAGACCATGTGAACCCTTCCAGGTATCAGACAGCCTTCCGTTACCCTGCTAATGGGGATTGTGGTCTCTGCTGGTGGCACCTCCTCTGGGGAAGAAGAGAGGGGTAGAAGGGAGAGGAGGTTAGCCTCCAGGGGGAGGGACCTGGGGAGGAGAGACACAGGCACAAGGGGCACAGGGCCAGTAGGAAGTCCAAGGCGGAAGGGACCACAGAAGACACCACTATCCTGCTGCAAGGGTTTACAGGTGGCGATGCAGCTACTTCAATATGTCTGAGGTGCAATGCCAAAGGATGCTCTGCCTCTCAAGAGAGACCATAACCTCCATTTGTCAGATGATTGAACCTGAGATCAGCTCTGACTGTGTGACCAGTGGCCCTCGGTCCGCAAGGCTAGAGCTCACCCTCTTGGCCAGCTCCGGCGTCACTGACAGTTTGCACTCAGACTCTAGCACCCCTGAGGTCCACAGAGAGACAACCACATCTTAATACTTCTGCACACTGACTCATGCCAACATAGTACTCACCCTTCCTGAGCGCAGCAGGTCATTGAACCTCTTCTGGCACTGCACCCATGTATGCCGCACCACATCATGGCTGCTAACCAGCACTGCCGCCACCTCCCATGCCTTATTGTGAGGTGCGGTGGCCTCCTCCTCCCATCTCTGGGGACAAGGGTGTCCCTCCTGGCAGCCACCTCCTCCAGGAGGACCGCGAGGCACTCAACTGAAAAGCGGGGGGGGGGCCAAGTGCCACACGACCAGCCCTCCTGCCTGGCATCTCCAGCCACACTCGACGCCATCACTTTGCTAACATCAGAACAGACGTTCTTCCGTGGCAGCCTTCCAGGGGCAGCCTGGGCCAACTAGCTGCCAGGTCGCCATTGGACCCGGTGGCCAACAGGCCCTCACCCCCACTTGGCCCTACCCGACCAGTGAGGAGCTTCATGCACGCCCGACAAGAGTAAAATTCAGGCCATTGACTTCTGTAGGAACGTAAAATCCCGCTGCTGTAAAATTCCCCCCCATTATTTTTGGTTAGTGAGTTACTGATGAGGAATCATCAATTTAAAATTGTCACAATGAGAATGAGAAGAGAGATTGGGAGGATTTTTTTAGTCCAGAGGGTTAATAGAGCATGGAATGCTTTGCCAGAGGGAATGGTTGAGCAGAGACCATTGCATCTTGTGAGAAAAGTGGATAAACACTTGAAGCCAAAAAGTTACAAAGTGATGGAAGAAGAGCCGGGAGTGGGCTAAGTTTTGTATTGCTCTAGTAAAGAGCTGGCACAGATATGATGGCCCAAACAGCCTCCTTATATGCTGTGAACTTTTATATGTTAACCTGATTAACTTTCAGATTAAAGGTTTATCTTTCTATTTTCTTGTTAGGGCTACTCTTTCATTGCTCCCTCCATTCTCTTCAAACGTAATGCCGTGATGACTGATCCCATTCAGCTTCATTTGGGAGTGGATCGTCCTGGCAGTACTGCCATCGCACGCAGTGCTATGATGAAGGTATTTATCATGTTAGGTATGACACATTTGTTGTGAGTTTATTTTATAAGTGACCATTTTAAATGGACTGCACTTAGGTATCACATTTGTCAGTTTATTTTTTAAAAACTTTTAGTAATACGAAGGAGGTGATAACACTGAACACCTCCAGTTTATAATGCATTTTTTAAAATATATCTGTACTCAGATATTTAAGTTAACACAAATTTTAAATTCCATCTCCCCTCCTCCCCCAAATAGGATTCCCCATTTTACCAACACTATGATCTGGATCTAAAAGACAGTCCACTCGGAGAAGGAAGTTTCTCTATCTGTAGGAGGTGTCGAAATAAGAAAACTGGGCAGGAGTTTGCCGTGAAAATTGTCAGCAAAAGGTAATGCCAAACATAATGGTTATTTTTTTAAAATAATGTAATATTTCTGCTAATCCCTATCCTGCACCCTAGTGAAAACAATTGAAATAATTTTCTATTCCTTTTATCTAGATTTTTTTGTTTAGAAGAAAAATCTCAGGAAATGTGAATTTATAGCCAAATATTAGACAAGAGTATCTCTATTCAAAGCGTTATGGGTAGGATGATTATTTGTGTATATACACACTTAGGGCATTGAATTGACTTTATTTGTCCCTTATCCTCATCACATCATCCAGATGTAAGGTGAGAGCAATTGCGTAAGAGGCAATGGCATTACAAATTTTATTTGGAAGATTTACACCATGGGCAGAATTTTGACCTCGGTGGGCGGGCCCGTGGGTGCGGGTGGTGGCGGTCGGGAAGCAGCCTGCGATCGAGGCTGGAAGGTGATGTCATGCTGGCGGGCCAACTAAGGCCCGCCCAGCGTGAAACGGGAGTGACAGCACTCATCACTGCCTGTGCTGGAGGGGAAGAGGGCGAGCGGAGGTTACGTGAACTTCGTGAGTGCGCACTTGAGAATCTCCCTGAGGCACAGAACTGCCTCTGGGAGATGAAGGGTTTTCAAAATAAAAGCTTTGAAACATGTTATAAAACATGTACCCTCGTGTGACTCTGACATGTTACAAGTGAAATTTTTTAAATTTTATTTTATTTTTAGTTGATGTTGGAAACCTCATCCCACCCATGGTTGAGGTTTCCAAAAAAATGCAAAGGCCGCTTGGTCGTTTCGCCTGCCCGCCAACGGTAAGGTTGGACGGGCAGCGAAAAATTTAAGTTAATTGATATTTTAATGGCCTTAACAGGCCTTTTAATTGTTGACACTGCCAATTCCTGCGTGCGCCCACCAACCGGACTATTGCGCGACTGCACATTGACATCAAGATGCTCACCTGACGTCAACGCGCATCATTTCATGCTCGAGTGGGTCGGGCTCATGCCCACCCACCAAGGTGAAAATTCTGCCCCATATTTTGGACATTTTGTTGAAACCTAAAATAGATATTTTCTATTAAAGCAAAGCCAAGTCTGTGTGTTCATTTCTTCTCTCTTATTGCAGCATTTTCTTATGAAGGCTCTTACTCATTCTCTTTGACTCAAAAAGAAATTCTGTCAGTAGAAATAGGAATGTATCACACATGAGCTGCTCTCTGGCACAGTTGGCAATAGAGATGATAAACATTTGCCAATACTCCTGCTAATGTCTAAAATACTTGACAATAATTCCTAATTTGATATTATGTACTTGACAAGTTATTTGTGTTTTATATTTTGTAGAAATTCACTTAAGCTCTAAAGATCACAAAAGGGATCACTTTTCTAGAATGGATTAAGTGTACACACTGAAAAACATAAAATGTTGGAAATATTTAGCAAGTCTGGCAGCAGCTGTGGAGAGAGAAACAGTTAACATTTCAGGTTGATGATCTTTCGTCAAAACTGTAAAGGTTGGAGATGTAACAGATTTTCCAGCAGGCCCACTGGCAGGAAAAGTAGAGCACGGAGAAGAAGCCTTTGGTGCGATGGAAGACAAAAGAGACTAATTGACAAGGGGATGATAGTGCAAGGCAAAAATAGATAGGGTAGACAGGAAGGAACTTTTCCCCTTGGTGGAGGGATCAATAACCAGGGGGCATAGATTTAAGGTAAGGGGCAGGAGGTTTAGAGGGGATGTGAGGAAGAATTTTTTCACCCACTGCCTGAAAAAGTGGTAGAGGCAGATACCCTCATAACATTTAAGAAGTATTTGGATATGCACTTGCAATGCCATGGCATACAAGGCTATGGGCCTTGTGCTGGAAAATGGGATTAAAATAGTTAGGTACTTGTTTGACCAGCGGAGACTCGATGGGCCGAAGGGCCTTTTTCTGTGCTGTAGACCTCTATGACTCTATGGGCAGAATTTTGACCTTGATGGGCGGGTGGGCCCGACCAACTCGGCGGTGGACGGGCAGCCGATTGCCACCGCCAAAACGGGCCCTGCCGCCATTTTACGTGGGCGGGCCAATTAAGGCCCGCCCAGCGTGATGTCCAACGGGAAGCTCTATGCGCTTCCTGTGCAGGCGGGGGGGGATTCCCCAAATGCGAGAGTGTGCTATTTCGCGCATGCGCACGAAAGAGCGCACATCTCCCTGAGGCTGAGTGCTGCCTCAGGGAGATCGCTGAAAGTCTGTGAAACATTAAAAATAAAAAAATTTTAAAATCATTAACATGTTCCCCCCATGTGAAAATGTCACACAAGATGGGACATGTTAATGAAGAACACAAAAACTTTATTGAACTTTTTTAATTCCAATATCAAACCACATCCTGCCACTGGATGAGGTTTGATAAAAAATCACTTAACCGCCTGCCCGTTGGGCCCATGCGCCGAGCCGAAGTTCACATGGGCACCTCAAAATCCTCGTCGATTGGTGACTTAATGGCCTTAACAAGGCCTTTAATTAATGGCGGACATGCGTTGCACTGCATAGTGCGCGCGCCGACCGAAACATCGCGATGCCGCGCGCTGACGTCGGGGCGCAACATTTTAAGCGCTGACGTGCGAGCTCCGCTACCCGCACGTCAGCCAGAAGATTCAGCCCTATGACTCTAGATGGTAATGGAAAAAGTAAAGAAACAAAAGTTGGTGTGGTGGAGGTATAAATGGGAATAGTAGAATCAACACCAATAGCTGCCATCAAAATACACAAACAAACACAGAAAATAAATAATGGATCAGAAATTATCATCAGTAATTGTTGAACTCAGTGTTGATGCTGGAATGCTGTTAAATGCCTAATTGAAAGATGAGGTGTAGCTCCTTGAGTTTACATTGAGCTTCAACGGATCAGTGCAGCAGGCCGAGGACAGAGAGGCCAAAGTGGTTGTGGATGGAGAACAAAAATGACAGGTGACCGGAAGCTTGGTATCATGCTTACGGATTAAACGGAGGTATTCGCCATACAGTCACCTAATCTGAGTTTGGTCTTCCCATTGTAGAGGAGACCACATCATGAGTAGTGAATATATAATATTTTAAATTGAAAGAGGTACAAGTAAATCGCTGTTTCACTTGAAAGGAGTATTTGGGGCATTGGACAGTGAAAAGGAAGAAGGTTTTGAATCTCCTGCGCTTGCATGGGAGAGTGCCCTGGGAAGGGGAGGAGATGCTCTTGGGAGTGATTGAGGATGTATCAGGATATCGAGGAATGAGTGGTCCTTTCAGAATGCTGAGCTGGCCTATCCCCAGAAATGGTGGCAGAGAGGTTTGAGACATCACTTTACGACTTTAATCAGCAGTTATAAGAATTACCTATAAAATCCACCAAATTTATTTCCTTCCTCTATCACATTATAACACCACTGCCATCAGCAAGCCTTAAAACAATTTCCTATCAATCTCCAATCCCATAGCCTCACGTATAATCGCATTTAGCACAGGTGACAGAACAAATTGACAAAACAGTTTTATAGGCGGTTGAATACAGTTCAATTAATTAACAGTGATTATCTTCAGTGCCACTGGTTGAGTGTTGTACCCACAGATCCGAAAATGAACCATAAATTGTATGTGACATTTTAATCATATGTTCCTTCGAGTGCTTCTATTTTTCTTATCAAGGGACAATGGAGCTGACAAAAAGTATAATTATAATAACTCGAACCACTGAAATTGAATAGGGCTGGGAGGCGGTGGAGAGGGGCTAGAAGAAGTGGCAGGGTCGAGATATGGGCAGGAAGACCAAGGTTAGCACATATCTTTACACTGTGGTATGTGCAGATTGATGGGAATTCCACCTCGGTTTCAATGTTAAGCAATTTAAAAAAAAATTCTAGCCTGGATCTATAAGTGTCTCTGTTTGATCACTGTATTCCAGTTTGTTCAATAAATATACCTTTTCATTCCATTTTACAGAATGGAAGCAAACACCCAAAGGGAGATTGCAGCTCTAAAGCTGTGTGAAGGACACCCTAACATTGTAAAACTGCATGATGTTCATCATGACCAGGTATGCTATAAAAGCGATGTGTGGCTTGGCAATCAGCATTAAAAGATTCTCTCTTAAATGCACTTAGGCTTTCCAGTGATAAAAACAAAAAGCTAAAAGCTACTGCGGAAGCTGGAAATCCAAAACAAAATCAGAATTACCTGGAAAAACTCAGCCAGACCTGCTGAGTTTTTCCAGGTAATTCTGTTTTTGTTTAGGCTTTCCAGTGGCAACTGTAGTATATCCTCACCCTGTTACCTTGGCGGGTGTCATCTGATGGTAAAAGGGCAACAGTGGTCTACTAGTTTGAGAACCATGAGTGCCAATAATGCTGCATTAAGACTACAACAATATGGATTTCACCAGACACTGCAGAGGCTGTGGTACTATAAATGGAAGGGAGAGCGTGCAGCTGCCTCTAACCTTTGAGAATGTGTTGAATTTTCTCAGTTTCAACCTTCAGATGTGACATTAAGCCAACATGCCGTCTGCCACCTTAGGTAGATGTAGAAGATCCCACGAAACATTTTAAGAAACAGTTGATGTCTTCCAGTGTCATTTATTCCTCAACCAATGCTAGGCAAAACTGATGGTCAGATTATTTATGTTACCTACCACCGTCTGTGGGATCTAATTGTCTGCATGTACCTGCAAAGCAACCGAAACAGCATTTCATAAGTAATTAATTGGTCTGAAATATCTTGGGACATGATGTAAATGCAATTTTTACAGGAGTTGAGGTGCTGAGGTTGATATTGCCCAATGAAGACTTATCTCCTGCACTAAGCTGATGAGAAACCACCTCCTGTCTCTCCATCCTATGCCTAGGTGAAAATTATCTGCCATCTTTCTCACCATTATCATTAAGATTAAAAATGAGATGTACTTCCTTCCCAAGGGTAAAATAGGATATTCTCAGTCCCAGCTGTGAAACTTCCTGTTGCCACTTTCACTGCCCCTCTATGTGCCTCTTTGTTCTCACACACTCTGCCCCCACTCTCAACCCCACCACTCCCTCTACCAGCTGTCCATCACAGCTTATTTCTTTATCTCTCCCTGTTCTTCCCGCTTCCCCATTTCCCATGGCACTATCTTTCAAAACCCCACTCACCTTGCAGGCTTAAATCTTCATTCATCCACCTCCAGCTGCATCTTCCATATTAGCTTTCACTCCTCCCTGATAGCTGCAATTTCTATTGCAGCCCACTTGCTGGCTGCTGATCCCTTTCACCCAACAGTTCCCCCTTAAAGATGCCCCCATCCTGCCTTACATCTCTTTTTAATAAAAACCCCCTTCCCCAAATGTATTTCCTATTCACTGCACCACCCCCATGCTGCATTTTCATTGGAAAACCCCACCCCACCCACACAGAGGATTTCCGAAGCAGAGATGCTGAGAAACTGATGACATTCCAGAATAAATGTGGAGGCTGAATTATCTTGAAGGACATCAAGAAACCAGAGCAGTAAAGCAATAGTCTGGAGACAATGCAGAGAGCTCTGCAGATGGAGCAGAATGTGACCAAGTCTGCCGGATCTGCACAAACTGTCCACTGAAAGGACAGACCCTCACCTTTGTGACTTCTTGGATACTCATACTTGGATGAATATTCGCTTATGTACCCTTTCCCTGCACTTTTCTGTTCTCCCTCTCCATCTCTTCTCTCCCTCCCTCCTCCCCCCCAACCCATCTATTTTACCCCTCCCTCCTCCTTCTCTCTTTCCTCTTTCCTCCTTATTCCTTTTACAGTAGTCCTCCTGCCTTTCACACTTGTGCCTCTACCTTACCACTTTAACAATGCTTGCATAATTCCCTGTCTTCTATATGTGCTTGCCTAAAAAATTCAAATTGATTTTCAGTACTTGTGTACAACACCTTGGAAAATCAATTAGTTTAAGAAAAAGAAACTAATAACGGAGTTGGTAATTTTTGCACTTCTATTCTGCTTCATGTTGTGACAGTATGATGCAGGAAATGGTTTAACACTTCCATAAAGCAGCTCTGATATCAGTAAATATCAGTACTAGATGCATCACTCCAAAACGATAAGATTCTGCAACAATTGTAAAGATGTGTCCTTAATATGTTCAGCCCTTGACTGGAAGCTGAGAAGCTTACAGGAATTGTAAAAGGAAACAAAATTTTCAGGGGTTTTATTCTTCGTTTCATTTCTGCCTAGCCTATACCTTGTCATAAATAATCCTATTAATTTTCACCTTAGCATTACATTAGTCCTTGCTTTCTGTCTCATGCTGTTAAAAAAATGCAGTCTTTCTACATGCACAATCCTTTTCAGTGATTTTGTGTGAGAGCAATTTCCTGCAATTCACCCTGAGAACCACTTCCCTCCCCTCCCACCCAGCCTCACTTTAGATTTCAGCTGTATTTTCTGTCTGAATTAAATTACTGCAACCCCTGCCAAGTGACTATAACATCCTATTTTGTGCTTGCTGGCTCTCTGCCTCTCACACTTCTTGCTCCTGTCTTCCTTTGGAGGAAGCAGGTTCTACCTAGAATCATAGAATCTTATACCACCGAAGGAGACATTCGACACATTATGCCTGTGTCAGCTCTCTGAAAGAGTTATCCATTTAGTGTCACTCCTTTGTATTTTGTCCATGGCCCTGCACATTTTTGCTTTTCAAGTATAAAATCAATTCCCTTTTGTGAGTTTCTATTCAACCTGCTTCCACCACAAATTTCGTATCACAACAATTAGCTGCGAAAAAAAATTCTCACCACCTGGCCCCCCTTGTTCTTTTGCTAGTTATCTTAAATCTGTTTCTGCTTACTGACAGTCTTGCCTGGAAACAGTTTCTCCCTACTTACTCAATCAAAACCCTTCATTGTTTTGAAATACCTGAAGTAACCAAATCAAGTTCTTCACAGCATGTTCAACCATTTCATGCTCTGGTTTGTGCCCTATAAACTGTAACTGAGAAAGTTTATTTCTAAAAACAAACAAGGTAGATTAGCCCTGTGCAATATTAACACAGATCTGTTAATGTCAAGTAATTGCAACAGAACAGTATCAGTCAATTACTTTATATTCACAAAATTGTATTTAAGTAGGATCAAATATAAGCAATATGATTACGTAGGCATATTTTCTGTCGTAGTATGATTTAGTGGAATCTGATTACAATCCTCTTGTTGACTAAATTTCCCTAAGACACCGAACCATGCAGAGACCTGTCATTTCTTGGGGCAGAATTTTCACCTCGGCGAGCAGGCGCGCACCCAACCCGCTCGAGCGTAAAATTATGCGCGTTGACGTCGGGCAAGTGTCCCAGCATCAACACACAGTCATGTGATATTTTGGTTGGCGGGCATGCGCCGGAGTTGGCTGCATGCCCGCCGGCGATTAAAAGGCCTGTTAAGGCTATTAACAAGGTAATTGAAACAAATTTTCGCTGCCCGTCCAACCTTACAGTTGGTGGGCAGGTGAAAAGGCCAAGTGGCCTTTGCACTTTTTTGGAAACCTCATCCACGGGCGAGATGAGGTTTCCAACATCAAATAAAAATTAAATAAACATTTTTAAATTTCATTTATAACACGTTCCTACTCACGTGACAGAGTCCTATGATGGGACATGTTTTATAACATTTTTAAAATCTTTATTTCTAATTTTTAAAATTGTTCATCTCCCTGAGGCAGCCCTGTGCCTCAGGGAGATTTTCAAGTGTGCACTCGCGCGCATGTGCGAAGCTCTCACTTGCCCTCCTCCCTCGCCTGCACAGGCAGTGCTGAGCGCTGCCTCTTGCGTTTCACGCTGGGCAGGCCTTAATCGGCCCACCAGTGTGAAATTGCGGTCCGGCCCCGTTCACGGGTGGCTGTCAGCTTCCCGACTGTCCCCACCCGAGCCCGCCCGACGAGGGCAAATGTCTGCCCTTGAACTACCTAACACACTATACCAAATCTTTAATGGCAAATAAAATAATATTTACAACATCAAGATTATCAATTTCCTTTCATCTGTAGTGCCCATGAAGTGCTTGGTTTAGAGTTACAGCTTATGTTTTAGCCAGGGGTGTACCCTGACTGTGATAATAGAGTTTATTTTTCCTTAATGAAGATTCACACATGAAATGAGTGCTTTCCAGTGACATTAGCCAGCAACAATTAGAAAGAATTGTTAGTATTATGTTATTTTATATAAGGTACTGTTGATTTTTTCTTTCCCCATTTCAGTATTTCAAGTTGACTTATGGAAATAGCTTTGTATCCCCATTAATGGGAATAGTAGCATAGTGATTATGTTTCTGGACTAGTAATGCAGAGGCCCAGACTAATGATCCAGAGACATGGGGCAGAATTTTGCCCTTGATGGGCGGGCGGGTCCCGCTGGCTCGGCGGTGGGCGGGCGGGCAGCTGATCGCTGCCGCCGAAATGGGCCCCACCGCCATTTTGAGTGGACGGGCCAATTAAGGCCTGCCCAACGGGTCACCCGACGGGAAGCGCTATGCGCTTCCTGTGCAGGGGGGGAGGGATTCCCCAACTGTCAGAGTGCGCTCTTTCGTGCACATCTCCCTGAGACGAAGTGCTGCCTCAGGGAGATCACTGACAGTGTTTCAAACTTCAAGAATAGAAAAATAAAAAAATTATTAGCATGTCCCCCTCATGTGACAATGTCACACGAGATGGAACATGTCAATAAATATTACAAAAACTTTATTAAACTTTTTAAAAGCAGACATGAAACCTCATCCTGCCAGTGGATGAGGTTTCATGTTTTTTCAGAAGCCCGCTGGGGCTCCTGGCCTGGCCGCCAGCCTTAAGGTTGGACGGGCAGGGCCTTTAATTAACTTAATGATCCTGTCAATGGCCTCAATTGGCCATTGACAGGTTGGCGAGCGGGCAGCTGATCGCGCTGTCCGCCCACCTTCCTGAGTATTTAAATGGGGCGGGATGACGTCGGGGGTTCTCCCTGATGTCATCCCACGTCATTTTTGCATCGGCGAGTGGGCCCCGCCCCCTGCTTGCCGACAGAAAAATTCTGCCCATGATTTCAAATCCCACCACAACAGCTGAGGAAATTTAAATTCAATTAATTAATAAAGCTAGAATGAAATGCCAGTGTCATTGATAATAATCATGAAACCATTGGATAGTCATTAAAAACCCATCTCATTCACTAATGTTCTTCAGGGAAGGAAATCTGCTGTCCTTACCCGTCCTGGCCTACATGTGCTTCCAGACCCTCAGCAATGTGGTTGACTCTTAACTGCCTAGCAAGCCACACAGTTGTATCAGAACTGCTACAGAAAAGTCAAATAAGCATAAAACTGGATGGGTCACCCAGCATCAACCTAAGCATCAGAAATGACAAAGGCACATCCTGCCCAGTCAATCCTGCAAAGTTATCCTCACTAACATCTGGGAACTTATGGAAATATTGGGAAATCCACCCTAGGCTAGTCAAACACCAAATCACACGTTACAGCCAATGTTCCAAACTCCTCCATTGCTATTCCTGGGTATATTCCAGACATGGTGGCACAGTGATATACAGTAAGGAGGGTGTGGCCTTGGGAACCCTCAACATTGATTGCATACCCCATGAAGTCTCATGGCATCAGCTCAAAATGGGGAGGAAAGCTCCTGCTGATTATGACCTACCTACGTCCCCTCAGCTGATGAACGATACTCCTTCATATTGAACACCACTTGGAAGAAGCACTGAGGAAAGCAAAGGCACAGAAAGTGTTCTGGGTGGGGGACTTCAATGTCCATCACCAAGCGTGACCCTGTAGCATTTCATTGTCCATCACCAAGAGTGGCTTGGTAGTAGCGGTACTGAACGAGCTGGCTGTGAACTCTAAAGAACACATCTACCAGACTGGTCCTGTGGCCGGTGGCAAGAGAACCAACAATTCGAACAATCCTACATGACCTCATCCTCACCAATTTACCTGCCCATGTTAGTATTGCTAGGAGTGACTAACGCTCAGTCCTTGTGGAGACAAAGCTCTATTTCACGCTGTGGACACTCTCCATCGTGTTTTGTGCCACTACCACAGTGCTAAATCGGATAGACTCAGAACAGATCTAACTGCTTAAAACTGGGCATCCACGATGCACTGTGGGCCATCAGCAGCAGCAGCAGAATTGTATTCACCTGCAATCTGTAACCTCATATCCCCCACTCTACCATTACCATCAAACCAAGGGATCAACCCTGGTTCAATGAAGAGTGCAGGAGGGCATGCCAGGAGAAGCACTAAGCATACCTAAAAATGAGATGCCAACCTGGTGAAGCTACTACACAGGACTACTCTGCTAAACAGCAACGGCAACACACTATAGACAGAGCTAAGCAATCCCGCAACCAATAGATATGATCAAAGCTATTCAGTCCTGCCACATCCAGGTGGTCCATTAAACAACTAACTAGAGGAAGAAGCTCCAAAACCATCCTTATCCTCAATGATGTGGGAGGCTAGAACGTCAGTAAAAAAGACAAGGCCGAAGCATTTGCAACCATCTTCAGCCAAAAGTGCTGTGGATGGTCCACCTTGCCCTCTTCCTGAGGTCCCCAGTATCACAGAGGTCAGTCTTCAGACAATTTGATTCACTCCGCATGATTTCAAGAACTGGCTGAAGGCACTAGATACAGCAAAGACTATGGGACTCTGACAACATTCCAGCTATAGTACTTGTGCACCCATAGCCAAACTATTCCAGTATAGCTACAAAACTGGCATCTATCCAACAATGTGGAAAATTTCCCAGGTATGTGTTGTCCACAATGAGCAGGACAAATCTGACCCGGCCAAGTACTACCCCCTCGGTCTGTTCTCAATCAGCAGCAAAGTGATGGAAGATGACGTCAGCAGTGCTATCAAACACTTACTCAGCAACAACCTGCTCACTGATGCTTAGTTTGAGTTCTGTCAGGGCCCATCATCTCCAGACCGCATTACAGCCTTGGTCCAAACATGGACAAAAGAGCTGAACTCGAGAGGGGAAGCAAGAGTGACTGCCCTCGATGTCAAGGAAGCAGTTGAATGAGTATGACACCAAGGAGCCCTAGCAAATTTGAAGTCAGTGAGAATCAGAGGGAATACTCGCCACTGATTGGAGTCAATCCTAGCACAAAGGAAGATGGTTGTGGTCGTTGGAAGCCACTCATTTCAGTCCTGGGACATTGCTGCAAGATTTCCTCGGGGCAATGTCCTAGGCCCAACCATTTTCAGCTGCTTCATCAGTGACCTTCCCTCCAGCATTACAGAATAGTTACAACACAGAGGGAGGCCATTTGGCCCAATTTACCTAGTGCCACTCCCCCACCATCTTCCCATAGCCTTGCACATTCTTCCTTTTCAGATAATAATCATAAGATCAGAAGCGTGGATGTTCACTGATGATTGCACAATGTTTAGTATTAGTGACAACTCTTCAATACTGATGCAACCCTTGCCGCAATACAACAAGATTTGGACAACATTCAGGCTTGGGCTGGTAAGTGGCAAGTAACATTCATACCATACAAGTGCCAGGCAATGACCATCTCCAACAAGAGAGAATCTAACCATCTTCCCTTGGCATTCAATTGTAATACCATCGCTGAACTCTCCCAATATCAGCATCCTGGGGGTAACCATCGATCAGAAATTCAGCTGGACCAGCCATATAAATACTGTGGTTACAAGAGCTAGTCAGAGGCTGGGAATTCTGTGGCAAGTAACTCAAGCCTGTCCACCATTTAAGAAGGCACAAGTCAAGAGTATGATGGCTGGACGAGTGCAGACCCAACAACATTAAAGAAGCTTGACACCTTGCAAGACAAAGCAGTCCACTTGCTCAACATCCCATGGCCACTTAAATATTTGCTCCCTCCAGCATTGGTTCACAGTGTATACCATCTGCAAGATGCGCTGCAAGAACTCACTTAGGCTCCTTCAGCAGCACCTTCCAAACCCGTGACTGCTAACACCTAGAACAGCAAATGAATGACTTAGATGAAGAGACAGAGAGTAATGGATCTAAGTTTGCTGATGATACCAAGCCAGGCTGAAAGATAAGCTGTGGGGAGGACACAGAGAGGCTGCAAAGAGATATAGACAGGTTAAGTGAGTGGGCAATGAGATGGCAGATGGAGTATAATACAGGGAAGTGTGAAGTTATTCACTTTGATTAGAAGAATAGAAAAGCACAATGCTTTTTAAAAGTTGAGAAACTTGTAAGTTTTCTTGCTCAAAGAATCTTAGGTGTGCTTGTACAAGAAATGCAGAAAGTTAGCAAGCAATTAGGTAGGCAAAATGGCATGTTGACCTCTATTGCAAGGAGCTTGGAGTACAAGAATAAAGTATTTCTACAGTTGTACAGGGTTTTAGTGAGATTAATCTGGAGTACTGTGTGCAATTTTGGTCTCCACATTTAAGAAAGGATGTTATTGCATTGGAAGCGGTACAGCAGAGGTTCATTTGGTCCCTGGGATGACAGGGTTGTCCTATGATAAGAGGCTAAGTAAATTGGGTTTGTATTCACTGGAGTTTAGAAGAATGAGAGGCAGACTCATTGAAATTTGCAAAATGCTGGAGGGATTTGACAGGGTGGACGCTGAAAGATTTTTTTCTGTTGATCAGGGAATGTAAACCACGGGGACAGAGTCTCAGGATAAGGGGTTGATCGTTTAGGACTGAGATGAGAAGAAATTACTTCACTCAAAGGGTTGTGAATCTTTGGAATTCTGTACCCCACAGGGTTGTGGATGCTCCATTATTGAATACATTTAAGGCTGGGATAGACAGATTTTTGGTCTGTCAGGGAACTAAGGGATATGGGAGCGGACAGGAAAATTGGAATTGAGGCCCAAGGTCAGCCATGATCTTACTGAATGGTGGAGCAGGCTTGATGAACTGTGTGGTCTACTTCTGCTCCTATTTCTTGTTCTCCAGTGTTCTTGTGACTCAAGAGAACACCACCACCTGAAAGCCCTCCTCTAAGTAATATGCCACCCTGACTTGGAACTATATTGCCATTCCTTCAAAATCCTGGAACTCCCTAAAAGAACTCTGGGTGCACCTACACCACATGCACTGCAGTTGTTCAAGACAGCAGCTGACCACCACTTTCTCAAGGGCAATAGGGATGGACAATAAATGTTGGCCTTGCCTGAGATGCTCACATCCCAAGAATGCATTTTTAAAAATCTCTTTTTTTAAAGCTTAAGCCTAATATAAAGGAGTTTTGGTGTTCTGGGAGGAAGGGTCGGAAATTCTTACACAGTTTTGAATGATGAAGTATTGCATAGATTATTGATGCTGAAAATTCAGAGTTGTCAGGAACTGTGCCTGTAATGCACTGAAGAAAGCAACTACTCTAAGTGTCTTGCCACTGAGTAGCAATGAATTAATTCATTCTCAGTTTATGATGTGCCTGTATTTTACAGCCAATTATCCTGGATAAGGTTTCCCACTTGGGACCATGTTTGCTGGGAATGTTGTCTGCAAGATAGAAAGTTGAAAAAATGGAATAGAAAAAATAGTAATAATTCATCAAAAGCTAGATTTCTGTATGATTTATAATTTTGCTGGTAATAGCCCTAAGAGTATGGTCCTTTCAGGTCCCTGTTGTTCTTTAATGATTCTTAGCTGTTCTGTGCTTGTTTTCTTTGAAGAAGGTGACATTTAAAATACAACACAAAAAAAAAATTTGGCCCATAATGCCTGTGCCAGTGCTTTGAAAGAGTTATCTAATTAGTCCCCTCTCGCCTGCTTGTATCCCATAGTCCTATAAATTTTACCCCTTTAAAAATGTATGCAGTTTCTTTTTGATAGTTATTATTGAATCTATTTCCAACACCCTTTCAGGCAGTGTATTCCAGAACACAACAGCTTGCTATATAAAAGAAAAAATATCCCCATGTTGTCTCTGGTTCTTTTGTCAATTACTTTAAATCTGTGTCCGCTGGTTATTGACATTTCTGCTACTTGAAACAGTTTCTGCTTATTTACTTTATCAAACCCTTTATGATTTTAAATTTCTCTATGAAATGTCCCTTTAATCTTCTAAGGAGGAAAATCCCAGTTTCTTTAGCATCTCCATGTAAGCGAACTCAACAAAAAGATGGCATTCCCATGAAATTGGGAAAAATTATTTTAATGAGCTTCCGGCATCAGATTATGAGGGCTGTGTTTTTACATATTTTTATATGTGACCAGATTTGCATATTAAAGTAAGGATTGTGAATGACCTGAAGAAACTAGCATGAAAGAATGAAAAAGAAACAAGATTATTTCATCAAAAGACAAGGAAAAAATCGGTGATGTTCCTGACATCTTTTGAGTGACTGAAAGGACTTCTGCTCTCCCTACTCTCGTGATCAGCAGAAAGCCTTACGTTGATTTTATCTTTCTCCACTTTTTATTTAGTTACACACGTTCTTAGTGATGGAACTGTTGAAAGGCGGAGAGCTGCTGGAGCGGATCCGAAAGAAGAAACACTTCAGCGAAACAGAAGCCAGTCACATAATGCGTAAACTGGTCTCGGCTGTCAGCCATATGCACGATGTGGGAGTTGTCCACAGAGACTTGAAGCCTGAGGTATTGAATGTGTTCAAAACATTACAGAGTAAGGAAGGTGGAACAAATGCCTGGATTTCCCATGTTGGTCAGCCCTGCCTATTTGTCTTTAAGATAATTTTCCTTCCTGTTCCCCATTCTTATCCTTTACCATTTACTGTTGCTCTCCTTTGTTGTGCTCCCTGCCTCAGATTTCCAACATTTCTGCAGCCATTCTGCTCTCAATTTCTTTTCCAGTGAGCCCAAAATTCATTTTACGCACAGTTTGGCTGTTCCAATTTATGATGACTAAAGTCTCAACAATAACTACTTCTTGCAGTATTCCGGAACTGCCATATATAACTAAAATACTTAACCAGTAGATTCATAGAATAATAGAATAGTTGTAGTATAGAAAGACTATTTGTAATTTTTTATAAATGAAGTATTTTTCTACTCATTCCTTACTGTGGAATACATTTGCTATCAACAGCTAGAAAGGTGGGTTCATACCAATTGTTAGAAGTACCTGGCCTTTAGGCTTGTACATGGTCTACATGGCCCCACACTATGGAAAGTTACACAAATTCTGCTTCGTTACTGTAAACCTCTTCAGATGAATATAGTTGTAATGCCTAGCATACAACAAGTCTAATGATGTGACAGTGAACAGGTTAAAGGGCTCCTTTGCTAGATGTCAGTCCTGTACTATAAATCATTTTGTGACTTACCCCTATCCCCTCTCTGCAGTCACCCTCAGCTGACAATATCTATCAGACTTGAGCCTGCTATGTGTTTTCTTCTTCACTTCATGTTTCCACCCTCAGTCCTACTTCAAGAACCTGACCTTCTGTGCGTTTCTCCTCATCCTGCCAAATGCTCCAGCATCAATTAACACAACCCACAATTCGGACACCCTTCCTAATGCCCTCCATGTTGCCACATCTATCTCTGCAATTAAAGCAACCCCCTCAAAACATATCTCTTCAACGTATCTTCAATGACCTTACATAACTCTTTTCCCAAGCCTCAGTTGTTGACCAATTCCTTTGTAAAGTGCTTGGGAACATTCTAAGTAACCTTTTAACATTGTCATACTCACTGCCAAACAACTTCACTGACACTAAATATTAGCTGTGATAAGTGTGGAGCCTGGATTAATGTGGAGTGCTGAGAGATTGTTTCCGTTTGTTGGGGTGTCTAAAAGTCTCAGAATAAGGGACTGATCATTTAGGACAGAGATGAGGGGAAACTACTTCGCTCAAAGGGTTGTGAATCTTTGGAATTCTCTTGACCAGCGGGTTGTTGTGGCTCCATCATTGAATACATTTAAGGCTGGGATAGACACATTTTTGGTCTCTCAGGGACTTAAGGGATATGGGGAACAGGCGGGAAAATGGAGTTGAAGCCCAAGATCAGCCATGATCATACTGAATGGCAGAGCAAGCTCGAAGGGCCATATGGTTTACTCCTGCTCCTATTTGTAGTATTCTTGTGTCTCATTCCTCTCAGTTTTAATTGTTGGAAATTATGAAAATGTAAAAGAAAAATGTTCATTTGTCTTTTTTGTTCTCTCACTTAGACCAACCTTTCTTTGCCTTGTTATTTCTCTTTCTTTACTTGATTTGACATTGAATTCACCTATTCTAATTTACACTCCCTTTGCTTATTCACTTTCATTCTTCTATACTTGGGATGTACATTTTTTTAAACTAACTTGCAACGCTTTACATTTATTATTTTAAATAATATGTTAAATTTAATTCAGCATGTATCTGGTGCCCCCTGGTACAAAACATGAGGCAGCCATCCACACAAACTACAAGGACCATTTGTTTCCAAGACAGTGTATCGACAATCTTTCTTTCCAAGGACAATCCCACAATGTAACAAGCTGCCAAAGGAGATAGTCACATCCCCATCACTTGAAATCTTCAAGACCCATCTTTAGATTATTTCCATTTAAAAATTTTCATCATCAGGAGTACCATTTCAGCAAGTCATGTCTGATTTAGTTAGTGCTACCCATATAAATGTTGGCGGAATAAGGATATTAGTCTGCGACACTGACACAAATAAAGCAGAAACTTCAGTTTATTTGATTTTTAACTCTTCCTTGACTGGCTTTTTTCTGATTCGATTAATATACTTGCCTAATATTTTCTGGCCTGTGGATGACCACAGCTATTAAAAGAGAATTGACTCAACAGCTCCCTTTGTCCATCCACTAACCTGCTTCAACCAGCCATAGCCAGGCATTTATGCTGGAATCTGAATGTGATTATATTGGTCCAGTCCCCTTTGTCTTAGCCTAGGCACTGGACAAGTAGCTCAGACAATACCATCTCCAATCCAAACTGTGGTAAGTTGTGACCAGGAAAGCTAGTTATTGTTAAAAACCCAACTGGTTCATGAAAGAAAGAAAAGAACCTGCATTCCTATAGCGCCTTTCACAACCTTAGGACATACCAAAGCACTTTGCAGTCAGTCAAGTACATAACCGACCTGAATTCTCTTGCAAAAAATTGCCTTTGCGTATTTGTACTCCAGTGCCATGAAAAGCTGCTTGCTGTATAAAGTGGTATAAAGCACTAATTATACAGCAGCAGAAATAAATTGTACTTTTTGTTCTTTGTAACCGAAGCAGCATGTGAAGCTTGGGATTTATTAATAGTGCTCAAGGTCAGGGAAACTGATTTTCTTAACAATTGAATAGCATAACTTTCCTAATAAACTGTCATTCCCTGAGTAGAATAAGTACTTTCTTTTAATTGCATGCATTTATGTAGGAAATAACACAGAGAGGTATCGAGCTAGCCGTCTAATGCTTTTATTGAACCAACCTACTGGGTTGAGTATAGTATATTGAAGTTACATTAGCTTAGGTTATGTTGGCCACACTTTGTGCTTTATAACACTGAACTTA
Organism: Cetorhinus maximus; assembly: GCF_964194155.1. Classification (NCBI taxonomy): domain Eukaryota; kingdom Metazoa; phylum Chordata; class Chondrichthyes; order Lamniformes; family Cetorhinidae; genus Cetorhinus; species Cetorhinus maximus. The sequence goes on from NC_135896.1 coordinate 6,569,724, forward strand.
GCTGCATATGGCTATATTGTGTTATTTGCATTTTTTTAAATTCATTCACGGGATGTTAGCTTCACTGGCTGGGCCAGCATTTATTGCCCATCCCTAGTTGCCTTTGAGAAGGCGGTGGTGAGATGCCTTCTTGAACCACTGCAGTCCATGTGGTGTAGGTACACCCACAGTGCTGTTAGGAAGAGAGTTCCAGGATTTTGACCCAGCGACAGTGAAGGAACGGCGATATATTTCCAAGTCAGGATGGTGAGTGACTTGGAAGGGAACTTCAGGTGGTGGTGGTCCCATCTATCTGCTGCCCTTGCCCTTCTAGATGGTAGTGGTCGTGGGTTTGGAAGGTGCTGTTGAAGGAGCCTTGGTGAATTCCTACAGTGCATGAATTGCACACTAATTGTTGGGACTTTGTAGAAATCCACTTCATCCAGTGTGCACGTGTAGTGTGCTCTCTCCAAGGTTGTTCTGTGTCGAATCCTTTTTCATTGAATGCAAACAGTGGAACTAATGTGGATGAGTCGCAAAGGCCTCTCAATGTCCTAATGGAGCACCATCATGCTATTCCATGGCTGGGGATGATGTAATTAGAAGGGATTGAAATGCAACAGCTCCGTGGTATTGCTTTGCATTTACACTGCAATTGTGTGACAAGGCCATTAATAATAGCTTCTTATTGTTACAGCAAGAGTTTTCCCAGAATTGATTGTTTTCTGTGGGCCTTCACTCCACTATACTAACATAGCTATGTCATAAGCCTGACTAACAATTGTACTTTCTGTCCCTCTATCATTTACTGTAAAACTCTGCTGCTCTCTGACATTAACATAATCACAGAATTTTTACAGTGCAGGAGGAGGCCATTTGGCCCATCGAGTCTGCACTGGCTCTCTGAAGGAACATCTTACCTAGTTCCACTCCCTTGCCTTATCCCTGTAACCTTGCACATTCTTTCTTTTCAGATAGCAATCCAATTCCCTTTTGAATACCTCGATGGAACCTGTCTCCACCACCGTCTCAGGGAGTTCGTTCCAGACTCCAACCACCCTCTGGGTGAAAAATGTTTTCTCACATCACTTCTACTCCTTTTGCCCATTATTTTGAATCTGTGCCCTCTAGTTCTTCATGTACCCTTGAGAGGGAACAGTTTCTCACTATTTACCCTGCCCATGCCCCTCAGGATCTCAAATACCTCTATCAAGTCTCCTCTCAGCCTTCTTTTCTCCAAGGAAAACAGTCCCAAGCTCTCCAATCTATCTTCATAGCTACAGTTCTTCATCCCGGGAATCATTCTTGTGTCTCCTCTGTACTCTCTCCAGTGCCTTCACATCTTTCCTCAAGTATGGCGCCCAGAACTGGACGCAGTACTCCAGATGAGGCCTAACTAGTGTCTTATACAAATTCAACATGAAATCTTTACTCTTGTTCTCAATGCCCCTATTAATAAAGCCTAAGATACTATATCCTTTATTAACTGCTCTCTCAAAATGCCCTGCCACCATCAATGACATATGTACATATACACCAAGGTCCCTCTGTTCCAACACCTCCTTTAGAGTTTCTCCCTTTATTTTATACTGCCTCTCCATATTCTTCCTGCCAAAATGAATCAACTCACACTTCTTTGCATTGAACCTCATCTGCCACTTGTCTGCCCAATCCACCAACATGTCTATGTCCTTTTGAAGTTCGAGACTATCCTTATCACAGTTTCCAATCTTAACATTATCTGCAAAGTTTGAAACCTTTCCCTAAACACCACAGTCCAGGTCATTAATATACATCAGGAAGAGCAAGGGTCCCAACACCAACCCCTGGGGAACTCCACTACAAACCTTCCAACAATCTGAAAAACAACCATTTATCGCTATTCTCGGTTTCCTGTCACTCAGCCAATTTCTTATCCAAGTACCTGCTTTCCTTTTTATTCCATGAGCTAGGATTTTGCTCACAAGTATGTTGTGTGGCATTGTTTCAAATGCCTTTTGAAAATTCATATACACCACATCCACAGCGTTAACCTTATCAACCTTCTCTGTTACTTCCTCAAAAAACTCTATCTAGTTAGTTAACATGATTTTCCCTTAATGAAACCATACTAGCTTTCCTTAATTATCCTGCACTTGTCTAAGTGATTGTTGATTTTGTCCTGAACTATAGTTTCCAGAAGTTTCCCTACCACTGAAGTCAAGCTGACTGGTCTGTAGTTGACAGCTTTATCCTTGCACCCCTTTATGAACAAGGGTGTAACATTCACAATTCTCCAGTCCTCTGGCACCACCCCAGTATCTAATGAAGACTGGAAGATTATCACTAGTACCTCTGCAATTTCCACTCTCACTTCCCTCAGTACACTTAGAAGCACCTCACCTATTTTAAGTAAAGATAGCCTTTCTAACACCTCCTCCTTCTCAATTGTAAATTTGTCTACTGTACCAGTTACCTCCTGTCTCACCACAGTCTGGGTAGCACCTTCTTCCTTTGCAAAGACAGATGCAATGTACTCATTTAATACCGCCACTATTTCTCCAGCTTTTTTTTTATATTCATTCATGGGATGTGGGCGTTGCTGCCTAGAGCAGCATTTATTGCCCATCCCTAATTACCCTTGTTCAGAGGACATTTAAGCGTCAACTGCATTGCTGTGGGTCTGGAATCACATGTAGGCCAGCCCAGGTAAGGACAGCAGATTTCCTTCTCTAAAGGGCATTAGTGAACCAGATGGGTTTTTACGACAATCGGCAAAGGTTTCATGGTCATCATAAAACTTTTAATTCCAGATTTTTATTGAATTCAAATTCCACCATCTGCCACAGTGGGATTTAAACCCAGGTCCCCAGAGCATTACCCTGGGTCTCTGGAATACTAGTCTCTGGAATACTACACCACAGCCTCCCCACGTGTAAGTCCCCTTTTTTATCCCTAATCGGCCCTACTCTTTATTACCGTTTATTATTTATATGCTTAAAGAAGACTTTGGGATTCCCTTTTATGTTAGCTGTCAATCTCTTTTCATGCTTTCTCCTTGCTTTTCTTATTAATTTTTTAACTTCTCCCCCGCCCCCTCCCGGTCCTTCTGTGTTCAGCCTGATTCTCCATTGTATTTTCTACCTGACATCTATCACATGTGCACGTCTTCTGCTTCATCTTCACCTCTAACTCTCTCATCATTCAGGGCACTCAGGATTTATTTGTCCTACCTTTCCACTTCAAGGGAATATACCTTGACATTGCCTGCAATCCTCTTTTTTTGAAGGTGGTCCATTGTTCAGCCACTGTTTTTTCAGCCAACATTTGATTCCAATACACTCGGCTCAGGTGCATTCTCATCCCATCAAAGTTGGCTTTCCCCCAGTCAATTATCCCTGCTCTGGATTGTTATTTTGCTCTTTTCCATGGCCAACCTAAACCTTATGATACAATGGTCACTGTCGCCTGAATGCTGTCCCACTGATATTTGATCCACTTGGGCCAATGCATTCCCCAGAACCAGGTCCAACAGCACCTGCCCTCTCATTGGACCAGAAAAATACTGCTGCAGAAAATTATTTTGAACACGTTCCAGGAACTCTCACCCCTCTTGTCCCTTTGCACTATTCTTATCCCAGTCTATGTTTGGATAATTGAAGGCCCCCCATGATAATTACTCTGGGCAGGATTTTCGGGTCATCGAGCAGGCGGTGGGCGGGCCCGAGAGCAGCCAGGAAATGGGCCGCTGCCTGCGATCGACCCCCGACCGCGATTTCACACTGGCTGGCCAATTAACGGCCAGCCAGCATGAAACGTGCGCTGAAAGGCTCAGCGCTGCCGGTGTTGGCGGGGGCGAGTGGAAAGTGAGTGCTGAAGTCTGCGCGGGCGCGGGTGAGCCCACGATGAAAACTCGATGAAGGCAGAGAGCTGCCTCAGGGAGCTGAAGAATTTAAATTCAATTTAAAGAAATAGGGTTGTAAAAATGCAGAAAAAAATGTCCACACATCGGACTCACTCACCTAAATATACAGATAATAAAAATTCTGCCCAAACATTTTTATTTTTTTAAAATTGATATCGGAAACCTCCTCCCCCCTTGGATGAGGTTTCCTCAAAAATCCAAAGGCCGCCTAGCTGATTTTCCCACCCGCCAACCGTAACGTTGGGTGGGCAGCGTAAAATCACTGCTAATTGAAACTTCAGTGGCCTTAATAGGCCTCCTAGCTGTCGGCGGGCACGCTGCCCACTCTCGCCCGTGCCCACCAACCGAGAAAACGCACAAGTGCGCGCTGACGTCAGGACACTCACCCGACGTCATCGCACGCTATTTTATGTTCATTTGGGTCAGGCACGCGCCTGCCCACAGGACGTAAAATTCTGCCCTCTAAAATTCTTGCATCTCTCTTTAATTTCTTTGCAAATTTGTTTCTCTACACTCCTTCCACTAGCTGGTGGCCTATATACTACACCAATCAATATTATTGCACCTTTTTCATTCCTCACCTCTGACCAGAGAGATTCTGTCCTTGACCTCTCTGGAAAATCCTCTCTCTCCAGTGTTGTAATGCCATCTTTAATCAATACTTCCATTCCCACCCCTACCCCCCCCACACTTTCCCTCCTTTCCTGTCTCTCTTATACACCTTGTACCCAGGAATATTTAACGCCCAGTCCTGCCATTCTTTGAGCCAGGTTTCTGTTCTAGCAATAATATCATAATTCCATTGTCAACCTGCAGCTGTAGTTCACCAATCTTATTAACCACTCTCCGTGCATTTACATATACGCTGATTAACCCTGAAAATAAATTGTTATATTTCCAACGTTATTCTACCTAAGCCGGTGGGGTGGAAGTGGTTGGGGGTGTTGTGTAATCTTTGATGTGAGGAATGCTTGTTCCACGTTGGGTGAGGGTGAAAGCAATTTCCATCTTTTGTTTTTGACAGCGTGCAATTGTTGACCACTTCCAGATCTGACATGCAGAGGTCAGCTCCTACAGCACAAACCTTGCTTGTTATATTGTTGAATAAATCAGCAATCATTGCAGTCTCACACTGAAGACTATTCATTAACCTCAAAGCTGTGCCAATTCAGGATAAGTCTTGAGAAAAATTAATCGGTTGGCTGAAAGGGCAGGATAAATGAGTTATGTCTTAGTTGTGGGGGTTAGTTACTGTGTGAGGTGCCTCAGAGCCTGTTGTTGGGGCCACTAGTGATTCAAATTTACATCACTGACTTGGATTCAGAAACTAATTGATGAGATTTGCAGGTGATACCAGACTAGAATGGGCGATGAACCTGGAGGAGGCAGCCCAAGAGTTCTAGATTGAATTGGAAAAAATATGTTAGTGGGCAGAATTATGACAGATCAAATATCATGCAGAAAAGTGGCAAAGTTCTACACATTGGAAGGAAAGATGGTTGAGATAAGTACTTCATGGGGGAGATGAGAATTTGTTTTATGCAGCAGGTTATAATGATCTAGAATGCATTGCCTGAAAGGGTGTGCAAGCAGATACAACAGAAACTTTCAAAAATTAATTGGATAAATGGTTGACAAGGATAAATTTTTAGGGCTAATGAGGAAAGAGCAGGGGAGTGGGATGACTCAGACAGCTCTTTCAAAGAGCTGACACAGACAGGATGGATCAAATGGCTTTAATCTTTAAGATAGTATGTTTGTACTGTCCTGGTTAAAGACTGGCTGTCTTGTTTGCCTACATAATAATAGTAATTTTACTTCAAAAGAATTCAATTGTGTGAAACAATTTAAATATAGAAAATAGGAGCAGGAGTAGGTCATTTGGCCTCTCGAGCCTGCTGCTCGCCATTGAATATGTTCATGGCTGATCCTCTATCTCAACGCCATACACCTGCTCTTTCGCCATACCCCTTGATGCCTTTAGAGTCTAGGGCCAGAAGTTTACATACCATATGTGGGTGGGTGCACGCCCGACCCAAACAGGCGCGAAATCGCGCAAGATGACATTGGATGAGCGCCCAGACGTCATTGCACACTCGCGTGATATTTCGTTCAGCGGGTGCACGCAAAAGTCGGAAGAGTGCCGGCTCACAAGTGGGCAATTAAGTTCATTTATGGCCCAGTTGTAAGCGATTTGTCATGGCCTGTCCAACCTTATGGTTGGTGGACGGGCCAGTCGGCCAGGCGGGTTTTAGGCCTAGAAATCTGTTTCCTTCTTAAAAATATTCAGTGACTTGGCCTCCGAGCCCTCAGTTGTAGAGAATTCCATAGGTTCACTACCCTCTGAGTGAAGATGTTTCTCCTCATCTCAGCCCTAAATGGCCTACCCCGTATCTTGAGACTGATATCCCTTGTTCTAACCAAATCCCCCCAGCCAGAGGAAACATCATCCCTGCATCCAGTCTGTCCAGCCCTGTCCGAATTTTATATGTTTCGATGAGATTCCCTCTCATTCTTCTAAACTCCAGTGAATACAGGCTTAGTCGACCCAATCTCTTCTTGTATGACAATCCTGCCATCCCAGGAATCAGTCTGGTGAACCTTTGCTGCACTCCCTCTAAGTCAAGTATATCCTTTCTTAGGTAAGCAGAACAAAGCTGCACATAATAGTGCAGATGTGCTCTCACCAAGGCCCTGTACAACTGCAGTAAGACATCCTTGCTCCTGTACTCAAGTCCTCTTGCAACATACCATTTGCCTTCTTAACTGCTTGCTGCATCTGCATGTTTGCTTTCGTGATTGGTGTACAAGGACACCCAGGTCCCTTTGTACATCAACATTTCCCAATCTATCACCATTTAAATAATACTGTGCCATTCTGTTTTCCCACCAAAGTGGATAACGTCACATTTACCCACGTTATACTGCATCTGGCATGTATTTGCCCACTCACTCAACTTATCTAAATCACCTTGAAACCTCTTAACATCCTCCTCACCATTCTCATTCCCACCAAGTTTCATGTCATCAGCAAACTTGGAAATATTACGTTTGGTTCCCTCATCCAAAACAATGATATATACTGTGAATAGCTGGGGCCCAAGCACTGATCCCTGCGGTACCCAACTAGTCACCGCCTACCACTCTGAAAAAGACCTATTTATTCCTATTCTGCTTCCTGTCTATTAACCAATTCTCAATCCATGCCAGTATATTACCTCCAATCCCATGTGCTTTAATTTTGCACACTAACCTCTTATGTGGGACTTTATTAAAAGCTTTCTGAAAATTCAAATACACCACATCCACTGGTTCTCCCTTATCTATTCTGCTCAAAAAACTCCAGTAAGTTTGTCAAACATGATTTACCCTTTCATAAATCCATGTTGACTTTGTCTAATCCCGTTGATATTTTCTAAGTGTCCTGTTATCACATCCTTTATAATAGACTCTAGCATTTTCCCTCCTCCTGATCTTAGGCTAACTGGTCTGTAATTCCCTGTTTTCTCCCTCCCTCCTTTTTTAAATAGTAGGGTTATCTTTGCCACCCTCCAACCCTTAGGACTGTTCCAGAATCTACAGAAATTTGGAAGATGACGACCAAGACATCCACTATTTCCATAGCCACCTCCCTTAGTACCTGGATGTCGATTATCAGGCCCTAGGGATTCATCGGCTTTCAGTCCCATTAATTTCTCCAGCACTATCTTTTTTAGTAATATTAATTTCCTTCAATTCCTCCTTCTCACTAGACCCTTGGTTCCCTAGCATTGCTGGGAAGTTATTTGTGTCTTCTTCCGTGAAGACAGAACTAAAGTAGTTGTTCAGTTGCTTTGCCATTCCCTTGTTCTCTATTATGAATTCTCCCATTTCGGACTGTAAGGGGCCTACATTTGTCTTCATTAATCTTTTTCTTTTTACATACTTTTAGAAGCTTTTACAGTCCACTTTTATGTTCCTTGCGAGTTTACTCTCATATTCTATTTTCTCCCTCTTGATCAATCTCTTGGTATCCTTAATTTATTTTGTTAACCATGGTTGGGCCACTTTTCCTGTTGTGTTTTTGCACCAGAAAGGAATGTATAACTGTTGCAATGCATACATTTGTTCCTTAAATATTAACCATTGCCTACCCACCGTCATGCCTTTTAATGAAGTTCCCCAATCTATCTTAGCCAACTCACGCCTCTTACCTTCATAGTTTCCTTTGTTTAGATTTAGGATCCTAGTTTTGGATTGGACTATTTCACTTTCCATCTTAATGAAGAATTCTATCATGTTATAGTCACTCTTCCATAAAGAACTCCACATCTTCAAGATTATTAATTAATCCCTTCTCTTTGCACATTACCAAATCTAGGATAGCCTGATCACTAGTTGGTTCTTCAACATACTGATCTAAATAACCATCTTGTACACACTCCAGGAATTTATCCACTACAGTATTATTGCTAATTTGGTTTGCCCAGCCTATATGTGGACTAAAGTCATGCATGATTACTGCAGCACCCTTGTTACATGCGTCTCTAATTTCCTGTTTAATGCTGCCCCCTACCTTACCACAACTGTTTGGAGGCCTATAGACAACCCCCGCAAATGTTTTCCACCCCATGTTGTTTCTTAGCTCCACACAGACTGATTCTACACCTAGATTTTCTGAGCCAATGTCCTCTCTCACTATCGCACTGATTTCACCCCTAATTAACAATGCCACCCCACCTCCTTTTCCTTTTTGCCTGTCCTTCCTAATTATCGAGTACCCTTGGATATTCAGTTCTCTAAAGGAAATTTCATTTTCTTTCCCAATATTACTGTGGGATGCTGAAGCAGGCTTGTGGGGGCTGTGTGTGCGTGTGTGTGTGTGTGTGTGTGACTAATTTAATTGAACTGAAGATAGTGGGACTGCAAGGTTTAAATCATCAAAGTGGTTAGGTGCAAAAGCAGGCGTTTTGAAATGGAAATGGATGAGCTAATAGTTGCATTTATAGATAAATTGAGAGGTTGTTTGAATTTCAAAGGGGAAGTAGAAGGTGACAAGGAAATGTTTGCATCTTGCAGGAGTTCATAGGTAAAAAAAGTAGTGGGGATATCATGTTTTATTGATCCAAAAGCAAAGACAAGATGGAAAGTTGAAAGATCTTATATTTGGAAGAGTTTAAGTTTCAAAAAAAGTTTAAAACAATGGATTTAGGATAAAAGAGGAAAAATATATTTAAAGAAAGATGGAAAGCTGTAAGAGGGAGTGGCCATGTGAGTACTTGAAAGGTGAACTTGTGAAAAGCAGCCTCTAGCCACCCCAGAGAAGTGCTTGCTTATTCCAGAAAGCAAGGTTTTGATAAAAAGCCTTGGAATTCCTTTGTTTTAGTGAGAGGAAGAGAGAAGCTGTGAAATACCTTATTTATAACAACAGTGGGTGCCTCGTGGTAATATTACTGGATATTTTATAAATTAAGAATCTATTTGGACCGTTACCTGGAAAAAAGTGTTTATTTGGGAGCCTAGATAAGTAGAAATCTTTTAGGAAATGTTGTAAGACTAAATTTAACAGTGTAACTAATCTTGTGTGTTTGTTTTCTTTTCTTTCGTTAATAAATGTTTTAATTTAATTTTTAAAATCTCCAGAAGTGGTAGTGGACTCTTTACTTCTGACTTCAGTGTACATACCTTCATGTAATAAAAATACAAATTGCATAACGTTGGGATAGCTTGGCCAAGTTTCCCTTTGGGATTTGCTCAGCCTGGCTGTTACCACCTGCCAGGTATTTACCAGCTTAGGTCACCCTGCAGCCATGTCTCCATAATCACAATCATATCGTACCTGTTTACATCTATGTGCGCTGTTAAGTCGTCTACCTTATTGCGAATGCTTTTTGCATTCAGATACAGTACCTTTAGACTTGTCTTTTTAACATTTTTACACATTTTTTGTACTATGGCCCTATTTGCTGCTAGCCCTTGTTTCCTCTGTCTTTCACTTTTGCTTTCTACTTTACTGTCTTTTATTCCTATCCTTGTTTCCCTCTCTTGTGTCTCCCCACTCAGTCTCCCATCCCCCTGCTAATCTAGTTTAAACTCTCCCCCACAGTACTAGCGAGTACCCCAACGAGGATGTTGGTCCTGGTCCTGCTGGGTCTCATCTTCCCCAGAATTGGTCCCAATGCCTCAGACATCTAAATCCTTCCCTCCTACATCATCTCTCCAGCTATACATTCATCTTGTCTGTTCTCCTATTCCTGATGTCACAAGCATGTGCCACTGGGAGTAATCCTGAGATCACTACCTTTTGAGGTCCTGCTTTTTAATTTTTTTCCTAACTCCCTGTATTCTGCTTTCAGGACCTCATCCCTCTTTTTATCTATGTCGTTAATACCAATATGGCCAACGACCTCTGTCTGTTCACCGTCCCCATTCAGAATGCCCTGCAGATGCTCATTGATATCCTTGACCCTGGCACCAGGGAGGCAAATTACCACCCTGATGTCATGTCTGTGGCCGCAGAAACGTCTATTTGTTACCTTACAATAGAATCACCTATCACCATTGCTCTCCCACTCTTTTTTTCTCCTCCACCCCGCCTCCCCTGTGCAGTTGATCACTCGTGGTGCCACAGACCTGGCTGTTGCTGCATTCCCCTGAGAAACCATCTTCCCAGGCAATTTCCAAAATGGAAAACCTGTTAGAGAGGGAGATGGATCCAGGGAACTCCTGCACTACCTACCTTGTGCTTTTACTCTGTCTGGTGGTCACCCATTCCCTTTCTGCCTGTGCACTCTTTACCTGCGGTGTGACCACCTAACTGTACGTGCTTTCCACGAAGATCTCATCTTTGCAGATGCTCCACAGTGACTCTAGCAGCAGCTCCAGCTCTGAAACGCGGATTTCAAGTAGCTGCAACTGAAGACACTTCCTGAAAACGTGGTCCCCTAGAAGTGCCCCTGACTTCCCACATCGTGCAGGAGGAGCATTCCACGTGGCCGAGTTGCCCTGCCATGATTTACCCTTAATTTTCTCCCTTTACTTTTACTTCCTCTAGTTTAGAAATTATTAAGGACAGTAGAAATACTCACCAGGTCCTACTTACCAGGCCATACTCTTCTTTCTGAGGAAAGGTAGAAAATGAAAGGATCGCCTCCTTCCCCCTTCACCAAACTCCCTCACTCACCAAACTCCAACTTAAGTACTCTAATGCAGCCCAAAGCAGCATTCCAGTGTAGACAAGGCAGCATTGAAGATGGCCTGCTTTTATGCCATGCGCTAAGGTACATATGAATGAAAGCACTTTTATATTTGCCCTTCTGTTTAGCTTTCTGAAACATAAGTAGAAATTTGTCGCTTTTTTAATTACTATCCTAATTGTAACTCTTTACAGAAGACTCATTAAAATTAAATTAACTTATTTTGAATACTTCCGTGTTCTTTTCTGTCCGTCACATATCCACTTTTCTTCAATTCTAAAAGGTGTCTGAAGTATCTCATAGAGATCAGAATGTGACACGTTTCATTCTGAGTTAGCTGAGAGGTGACATTGGCTTCAGTGCTTCTGGACTAGGAATTCAGCCAGGTATCCCATTCCTGCACACTATCCAATGGTCCTTAGTAACAATTATATATGGGCATTGGAGGAGAACCTGATCAAAAGTAGTTGTGACAACTTTCATGATTGGCAAGCCTGCTAGCACTTACTGTCTGCTTTCATCTATGAATATTGGGCCCTCCGGGCAAAGTCTGAAGGGTTCCTGGTGCCAGGGGAATTGTAGCCCAGCAAATCAGCACTCCTGGGAAAAGGTAATATAGTATAAGGGTCTGGCACATATAGGGGGTTAATGTTGGACTGAGTACAGTATCACCCACAAAGTGATGTGAAAGAGCACATGACCCACGGCTGTAGCCATTCTAGTGTTGGACAGAGCCATATGTACTAGCAAGCATAGAGATAGCTCCTAGCTTGTACTCTTTACTGTATATTTGTAAATAGTCTAAGAGTCAATAGAGAATTACAGTTAACAACTGTAAGTATGACTACGAGGACTTCTTCAGACCTATCAAACTGTAACCAACACTCTACAACAGGTAATACAGGGAAAGTACAATCAAGTGTGGAACTAAAGCCAGAAAAGCTGTTAGCTAACGTAGCTGAAATTATTCACTTTTTAATATCCTTCCTCATTGAGATATTCTTCAGAAAGGTAGGAAAATTTTATAGGTTTGCCCACCACTAATATTCTGTGCTTTCATTGTATTAAACTGCAGGACAACTGTTATTCTGACCAATTGCTTTTTCTATATAAGCGATTTTGAAGAGTACCTCACCTGGACTATAGACAAATCAGTCCTTAATTTAACAAGTCTCTCTCACTCTCTTTTTCTCACTCATCCACACTCTTGCATTCTCTCACACTTACACTGCTTTCATACTGATTCACTTTCTCTTCAGTCACTCTTGCACACATGCCTGTGCATGTGCTCTCTTTGTTTGTCTGTCCCTCTCACTCTCTCTCTCTCTCTCTCTCACTTGTAATAATTCATCAATTGTGGGGATGAGAAATTTTCTGGCAGTATGCTTACTTAGATCCCTAGTTTTGGATGGTCGTACTGGCCTTAGCTCTGTATACTGCTGTCCCGTGTTGAACCACTGCTACTAAACAAAAACAGAAACAGAAATACCTGGAAAAACTCAGCAGGTCTGGCAGCATCAGCGGAGAAGAGCACAGATGACGTTTCGAGTCCTCATGACCCTTCAACAGAACTAAGTAAAAATAGGAAAGGGGTGAAATATAAACTGGTTTAAGGGTAGGGGGGAGGTGGTTGTTGGGACAAGCAGCCAGTAATAGGTGGAGATAACCAAAAAATATCACAGACAAAAGGACAAAGAGGTGTTGAAGGTGGTGATATTATCTATAGGAATGTGCTAATTAAGAGTAGAAAGCAGGACAGACAAGGTACAGATAGCTCTAGTGGGGGTGGGATGAAGGAATACTAAAAGGACTAAAAGGTAGAGATAAACAATGGTTGCATGGGAAGGTGCCGTGGGAGGGGGGTGAGGAGTAGGGGGTGATGGAGGAGTGGACCAGGTGTCATAGAGGGAACGATCCCTACGGAATGCTGCCGGGGGGATGAAGGGAAGATGTGTTTGGTGGTGGCATCATGCTGGAGTTGGCGGAAATGGTGGAGGATGATCCTTTGAATGCGGAGGCTGGTGGGGTGATAAGTGAGGACAAGGGGGACCCTATCATGTTTCTGGGAGGGAGGAGAAGGCGTGAGGGCGGATGCGCGGGAGATGGGAGATTTCTGGTGATAGACTGTCCACCAATATCCATTACAAGCCTACCGACTCCCACAGCTACCTCGACTACAGCTCCTCACACCCCACTTCCTTTAAGGACTCCATCCCATTCTCTCAGTTCCTTCACCTCCGTCGCATCTGTTCTGATAATGCCACTTTCAAAAACAGTTCCTCTGACATGTCCTCCTTCTTCCTTAACCGAGGTTTTCCACCCGCGGTGGTCGACAGGGCCCTCAACCGTGTCCGGCCCATCTCCTGCGCATTCGCCCACACGCCTTCTCCTCCCACCCAGAAACATGATAGGGTCCCCCTTGTCCTCACTTATCACCCCACCAGCCTCCGCATTCAAAGGATCATCCTCCGCCATTTCCGCCAACTCCAGCATGATGCCACCACTAAACACATCTTCCCTTCACCCCCCCTGGCGGCATTCCGTAGGGATCATTCCCTCTGTGACACCCTGGTCCACTCCTCCATCACCCCCTACTCCTCAACCCCCTCCCACGGCACCTTCCCATGCAACTGCAGAAGATGCAACACCTGCCCCTTCACTTCCTCTCTCCTCATCGTCCAAGGGCCCAAACACTCCTTTCAAGTGAAGCAGTATTTCACTTGCACTTCCCTCAACTTAGTCTACTGCATTCGTTGCTCCCAATGCGGTTTCCTCTACATTGGAGAGACCAAACGCAGATTGTGTGACCGCTTTGCAGAACACCTTCGGTCTGTCCGCAAGCATTACCCAGACCTCCCTGTTGCTTGCCATTTCAACACTCCACCCTGCTCTCATGCCCACATGTCTGTCCTTGGCTTGCTGCATTGTTCCAGTGAAGCTCAACGCAAACTGGAGGAACAGCACCTCATCTTCCGACTAGGCACTTTACAGCCTTCCGGACTGAATATTGAGTTCAACAATTGTAGATCTTGAACTCTCTCCTCCATCCCCACCCCCTTTCCGTTTCTTCCCCCTCCTTTTTGTTTTTTCCAATAATTTATATAGATTTTTCTTTTCCCACCTATTTCCATTATTTTTAAATGTATTTCCATCCATTGTTTTATCTCTACCTTTTAGCCCTTTTAGTATTCCTTCACCCCAGCCCCACTAGGGCTATCTGTACCTTGTCTGTCCTGCTTTCTACTCTTAATTAGCACATTCTTTTAGATAATATCACCACCTTCAACACCTCTTTGTCCTTTTGTCTGTGATATCTTTTTTTTATCTCCACCTATTACTGGCTGCTTGTCCCAACAACCACCACCCCCCCCCCCCCACCTCTTAAACCAGCTTATATTTCACCCCTTTCCTATTTTTACTTAGTTCTGTTGAAGGGTCATGAGGACTCGAAACGTCAACTGTGTTCTTCTCCGCCGATGCTGCCAGACCTGCTGAGTTTTTCCAGGTATTTCTGTTTCTGTTTTTGTTTTGGATTTCCAGCATCCGCAGTTTTTTGCTTTTATTTTTTTGAACCACTGCTGCTGTGGCCTTGTTTTGTTGCAGTGGGTCATTGTTCATTTGTAGTCACTGCTCAATTTTTAATTTGGAAGAGATCTGCTGAGAAAAACAGTTGAACTTTAATTATGTTCAGTTTATTTTACATGCCCTGCAGACAGCTGGAACCTGGTTTTTGGCAGATCAGGGGCTCCAATTCAGCCAGGTAAAGGTCATGTTCGGAGTAAAAGGCCTCTGACTCCCATATTTTACTGCTTCACAACATGTCTTGATATGGTTGTGCTGGTAGTATGTACTTTTTTCTACTGTTAAACACTGGTGTAATATTTGGATAAATAGATAATCATAGTGCTCTATTGAGCAGAATTTAGAGGAGCTTTTCCAATTTTTATCCTTTCAAGTGTCATATTGGCAAACTTTCCCAAGAAGCATTAGTGTTAGTGCTTCTTAATACTCCTCTGCATTTAATGGATTCAATCACATTATATTTTTTGTGCATTTTTGCCTTCTGTGTCAATATCTTGGCATGTTTTTTCAGAGTCTTGCAAAGATCTTCACCATATACAAAAGAATTGTGATGTGGCTACACTGTGCCTCAACGATCACCATTGATAAAATAAAAAATCCATTATGAATCAAACTGACAACTGACAGCATTATTCTTAATAATCTGGCAAGTCACTTGGTATCAAAAAGCGAAAATAGATTAACTTTTCGAGTGTGACCTCTTCATCAGTTAGAGGGAGACAGGGTGGGGCAAGGGGGTAACAGGCGGGGTGGGGGGTGGGGTGGCGATCCCTGCTTCATTAAGTAGTGTCTCAACTGAAAATTGTGAGTGGAGCTCTCAAGCGAGCTTCCCAGTAGATTTTGTGTGTGTGTGTGTGTGTGTGTGTGTGTGTGGCCTACTGTAAATGCATAGTTCAAGCTCCCATGTGGGACATGCTATAAATTGAAGCATTGAGAAATGCCATGTGACAAGAGGGACAATGCTAAATAATTGGCAATACTCAACTAGATTTGGCGTTTGCTTCAGCAAATTAAAATGATCATGTTCTTGTTCTAGGTATACATGGTTTATGAATCACATCTCTTCAACTTAATCTGACTTACCCAGTTACATTTAGTTCTCTGAGGTGCACAGATGCTTGTAACTTGATTTTGTATCAAAAATCACTGATGTAATTGGTATTCTTAGTTTGCTTTGTCAGCTTTTAGGAAGACAAAAATTGACCCTCATCTGCAAGTAATAGTCTAATCTACCAAAAGAATGCTACAATTTACAGGAACATGCTATAAAAAGGGTATCATAGTTCAGTATTTCACAGAACATTTTGTAGTGATTGAGTGATGAAATTTATTAATAATCTTGTTTCCATTTTTTCCCCCACCCAACTTTTGTTCTGCAGAACTTGTTATATGCTGATGATAGTGACAGCACAGAAATTAAAGTCATAGATTTTGGGTTTGCACGATTGAAACCTCCTGATAATCAGCCTTTGAAGACCCCGTGCTTTACGCTACATTATGCAGCTCCTGAACTACTGAAGGACGACGGTTATGACGAATCCTGTGATCTGTGGAGCTTGGGTGTTATCCTGGTAAGTTGGTGCAGAGGTAAAGGTTGGTATCCCAGGGAAGCCTGGTGAGCTTACATCACAGAAGGTCGTTCAGCCTATCTCACTTGTACTGATTCTCCGATTGTGTAATCCACATTCCCTTTCCTTTTAATGTCTTTTATGGATTCTTTGTGGTAGGGTATTCCATATCCCAAAAATCCTCTGTGTAAAAAAAAATTCTCCAAACTCTCATTTCATTTTTGCAATAATCTTGGATTTTATGTCCTCTGTTTACCAATCTGTAGGAATGGTTTATCCCTATTATCATAACTTCCCATGGGGCAGAAATTTCATGTTGGCGTGCAGGGACGGGCCCCGCAAATCCACGCGTTAAAATAACACGCGGTGATGTCGGACGAGCATCCCGATGTCACCGCGCGCCATCGCGATATTTCATTGGGCAGGCGCGTGATGATATCCACTATGCGCCCGCCATTAATTAACAGGCCACTTAAGGCCCTTGACGCTCCGATCGTCACTAATTTTTCGGCGCCCGTGCAACCTTCGGGTCGGCACACGGGCGCAATGGGCAGGCAGTTAGGACACATTTGTATAAACCTCATCCACGGGCGGAATAAGAGGGCTCAGTGGGGTCGTGAGTGTGCTCTGTCAAGTATTGATTTTTCAAAGTTATTGAAACTTGCCTGTGTGATCTGTGATACTTCGAAACGCATGCCAGCTGCTTTGTCTGGACTCTTAACCTTCTGGTCAACACTCTACAGTGAGGAATCTTTTTTGGGCCTGTAGGTTTCAGGAAGCCTTCCCTTAGCCTGGGAATGGGAGCTGAAGTGTCCACTGGAGGCACCTCCTCTGAGGAGGAAGGGAGGGCTAGAAGTGGGAGGAGGCAAGGAGTGCATGTTCAGCCTTCAGGGGAGCCACCTTTGGGAGGACAGGCGCAGACACAAGGGCCACAGGGCCAAGAGGTAGACCAAGGCGGAAGGGGCCACAGAAGACGCCACTATCCTGCTGCCGGGGTGTACAGGCAGTGAAGCAGCTACCTCAATATGTCTGAGGTGCAACGTTGAAGGAGGCTCTGCCTCTCATGGGAAACAGTCAACTATATCTGTCAGATGATTGGGCCTGAGATCTCTGCTAACTGTGTGGGTGGACACCCCACGCCAGTAGCTCTAAAGGTCACAGCTGCCCTCAACTTCTATGCCTCTGGCTCCTTCCAGGGGACGATGGGTGATCCTTGCAGTGTCTCCCAATCAGCTGTCTTACACTTGTGTCAAGCAGGTTACAGGCGGTCTGTTTAGGCGTGCATTGAGCTTCATCCACTTCCATTGGGACCAGGCAAGCCAGACATTGTGAGCCAGAGGCTTCGCGGCCATTGCTGGCTTCCCCGGCGTCCAGGGTGCAATAGACTGTACACATGTGGCCATCAAGGTGCCGGCAGGTGAGCCCGATGCCTTCATCAACGGGAAGGGCTTCCACTCCATGAACGTGCAGATAGTGCGTGATCGCAGGATGCAGTTTCTACAAGTCTGTGCAAGGTACCCAGGCAGTTCCCATGATGCCTACATCCTCAGACACTCCCAGGTGCCGGGGCTCTTCAGTGCTCCAGCCCGGCTTGATGGATGACTGCTGGATGACAAGGTCTATCCCCTCAGAAGGTGGCTCATGAAACCTCTCTGCCATCCAAGAACAGAAGCTGAGTAGCGGTACGATAGGAGCCACGCCTCCACATGGGCTGTGGTGGAGAGAACCATCGGTCTTCTCAAGATGCGCTTCCGATGCCTGGACCGTTCAGGAGGCGCAGTCCAGTGCCACCCAGATCGTGTGTCGGTGATAGTGGTTGCATGCTGCGCTCTCCACAATCTTGCGCTGGAAAGGGGGGACACAGTGGACAATGAAGACATCGATGCAGTGGCTGCAGCTGCACACGATGGGTCCAGCAGTGAGTACGAGGATGAGCATGCACAGGGAAATGCTGAGAGGGTAGACGCTGACCCGGGCATACTGCAGGGAGGCAGGGACACCCGGGAGGCTTTAATCCAATGAACCTTCAGCTAGCAAACCACATATGGACCTCCAGGACAAGCCTGGGCTCTAGGCTCCATACTCGATACCTAAGTGCAAAATCTGCCAGGTTAGGAACAGTAACTAAGGGCCGTGTTAACAAAGCTGAATGTACCACAAAGCACTCCTAACATTTTTGGAAACCATACACATGCAGAAGAAAAGAGGTACCCTCAGTCATGGTCACATGTCTGAATTTAATATCAGAAGGAAAGAAACTTAAGCTAAAAAAAACGACAATGGTGTTCCAATTCAAAGCAAATCATAAAGACCTCATCTCAGGCCAACACCAAAGCACCAGTGATAAACCCGTGTGCCTAAGGTGCCTTATGTTTACGTTTCTGGGTGCTATGTCTTGGTGCTGCCCCATCGCTGGGAGTGGTATCTGAGATAGCCTGCTGACTCTGCTGTCCTGTTGGCCTCGATGACCTTGATGGTCGACCTCTGCCTGTGGAGCCTGTGCTGGCCCTGCCTGGGAGGGATCTGCCAGTTCCACAGCTGGCATCTCCCCAGTCATCACAGCCTCACCAGATGCTACAGTCACTGGGAGAAGGGTGGAGGAGCTGCCGCCCTCATCCGGAGCGCCCTGAGAGGTGCCCGCTGAGACGACGGGCAGCTGCTGCGCCGACGTGAGGTCGCTTCGGTCCTCCCTGCTCACCGTGGATGGATGGGCACCGAGCTGGGAAACTCAGTGCCCAGACCATCTCCCACACTAGCATTGACCAGCTGAGGTCAATGCCGATGTGAGGGCTCGCTGGTCAGAGCGCATCTCCAGGAAGCACTGATGGGTCTCTTGGAGGAGCCTCTCCAAGAGAGTCTCCACTCTCTCCATGGAGGACGCATGGCCCTCAGACATGTGACTCACTGCTTCGGCAATCGTCCGCATAGACTCCTCCACCACAGAGACCAAGCCAAACATAGCCTCATGTATCTCCCCCAGATGCTCCCACACACCCAGCCACATTTCCTGCAGCTGCTGCATCGTGGACAACTCCAGAGGCACATCATCAGGCACTGACTGAGCATGTGCCTGCTCCCCTGCAGTCCTTTGACTGCTGGCGCCATGGGCACTCTCTGTCTCCGCCAACTCACGCAGCGACTGTGAAGTGCCCTCACCGCTGTGCCCCGGGACACTAGCCGATGTTCTAATTCCCACCAAGGTGCTAGTATCGGCGCTGGTGCCTGCCTGGCAGAGGTGGTGTGACACTAGTGAGACTTCAGGGCCCATCAGGTGTGAGAGGGGGGCCACTGCTGCTCCTCCTCCCGGCCCTGCTCTGATGATGCTGAAAGGAAGAACAAGGACATTGGATCAGTTAACGTGGAGACAATGATAATGTGCATCCCTGTTCCCCAGATCATTATGCGCTCATCCTTCGATAAGCAATGATCAAGCCATGTTGCAAAATTAAATCACATCATTCAGCAGTGCTATGGCTGTTGGGAGAACAATGCTGACCTAACTGCTGGGCACACATACCTGGCCGTGGCACCCCAGCCTCACCAATACCTGTGGACCTGGGAGCATGGCGCATTTCCAAATCCAGGGTCCCTGCTCAAACCGGCTGAGAATGGCTAACCACGCCTGTCCCGCCGCCAGTCCTCACACACTCTGCAGCATTATGCGCATTCTTCTGCCGAAAATGAAAGAGCATTGATTTGTGCAAATTGTACATGGACTCTCTTCGTGCACGGCCCACCCCAACCAGAGTGGGACATTGCAGGGCTCCAGTGCCTCCTCACCCCGCTGCTACCAAACACACACACAAAGATGCTAGGCCTGTTCCCCACTCCCCTTGGCCACATGCTGCCTACATCACATTAGGCACCACACGGTATATCCTTCCATAGCAAGGAGGTGCAAGGACGTGGAGCGCAGAGGGCAGCAGATAGTTCGTTGCCACGCCAACTTGAAGCTCCCCTCCCAGCACGTCATCACCCTGACTTGGACATGTCCTGGAGTTCCAGCACAGTGCCTAGGTGCAGTTCCTCCAGGTTGCCCCCAAAACAGTCATGTGGGTCTCAGTGTACCACATGCTGCGGGGGCAGAACCCACCTCTTCACCACCCTCTCAGGCTGACCTCAGCATGGGCAATATCTGCTGGCCCACCCAGCAAAGGACACATGCTGTCAATGATTCAATGCAGTCACTACACTCAGACTTGGGGAGGTGGGGGGAGTAGCAGGGGGGAAAACTGACCTGCTGAGTTAAGTGACCAATGTCAACACTGCCCTCACCCTTCCAGAGCGCAACAAGGCATTGAAGTGCTTGCGACACTGGATCCAGGTGCACCGCACCACATCACAGGAGCTCACCACCCCCGCCACCTCCTCCCAGGCACGTTTCGTCATGTGGGGGGGTCTCCTCCTCCCATCCTGGGGAACCAGCACCTCCCGCTGTGCTGCCACCTCCTCGAGGAGGGCAGCAAGGCAGTCATCGGGAAAAAAAGAGGGGAACACTGGCCCCCCCACCCTACTCTCCTGCCTGGCCTGCCCCGATGGCCTACCCTCCAGACTTGAGTCACCTCCATTGCCCCTCTACAGAGCCCTTCGCCTAGACATTGCAAGCAGGCTTTCCAAGGCTGCCAGGCCTGCCTTTATACAGGTCACCGGGTCGCCATTGGACCCAGCAGGCTGAGTGCACCCACCACCACCAGCCTGAGTGCACCCACCACCGCCCGCCCACTCCCACTATGCATGGGAGTCATGAAGTACGTTGGGCGGGCCTTAATTGGCCCGTCTGCGTAAAATGGCGGCATGGACCCGATTACAAGCGGCGATCGGGTCCACGCCCGCCCGTTCCTGCTTCACCCCCTCGCCATCCAGAAAATTCTGCCCATAGTATTGTGTCATCATTTCTTGAATGTTGATTCACTACTTGGAATAAAATATTTTGGACCCTGTAATTCCTGAAGCTGGAGAGGATGGGGTGGGGCATCTATGGTAGAACCCAAATCCACCAGAGTTCTGCCCCCTTTTCAGGCCCATCACACATTCTTTGGCACAAGCCTATAATATGCCTGTAAAATTGCCAAATCAGTTTCAGCTGTGCCCTCAATGATAGAGCAATGCCAAAATTGGCATGAGGGAACACACCTCAGTGTGCCACGCACCCCCTCACCAAAAAGCATGGCATGACAGCAAAAACTGTGGTATGGTCGTTTAGTGAAATTCCTCCCTTAACCCCCCCCTCACAATCTACACACCCCCATCAAAGCCTGATCAGGGAAGTACCCTAATTATACCAGAAATTGAATTGGTGCCAACTCATAATATTTAAATTGACTTTCACAAGGGTGTGAGGGATGTTTGCAGGATGTTGGTGGAAGTCCTACTCTGCACCAGATGATCTATTTCTCTATTCCCCCCCTGCTTGCCAAAGGAGTTTTGGGGCCTTAATCTCCAGTTTTGATAGCTTGGTGAGGGGATGAGGAGAATCTCTAATTCCACAAAGCTGATGTTAGTGTTCCTGCATGATCTAATTTGTAGGAGAGCCCACTGGCAAAAGTCAAAGCATTCAATACACGCTCTCAGTCTTGTTTTAATAAATGGTGTTTTACATTTAAAAAATTGTCGTGAACCCAAACACAAGTTGTGGCTAAGGAAATATTTTCCCTTTCAGGGTTTAAACATGGCACGTTTTCATTTCTGACTGTTGTTCCCTCCGGCAGTATACCATGCTATCGGGGAAAGTTCCATTCCAGTGTGAGGAAAAGACATTGACGTCCACCAGTGCCGAAGAAATCATGACGAAAATAAAACAAGGGGACTTCTCTTTCGAAGGGGAAGCCTGGAGAAACGTCTCGCAAGAGGCCAAGGAATTGATACAAGGTAAGAACAGGCAGTGACTGACTTTTCCTAGCCCAGGGCCATTTATAGCATTCTCCCCATCATCGCTTTAGACCCTACTGAAGTTAGATTCTGCCCTTTCATTTAAATATAAAGTTATCAATGGTAAATTGAACAACTCCTGAAACTCCTGCCTAATGATCCATTTTATAAAATGTCGCTGAAAGGAACACAAGGAAAGTTATTGCATTAAAGTCCAGAACAGCTGGTCCTAGTTGTTCTGAGTTCCACTGCCTCCCACTCTTCAACATATTGTTCCTTTTCCTTCACCATTGGACTCCTACGAGGATTCCTACTGTTGACTGAGTTCAAATAGTCACAACTCCATTGCAGTGAATGAATACCTCCCCATAGATGAACCACCCCTCCCCGACCTCCAACCCATTCTATCTCAGCACCTGAGCTGTAAAAGAGAGCTCGTTGATCTGTCGTGGAACTATGCCTCAAAGATAGCAACTCTCTTTGGGCATTGGAGGGAGAAGACGAGAAATTATTTCAAAGTTGTTTTAAAATTCCAATTGATGAGTGCCAAACAGAATTCTGAACCTGACCTATTTGATTGGGCAAGCTTAAGTTAATTTATTAAGTATTTGTAAATTTGGACATTTTTTCCTGCATTATAAAGAGCAGCAGTTTAAGGAATGAAATCACTTCCATTGTTTGTGGCCAAATAGGATCTTCGACTACTGATTAAAATATTCAAAAGTTGTAAATAACCAGTACCTGAAAAATGAAAAGGCACAAGGCCACTTCTCCCAACACAGAACCAGTCATTCCTCTTTTCAGCTGCTGGGTGGAACCCTGCTGTGTTTTGCCAGTATTTTGTGTTAATTTCAGATTTACAGCAGTCCACTTGCTTTCTTTATCTCTTGTGAGAAACCTGCATCTGGGAAGGATTATCCAAGCAATACCATTCCAGCTGAAGGGAGGGCAGGAGTTGCACTGACAGAAGACCTATAAAGCTAGAAGGCGAAATAGTTGAGCGATTTGCTTGTAATACTTTGCGTTTTTCACTTGCAGGCCTCCTAACCGTTGACCCAAACAAACGGATTAAAATGTCGAGTCTCCGTTTCAATGAATGGCTTCAGGACAGCAGTCAGTTATCATCCAACCCACTTATGACCCCGGACATTCTTGGTTCTTCAGGTGTTTCTGTCCATACGTATGTCAAGGCAACTTTTCACGTAAGAAAATCCTTTCTGTTTCACTCTCACTATGATTGCTCTCTGGCTATCATACCTGCAGTGCCTTAAACAAATGTTGCTCTACCAAGATGATTCACTAAGGGCAAAAAAGCTGACATTAATAGCAGGGTATAGGAGTTGACTGCTGGTGCTGTAGGTATTGCAGAAACCAGTCTGAAGAGATTTAAACAGGGAGCTCTGCTCACTGACTTACACTGGATCCTGGTTCAGTAATATCTCTATTTTAAAATTCTCAGCCATGCATTATTCCTCAGTTCCCTTGTCCCTCCCTAACCTTGTAACCACCTACAGCCCTACAAGAACTCTGCCTTCCTCAAATTCTGGCCTCTTGCACATCCCCAATTTCCTTCGACTTCCACCCCTGCCCCACCAACACCCCCATCCGCCCTCAACATTGCAGCTGTGCCTTCAGCCCGAAACATTGAAATTCCTTCCTCCACTTCTCTCTCCCCCTTTTAAGAACCGCTTTAAAACCTACACCTTTGACCAACCTTTTGGTCACTTGTCCTAATATCTCTTTATGTAGCTCAATGTCAAAATGTTTTCTCCTGTGAAGCATCCTTGGGATGTTTTACTGTGTTAAAGACCCTCTATAAATGCTGTTGCTGTACTTGTTTCTGAATTGGCTAATGAAATGAATTCTGTGCATTAATTTTTTTGTTTTGTTTTTCTCTTTGTTTGACCTCTGCACAGGCCTTCAACAAATGCAAGAGGGAAGGTTTTTGCCTTCAGAATGTGGACAAGGCACCTCTGGCAAAAAGACGCAAGATGAAGAAAACCAGCACCAGCACTGAAACGCGGAGCAGCTCGAGCGAAAGTTCCCACTCCTCCTCCTCTCAGTCCCATGGCAAAGCCACACCATCCAAGAAGCCCAACAACCCAGTGGACAGCAATAACCCGGACAGTATCTTTCAGTTCTCCGATTAAGCTGCTGCAATCACTCTTTCACAATTTAAAAAAATTGCATTTGTATGTTTTTAATCATGAATTTGACTTGATCCTTTGAGGACTACAAGTTTCATTATGTTTTTTTAAGTGTGCCCTCTCCAAAATGCCTAAAATATATCGTGCTTTTAACTTATTCCAAAGCACACATATATATAAAAAAGTTATACATAGTTCTGTACTTCCCTACATTATCAATTGATTGGTTTTCTCTGGGGAATCCAAAATTAGTGGTCATACATATGACAGTTACCATAACTCCAATCACGAATTCAGGAGGAAACTTACTACCACATGGAGTAATCAATGTGAGTAGAATAGATGCCTTTAAAGAAAGGTTAGATAAGTACATGAGGGAGAAAGGAATATGAGGATATGCTAATGGAATTAGCTGGAGAGCAGGAAGCTCCTGTGGACCATAAATACTGGCATAAACCAGTTGGGCTGAGTGGCCTATTTCTGTACTATAAATTCCATGTAATATTCCTGTATTGGAAAAAGGTCTGATTTTTAAACAGTTTAAAAATATGTACATTCTGGGGAAAATAAAATCCCACTACCTGGCACTCATGGAACTTTTATTGACTTTTCTGTGTCTTTTTTTTAAAGTGTGAAAGAATTGCTGCAGCACACAAATGTTATTGGGTGCACTTTTCAAAGAACATTCGCACATATTTCGGTCCTACAAGGTACGAAGTAAGATGAAGGTGCTGTGTTTGGTGTGTTTATCTTTTCCTACAAGACTGAATCAAAAATAAGAAACTTGCTGTACAAACCGATCTACGATGGACATAACATATGCAATCGAGATGTGCAGGTGGCTCAGATTTCCCATGTTAATCGCTTGCACTGTGTAACCTTAGAACTGTTGCTATTTTGCTTTTAATTTTTTTCAAACACTTGCTTTGTGTTCCGCCGTGGACCTGCTCAAGTGTAGCTGGAGAGCGGGAATCATTCACAGCTGCCTTTTCTATGTGATGGGATCACAATCCTGTCACTATCCTTAGCCCACCTACCCTCCTCCCTCACCCAACGTTCTGAGGCATCTGGCAGGTAGCATCCTTTGTTCCAAGTGATTGGTGGAGGGTGTAGGAGCACACTGTTTACCCATTCCCTTAGTTGCTGATTGGTGGCTCAGAGATAGCGCCTGAGGGAAAAGAAGAAACCCATATTCCAAACGGGGGAGAAAATCGAAGATTTTTCTTTCCCCCTCAAAATGTAACTGCTCTGGAGTGACACCAATTCTGACCTCTGCAGTGTCTTTTTAAGTGAAACATCAAATAAGTGACCGATGTGGGAAATCTGAGTTCTAATGCATCCTTTATATATATAAATATATATATGTTCTATTTTTAGGGGCCATATGGGAAATTTGCTTCTATATTGAAACCAAGGCTATTTGATAGTAATGTGTGCTCCTATGCCATGTGCTTTGTTATTTATGTATTCTTTGGCATGTAGTCTGTTTATTTTTTTGCATGGATGATAATCATGTAGCCAATCTGTTAGTACAAGTTTAAAGAATTGTGTTGCAACCATTAACTCGTACTGCATCCCAGCCAACAATTTGACATCTTTGATGATTTTTCTGTAGTTGTGTTTTCTGAGTGACTGGTAATTAGTTAGCTGAGTGGTGCAGACCACCATCTTCAGATTAATACAATTAATGCAAGAAATCTGGATTATGTAGCTCTGCATGGTTTTTACTCCCTGTTTATGCAACAAAGAGACTTACAAGAAATGTAGGTTCGGTTGGGTGGATTTGTTTTTCTGTGAGTCTGGGCTAATAATGTGCAGGTCAGATGTTAACAAAGTGTTGTGCTGAAGATGATCCACAGGGATCAAAGGGAGTAGAAAGTAAGTGACTCTGGCCTGCAGAAGTTGCTGTTGGATAAAAGTTGCTCCTTTTTGGCAGCAGGAAACACCTTCAAAAACCAGCTGAGTTTTTCAGCTGCAGGAAAGGAGTGGCTATTCAAATCAGTTTGGATTCCCATTTTTTGTTCTTCGGCTGATAGCTTCTACATTGAGTACTGAACGTAAAAGGGGAAAGAAAGCAAATTACTGCAGATGCTAGAAATCTGAAACACAAACAGCACACGCTAGAATCACTAAATGGGTCAGTCAGCGTCTGCAGACAGCGAAACACGATTCTGGAAACTGAAACATTAATCTCACGTTTCTGTCTGAAAAGATTCTTCCTGGCCTGCTAAGTTTTTCAAGCGTTTTTTGTTTTTATTACTGAATGTAAAGGATTTTCCTTTGTTAGTCATAATGAAACAGGGAATCTAAAAGGATCTCTAAATGATCTTGGTATTCATGAGATTTTGAAAGCCAGTTGTCTCTGACTACTTTTATGTGAATAGATAATTTATAAACTTTCAGAACCCAGTATTTTATTGAAAAGAAAACTTGATCTTCATGTTCTACAATCTTTTGACCAAATGAAGGGCCAAGTAACCTTTTATATACCAATGTAACCTAGCCTAGTAACTGTCTTTTTGCAAAGCACAAATCTTTGTGCTTATGCAGTTGATTGATTGGTGTCTACATGCAATTGTTTGCATCCTTTTTCAGTTGAGGGCTAGAGGAACATTGAAGGCCACCTGGCATGGCATTGGAGCTGTAGATTGCTGACATATCTGGCCCCGAATTTCCTGGATCACATTTATGCAGAAATTATGGCGAACTTTACACTGGTTTCCGCTCTGATCTTGCTGACAGGAATTTTTCCAAAATTTTCTGCAGAGCTCATTTGCCTGTAACTGGTGTAAAACAACACAAATACGGCAATAGGTGTACTAGCGATTGGACTGCTGTCTTCTGCCATGATGCCTCACTTGAAGCCCCCTGCCTCTGCTCTTGTTCCTCTTCCATTATTATGCAGAACAGCACTATGCCTGCTGGGAAGGACATTCCACCTGCTTCGTCCTTCTGAATGTGTAGTGGTGTTTGGGTGGGGGGGGGAAGCGGTGTGCACTGAGACTGACTGCACGTTGCTTAAATATAGTGCGGGTTTCGTAAGAAAATCACTATCAACATCCATTAGGCCAATGTCAGCTGATTTCGACCATGATGATCCCAAATATTTGGATGTAAATCTACGCCAGCACATTATTCATCCAAATTCAGGAATCTGGGGAGGAGCATTGTAAATGAGAGGCAGAGGGTCTCAGCAGACATGTCCGGGAATAAAGAGTAAACAATCGAGGAAATTTGCTTGTGGACATGTTTCAATGAAAACTGGCTTGAACCAGTTGTGTGCAAATTTCCACAGAAAATGTGCTGCACTTATTTCATGCCACAGTTGCGCTGAAACCTTTCAGGAAATTTGGGCCATTAGGGTTGCATTCTCTGTAGAATTAGATGGTGCTGGGTATGCAGCACTGTGGAACGGTATATTTCTACATTGTGCATATGTTAATTCTGTACTATTAGTACCTGGGGAGAAGAAGTTCCATCTTAAATGCCTTTCAGTCGTGAGCTTTTTTTTATATTTATGAGACTTGTTCAGCTTGGGAATTTGCTAAGTAAATAGGAACTCTGGACCTCCGTTTTGAAAGTGTCCAAGGTGCTGTAATGTGGAGAAGTGGCTGTCAATCACTGGATTTCTGACTGTTTGATGCATGGTTCAGACTAAATTCTACAATCTCTTCTAAATGCTGTTTTCATAGTGAATTCAATGTCTCCAATGGGACTTTGTAAATATTAACTTTAGCTACTGAACAGGCTGCAGTGTTGATTTTGATTTTGCATCCAGGTTAAATGCAGCTGATAGATCTGCAGCTCTTTCAAGCTATCTTCAGTCTGTTTGAAGTCATCTTTATTCGGAGCTGTGCACTCTTCACACTGCAGAATAATTCAGAGCATTTTCTCGCTACAGATTTATACTGTTGAAGAAGTCAAGCTTGCATAGCAACAGATTATACTGAATATATATGTTTTTGCATACAGTTTTTAACCCTGTATAATATTGATTTTTTCAGACAGCTTAAAGATTTAATTGAAATCAGAATATTGTTGTTACAGGGCACTGCTGTGTTGCTATATTTATTAGATATTTAAAGAATCTTGATGAGGGAAAAATAATTCAAACACTGAAGAGTTCATTGCAACTTTCTAGCGACTTGTACTAATTTTTAAAAGTTGATAGCTTTATTCAGATGAGTCAATGGTCAATGAAAGCTTCTAAGGCTTTTTAGAACTTTAAAGTCAACTTGTTTTAACAGTAGCTCCTTAAAGGAGATTGGCAAATACTTATTGCAGTTTTTTTAGTGAGAATTTAATTGTGGTTTTATTGTGTGTAGTGAGAATTGTCCCACTGTGCAAATGTGCAATGAAATTGATGCAATTTAATATATATATATTTACAACAAAAAGTCTCAGTAAATAGTATTGTAGATCATTTGATCCCCCTCCCAGAGGGAATGATCCACACAAGGATTGTGCTTATTTACACTTGCAAGAAAATGGCATTCATTTTTTTCCTTGATTTAAGTGTTCCGTGTTGTTGTCCAAAGGAATAAAATAACATCTGCAGCAAACTTAGAGCAACTAAAGAATAGAGATTTCAATTGATGCCTTTCTCATACAAATCCACATAAGCATAAAAAGTTCACATCACATGAGGCAGCTCTCCAGTCCATCATGCTTCCTGCCAGCCCTTTGCAAGAGCAAACCAAAACTTAAACCCATTGCATCACACTCCACTGCACGTTCTACCATCGCCCAGCCCTCCGCCTACCCACCCCCCCTTCCCCCTCACCCAACCCCCCTTTCCCCTCACCCAACCCACCCGGGGTAACTGACCCTGTTTGGAAGATTAATGCATTTTTCCCTTAAAAGGTTCAATGCCCTCTGCCTAAACCACTCTATTTTCATGCTCCAGCAGCCCTCAGCATAAAGACATTTCTCCTAACCTCTCTCCTCACTCAGTTCGTGATTATTTTACATTGTCAGCTCCTCAAGCTGGCAGTTTCACTGTCCTTACTGCTGCAAAGTCCAGGCCCAAGTTTCAAGTATTTTGACAAAAGGTTACAACCAGCATGTTAACTTAAATGTTCTGATTGTTTGCAACCTTTTCTGTTCTTGTTCTAGATTTGTTTAACAAGTGCTAATCTCATCTTGAATCTTTCACAGTAATGGTCCAAGTTTAAATACCATGTACAATGAAATTAAATCATAGCAGTAGGGGAATAAATCCAACATTCTGCACATTTAGACAGCAATCAGGAGAATGATACATGATTGTGTGCTTGTAGCTTTGTCCTGTTTTGCTTTTGTACAGCATATTTTTCCAAGTTAATTCTCTCTGTATACCTGGTAACTTTTCAAGCAGTTCAATGTCTTGCACAATGAACATTGGTATATTTTTGATATAGAAAGCATTAATGAGATATAAAACATGCTTGCTGACATGTGCAAGCTGTTTGGGGATTTTTTTGATCCCTCGTTGTTTATGCCCAGTCACGTAACAATCACTGTTTAACATTGCAATCATGCCTGTAAATTTTTTTTCAAAATTAATAAAAGTTAATCCTGTATTTCACACTGCAACTAAATTGCTGAATGTTAAATAATTGGAAGATTTTCATTTAAGTCTGACACTTGGAAGTTGTTAATCAGATTTCCTAATAGTTTTTACTTCACCTGTTATGTTGGGAAGGAAGGAGGAGAAATGTGTCTGCCAGATAATTCCAGGATATTGCACATTTAATTGCAGTGTGAAGAAGGCTTTAACCAGAGGTCTTCACACTTTTTTTGTATGTGGGGAAGCTCTCTAACTATTGGAACATGCCCAGGGATCGTCCATAAACCATCGCCGCACTGCCAGAGACCTCCTGCAAATATTGACAGTTGAAGTGTGTCACAAATAGTGACAAATATTAACTTCAAAAATACAGATTATAACTGAAAATTTATTTCCAAGGACATCAAAAGTAATCCAACTCAAAGGAAAATAATGTTGTCAGAATACTGTCACTGCAGGAAACCTTATTGTTGGACAGCAATGAAAATAATGTGCCAGTTAATCAACAAGTGCACAGCAAGAAAATATACAATACAGAATCCTTGAAACAATGCTTGGTAACCTTTTGGATTCCTGGCATTCCCTCAAAGTCCCTGATTTGAAAACATGTGTTTTGCAACTTCAAATCATGCTGCCGTTTAGTGGGTGGACTGCAAACAATTATGGTGCATTAATACTAACCTGCAAAAATAATTGCTTAGCCCACAAGAAGACCTTTGAGCCTGTGAGTTTGCTTTATTCTGATTCCATATCAGAATTTTTTTTCTCAATCAAGGGTTAGCTGTTAATGTACACTAGATCTATATGTGTGCCAAGTTTTTTTTTACACACATTTTAAGAAACAAGAGCATTAATTAATGGGATGTGTATACCTTTTGAAAAAGCGTGAGCAAATGTTTACATAATTTACCATGCTAGATTTTTCTTAGTGTCTAGATTCTCCAGGGATCGGGTGTTACGTTATCATAACTCTTTAATCTAGACAGTGAGGCAGCTCGACTGTGGATGGTAGTGAGTGAGAAGACAGCGTTGCAAGTGTTGGACTATGCGGGCAATGTGTCAAGCTCATCAATTATATTACATACCTCAAACCTTTTGCCAAGGTGTGTGCTACTTTTGTATTCGCTATAAGTTAGGCAGGAAAACTCCCACTAGTGACAGTGAATTTCTGGCCTTTCTTCGTTAAGAAAGATCCAAACTTATAAGCGGGTTCTACTGAGTTTTGCACAAATCAAGGAATGACTGTGGAAGTCACCTTGGAAAGAAATCCAGCAATTTTATCATAAATTAATTTCTGAATACCCACATGTGAATTTGTTATGTTTTTCTTTATTCCTCCCTCCGAAATTATAGTTTAATGATTTGATTCAAAAGGCAAAACTTTTGAAATATATTAGTCACCAATCCGTAGAACAAGATAGATACAAGCACATAGACTTTATAGGCACAGGCCATTTGGCCTAACGAGCTGGAGTTTTTTTTTTGATAAATCAACCTCACCTACCAGCAGTCTCACCACATGCCCAATCCCTTCTCCCCGGAAACAAGGTTAGTTTTCTGAATCCATTGATAACTGCCTGCTACAATAGCATTCCCTGTTAACTTCTAAGAATACAGACTGTTATAGTGGGCTGAAGAACATATTGTAGATGTTGTGGGCAGTGTAGTCTTTTGAGGCTTATTTTTAAGTGCTAATCCCTGTTCATCTTCAAGTTCCCAGCTTGGTACATTCAGAGTAAATAGTACATGAGGGGTCAATACAAGTTGAACTGCGTTAACTTAACTTCTTGTGGTAGGACTAAAGGAACAAGACCATTTTCACTGGTGGATCATGGATCACCCTGCACCGTTGACTGGGTTTCCCCAACACCTAGAGCATCAAGTTTAAAAAAAAAACTACCATAGCTGGAATTCCAAAACAATATCAGAAAATACTGAAAATACACAGCGAGTCAGTTGGTGCCTAAAGGGGAGAGACGAGTTAGCGTTTCAGATAGGGCTCTTGGTTGCAACTCACAGAGCACCCTCAAAAGGTTAACTTGCCTCTTTTTTTCCCCCTGCTTTCAGCTCCTGACTGACTTGTTGTGCATTTAGAGCATTTCCTTACTTTACTAAGAATTTTGAGTCATGTGGCACCTTTACGCTTGGGGAGAGCAACGTTAAACCTCCCATGCTTATACTATTCTGCATGCTATTTCTGTAGGCCTGTTTTACCTCTACAGGATAAGAGTGGCTCTGTTAGAGATTGTGAACGAGTTGCCTGTGTTGACCCATAGTACTTGGTGGAGAGAGCCTAAAACCTTGGAGAGAAAATCACCAGCAAAATTATCTCTCTGTCCCCAACCTAGCAACTACCTAAGGCTTCCTAAGTCTGCACATAGCTTTTGGTAGGCCCACCAAACAAGGAGATAGAAATTTAAATCAGATGAAAGATTTTTTTAACAGTGGATTTGTAACAGTATTTGATAGAAGAACGTTTTTAAAAGTTTTAAAGGTGAGGGAGCTACAATGTGAATAGATGTTGTACTTGTTTAATATGGCTTGATGTATTTGACTTGAGAATAATTCCTATTTATATATTATATATATTTCACACATATTGCTGTTGTACCAGGGACAAAAAAATACACACAGCAGTTTTTGTGTGTCATACAAGTATTTCTCCCTGTATAAGTTAAGCTACACACTGTGGAAATCCTACTAGCAGTTATACACTTTATGCAACACAAGACCGTACTCGTACGTTCGATATCCAATAGTCTGTTTAGAACTAGTCTCTTTTTTCTAGCTGGGCTAGGAATTCAAAGTGTTGAAGCATTTCTGTGTAGAACTTTTGCAACATCGAGTTGATAGTGAAGGTTTTTAAACAAAAAAATGCCAAAGTATTGTATTTTCACCCCTCGCTGTACATATCCGCTCAACCATAGAAAGAATTATCAGCTTGTTATATAAACTGATTAATTATGGTGATGGTTTGTAGAGGCATATATTACAAGGTGACGTGGGTTTTATAATACGGTTTATTTATTGCAGAGATGATATCCAAATCAAGAGTATTTTAATGGTGCAGAGATGGGTAGAATTTGTAAACTTGGTGTCAGAACTTAGTCATAATGGAAACAACTTTTCCTTTGCTTTAGGGAATTTACTGAATAAGTTGTATCAACTTGACAACTTGTGTTGGGCGATGGGGAAAATTGTGCTTTGTAAACTACTGTAATGCTATTTTAAGAAGTGGCGCAGTGTTTGGCATGTACTAACGTGCTTGCTTCAGTTTTATTCAGTTTAAGTATAGGATTACTATTGAAACCAAGGGCTCACACTTTCAGAGACATTTGTGTGAATAAATGTACTTGTTACTGTCTGTCTTTTGAACTGAAATAAACTTGCCAATAGTATGAAAGAA
Source organism: Cetorhinus maximus (assembly GCF_964194155.1). NCBI lineage: Eukaryota > Metazoa > Chordata > Chondrichthyes > Lamniformes > Cetorhinidae > Cetorhinus > Cetorhinus maximus. The sequence continues at coordinate 6,602,901 of NC_135896.1, forward strand.
GTGCAGTATTGATTTGTCTGTCATTGCATCGTGTTGCTGAAAGCTGATGTAACAGCTGCCCTAGTGGCTCAGTGGATAGTAGCAAATATGCTGCTGAGCCCTAGGGCAGTGTTTAATGGTGGCGAGGGGGGATTCTTAGTTGCTGGCTCTCCAGCCAGCGAGAACCCCATGTCACCTCCTTTAGGGAAGGCCTGTTAACTGGACAGTGGTGGGCCTTCCCCAAGATCGAGGACTCCGGGGGCGAAAGTCCCGCCCACCGAGAGCTGGTGGTCAATCAGTTCGATTGAACGGCAGCACCACTGGGATGTGGTGTCTGCTGCCGATATGACACCCACCCAAGGCGTAGGATTGTCACTGGATCCCAGGCCACAGGTGAGTGATGGGGATGGAGTCAAAAGCAAGGACACAGAGTTGGCTCTTAGTGCTCCCCTCCCCTCCCCTCCCCTTCCCTTCCCTTCCGGATACCATGATCAGGCACTGTGCCTTGGACGTAAATAGCTTCCCACCCACTTGATTAAATGCCCCTCCCCCTCCCACTCCCTCCACCTCCCACTCCCTCTACCAAACATGCTACGAGGGAGGGAACAAGATTCCGCCCCATGAAACTACCAGATTGTAATTAAAAACCCATCTAGTTCACTGATGTCTTTTAGGGAAGGAAATCTGCTGTCCTTAACCAGTCTGATCCACATGTGAATCCAAACCCACAACAATGTGGTTGACAAGTAACTGCTCTCTGAAATAGCCTAGAATGCCACTCAGTTGAATTTCAAAACCACTACAAAGGACAATTAGAGATGGGCAGTAAATGCTGGCTTTGCCAGCAAGGCACAGATCCTCCAATTGAATAAGATACATTAAAAAAAATCAGTATTCATCCTGGAGTAATTTAAAAATCAAATTCACTACACCATACTTCTATTCATGAGTTGAAACATCTTGATTGTTAATTGGATCCTTAATTAGATTAGTTGAGTTGTGACTGATGTAACTGGACATCCAATTATCAGTGATTATAGCCTCCTGAAGACTTTAACATTTCAACAGCTGTTTAATTTTGCTGATTGATGGGAGCATTTTACTAAATAAGGAACTCAGTTGTCTCAATCAGGAAGGAGCAAGTTTCACTGTGAGACTCTGGCAAGTTAGTCAATCTCAGATGGGATTGTAATAGAAAGTGGTGGGTGTGGTAAGGAGAGGAAAATCACTAGCTAGATTCTCACAAGTGATTGCTGGAAAAATGGAGGGTGAGGATTGGATGAGTTTGTGACACCACTCTCGTCTGAAATTGGACAGTACGTGAATTATCAGTGGGTACCTGTAAAATTATACCCCAGAAAGATTCAATAACAACAACTTGCATTTCTACAGTGCCTCTAACATACTGAAACATCCCCAAGGAGCTATCAAACACATGGTAATTAGCTACATGATTATTGGATATTAGGACAGATGAGCAAAAGCTTGATCAAAGACGTAGGTTTTAAGGAGCATTTTACAGGAGGAGAGGCAGAGATGTTTAGGGTGGAGATAACCTTTCCTCATAAAACAACCTGCTCATTCCAGATATCAATCTAGTAAACCTCCTCTGAATCGCCTCCAACACATTTACATCCTTCCTTAAATAAACAGACCAAAACTACACACAGTGTTGAGATGCAGTCTCACCAATTCCCTGTATAACTGAAGCATAACATCCTTACTTTTATGTTCAATTCCAATAGCCCTCTTAATTACTTGCTGTACCTACATACTAACTTTCTGTGACTCATGCACTGGAACACCTAGATCCCTCTGCACCTCGGAATTCTGCAACTGCTCTCTGTTTAAGTAATGCTCTTTTTTTATTCCTCCTGCCAAAGTGAACAACTTCAAATTTTCCCACATTATGCTCCATCTTGTAAAAAACTGTCAAAAGTTGAGGCCCCAGCACAGACCCCTGCGGGACTCCACTCGTCACATTCTGCCAATCAGAAAAAGACCCAATAATGCATACTCTCTACTTTCTGCCAGCCAGCCAATCTTCTATCCGTGCTAACATGTTACCCCCTATTATTTTCTGCAATAGCCTTTGATGTGGCACTTTATCAAATGCCTTCTGGCAGTACAGTACGTCTACAGGCTCCCCTTCATCCACATCAACCACATGTTACTCCTTCAAAGGACTCCAATAAATGTGTTAAACATGATTTCCCTTTCACAAAACCATGCTGACTCTCCCCAGTTAACTTGAGTTTCTCTAAGTGCCCAGCTCTAACCTCCTTAATGATTGATTCTAACACCTTCCCCACAACAGATGTCAAGCTAACTGGCCTATGGTTTCCTGTTTTCTGCCTCCCTCCCCCCTTGAATAGAGGGGTTATATTTGCTACTTTTCAGTCTGATAGAACCTTTCCAGAATCTTGTGAATTTTTGAAAATTAACACTAATGCATCTACTACCTCAGCCACCTCTTTTAAAACCCTAGGATGAAGTCCATCAGGACCCGAGACTTGTCAGCCCGCAGCTACATCAGTTTGCTCAGTGCCACTTCCCTAGTGATTGTAATCATCAAGTTCCCCTCTCTATTCCACCTCCTGATTTACAATAATTACTGGAATTTTTTTGTATCCTCTTTAGTGAAGACAGAAGCAAAATATTTGTTCATTTCATCTGCCATTTCCTTATTATCTACTATTATCTCCCCACTCTCACTCACCAGAAGACCAACACTCACTTTACTTACTCTTTTCCTTTTTAAATACCTGTAGAAACTCTTGCTATCAGTTTTTACATTTCTAGCTAGCTTCCTCTCATACTCTAATTTCTTTCTCCTGATTAACCCTTTAGTCATGCCCTGCCATTCTTTGTATTGTGACCAATCATCTGTCCTGCCGCTCATCTTTGCGCAGTTATATGCTTTTCCCTAAGTTTGAAGCTTTCCTTTTAGTTTAGTTTAATTTAGTTTAGTTTAGTTAACCACAGATGGTGGGTCCTCCCCTTAGAATTTTTCTTTATAGTATGAATATACTTATTCTGAGTATTCTGAAATATCCCCTTAAATGCCTTCCACTGCTTCTCTATTGGTCTATTCCCTAGCCTAGTATCCAAGTTCACTTCAGCTAGCTCAGCTTTAATGCCTACATAGTTGCCCTTATTTAAGTTTAAAATACTAGTCTCAGACCCTCTCTTCTCCCTTTTAAACCCGATGGAAAATTCAATGGTAATGTGGTCACAGCTATCCAGTGGTGCCTTCATTCTGAGGTCATTAATTAATCCTGTCAAAATACACAATACCAAGTCCCATATAACGTGCTCTCTGGTTGGTTCCAGAATGTGCTGCTCTAAGAAACTATCTCGAAAGCATTGTCTGAACTCTTCATCCAGGTTACTACTTCCAATCCGATTTTTCCAGTTTATATGTAGATTAAAATCACCCTTGATTATTGCCATCCCTTTATCACCAGCACACAATATTTCTTCTTGTACACTTTATCCTACATTGTGGTTACTGTTATGGACCTCTAGACCACTCCCATTAGTGACTCCTTTCCCCTGCTGTTCCTCATTGCCACCCAAACCAATTCTACATCCTGATCTCCTGAACCAAGGCCATCTCTAACTCTTGCACCAATGCCATCCTTGATCAACAGTACTACCCCTCCACCTTTACCGAGCTTCCTATTCTTCTTGAAGGTCATTTACCCCTCAATATTCAGGACCCAATCCTTGTCATCTTGCAGCCACATCTCCGTAATGGCTATCAGATCATATTTATTTACTTCACTGTGTGCCATCAATTCATTTACCTTGTTATGAATGCTACATGCATTCAGATCCAGAGCCTTTAGTTTTGTCTTTTTGTTATCTTTGTAACATCTAGTCTTGACTATTGGTGTATTCTTATGTTTTATCTCTCTGTCCCTTCCTGCTATTCTATGAATCTCATTTCCCATGTTAATATTATGGTGTCCTGCCTTGAATCTACCCCTTGATTTGCTACATCTACCCAAGCTTAATCTATCACCCCCTTGTTTAATTTAAAGCCCTCTCCACTTCCCTAGTTAAGCGATTCACAAGAACATTCGTCCCAGCATGGTTCAGGTGTAGACTGTCCCAACAATACAATCCCCACTTTCTCCAATACTGATGCCAGTGCCCCACAAATCAGAACCCACTTCTTCCACACCAGTCTTTGAGCCGCTCATTCATCTCTCTAATCTAATTTGCCCTATGCCATTTTGTACAGGGCTCAGGTAATAATCCAGAGATTATTACATTTGAGGTTCTGCCTCTTAATTTGGCGCCCAGCTTCTCATACTGACTATGCAGAACCTCCTTCCTTGTCCTGCCTATGTCACTGGTACCTACATGGACCACAACAACTAGATCCTTCCCCTCCCACTGCAAGCTTCTCTCCAGCCCCGAGCAGATGTCCCAAACTCTGACATCGGGCAGGCAACACAGCTTTCTGGACTCTCGCTCTTTGCTGCAGAGAACAGTGTCAATCCCCCTCACTATACTGTCCCCTACTACCACTACATTCCTGCTTGCTCCCTCTGCTTTAACAGCTTCCTGTACCATGGTGCCATGGCCAGCCTGCTCATCCACCTTGCAGGCCTCGCTTTTGTCCACACAGGTTGTGAGCACCCCAAACCTGTTTGACAATTGCAAAGTCTGAGGCTCCTCCACTACTGTCTGCTTGGTCCATTTATCTGCCTCACTCATGGTCATATCCTCCTGTCCCTCACTGCTGACCAATACAAGTGACCCTATTCTAAGAGGCTTGAACGTCTTCTGGTACAAAGTGTCCAGGTACTTCTCCCCCTCCCTCATGTCGCGCAGTGTCTGCAGTTCAGCTTTCAGATCAATAATCCTGATCCAGAATTCCTCTAGCTGCTTACACATTCTGCAGATGTGTTTGTTATGGATTGCCCTGGTGTCCAAAAGCCCCCACATTCCACAGCTGTAACATAACACCTGTCCTGCCATTGTTATTTATGTTATTTAGTTAATTTAATTACTCAATTAACTTAGGGTCTCTTTTATGGACCCTCTGATGAGTCATTAGCTAGTTTAGCTTCTTGCTACAGTAACTAAAACCCATCTGAACTAAAACAAAAACAGAATTACCTGGAAAAACTCAGCGGTCTGTCTGCAAGAAAGACCCAAACCTCCCTGTCGCTTGCCATTTTAACACTCCACCCTGCTCTCTTGCCCACATGTCTGTCCTTGGCTTGCTGCATTGTTCCAGTGAAGCCCAACGCAAACTGGAGGAACAGCACCTCACCTTCCGACTAGGCACTTTACAGCCTTCTGGACTGAATATTGAATTCAACAACTTTAGATCTTGAATTCCCTCCTCCATCCCCACCCCCTTTCCGTTTCTTCCCCCTCCCTTTTGTTTTTTCCAATAATTTATATAGATTTTTCTTTTCCCACCTATTTTCATTATTTTTAAATCTATACCTTTAATGCCCTGTTAGTCTTTCCACCCCACCCCCACTAGAGCTGTACCTTGAGTGTCCTGCCATCCATTCTTAATTAGCACATTCGTTTAGATAATATCACCACCTTCAACACATCTTTGTTCCTTTGTCTGTGACGTCTTTTGATTATCTGCTCCTATCACTGCTTGCTTGTCCCTACAACCACACCCCCCCCCCAACTTCTCTCCCCCCACCTTAAACCAGCTTATATTTCACCCCTCTCCTAATATTACTCAGTTCTGTTGAAGGGTCATGAGGACTCAAAACGTCAACTCTTTTCTTCTCCGCCGATGCTGCCAGACCTGCTGAGTTTTTCCAGGTAGTTCTGTTTTTGTTTTGGATTTCCAGCATCCGCAGTTTTTTGTTTTTACCTATCTGAACTAACTGCTTTCAGTGATTGACAGATTCTCTACTTAACAAGCTAGCCTAACTTACTTGAAGGTTAGTGCTATGTCCGATCTTGATTCTTAATCTATAGTTACTGAAAAGCACTTACTTGAAGTTACTACATGAACCTAATTCACGACTCGCTCCAGCATGTCACCTGTCCCCTCGTGCGCCACTACTGCCCTTTTTTTTCAAATGAGGAGATCAAAACTGTACACAGTACTCGAGATATGGTCTTACCAAGGCCCTGTACAGCCGCAGTAAAAATGCCCAACTTTTTTTATTCTGTTGTCCTTGCGATAAACACCAGGGCCAGGATTTTGTCCTCGTCGGGCGGGCTTGGCAGGGGTGGGCGGGAGTGCTCGGGAAGCCGACCACCGCCCGCAATCGGGCGCAACTGTGATTTCGCGCTGGCAGCCCAGCTAAGGCCTGCCCCGCGTGAAACACGTGCTGCAGCGCTCAGCACTGCCTGGTTGTGGGGGTAGGTGGGGGGGGTGGGTGGGGGGGCGGCGGTGAGGAGGAGGGCGAGCAGGGAACTTCACACATGCGTGCAGGTGTGCACAGGTAAAGCTCCCTAAGGCACAGAGCTGCCTCAGGGGGATGAAGGTTTATGAAAATAAAGAATTTTAAAATGTTTTAAAGAGTCCCCTCATGTGACTCTGTCACATGAGCAGGGACATATTATTAATGAAAGGATAAAATTTCTATTTTATTTCTAATTGCTGTTGGAAACCTCATCCCACCCGTGGATAAGGTTTCCTAAAAAATGCAAAGGCCGCTTGGCCTTTTCGCCTGCCCGCCAACTGTAAGATTGGACAGGCAGTGAAACATTACATTGAATTGGTACTTTAATGGCCTTAATGGGCCTGTTAATTGCCGGCAGGCACGCTGTCCACTCCGGCACACGCCCCCCGACCGAAATATCACCCGAGTGCACGATGACATCAGGACGCTTGCCCGACATCATCGCGCGACATTTTACGCTCATTCAAGTTGGGCGAGCGCCCACCCAACAAGCGAAAAATTCTGACCCAATATTCCATTGGCCTTCCGAATCGCTTGCTATGCCTTCATTGCTAACCTTTTATGATTCATGTACCAGGACACCCAGATCCCTCAGTACCACTGAGTTCTGCAACCTCTCTCCATTTAAATATTATACTGCTTTTCCATTCTTCCTTCCAAAGTGGAAAAGTTCACATGTTTTCCCATTCACTTAACCTGTCTATATCCCTTTGCAGACTCTCAACCTCCTCCTGACAAACTTACTTTTCTACTTATCTTGGTGTATTCGGCAAATGCAACTACCGTTACATTCGCTTCCTTCATCCAAGTCATTGATGTAGACTGTAATAGTTGAGGTCCCAGCACCGATCCCTGTGGCACTCAACTAATTACAGCTTGCCAACCTGAAATGACCCATTTCTCCCTAATCTCTGCTTCCTGTTAGCTAACCAATCCTCTAACCGTGCTAATGTGTTACCCCCTGCACCACGAGCTCTTATTTTGTGTAGTAACCTTTCATGTGGCACCTTATCAAATGCCTTATGGAAATCCAAGTCACTACTTCCACAGGTTCTCCTTTATCCACCAGACTTGTTACTTCCTCAAAGAACTCTAATAAATTAGTCAAACATGATTTCCTTTTCACAAAACCGTGTTGACTCTGCCTGATCCCATTAGGATTTTCTAAGTGTCCTGCTATAACCTCCCAAATAATGCATTCCCGATGACTGGCCTATAGTTTTCTGATTTCTGCCTCCCTCCTTTCTTGAATCAAAGTGCTACATTAGCTATTTTCCAATCCACTGGGACCCTTCCAGAATCTAAGGAATTGTGGAAGATTCTAACCAATGCATCTACTATCTCTGAAGCCACTTCATTTGAGACCCTAGGATGCAGGCCATCAGATCACAGAATCACAGAGTGTAGAAGAAGCCCTTTGGCCCATTGAGTCTGCACCGACACATGAGAAACACCTGACCTATCTACCTAATTCCATTTACTAGCACTTGGCCCATAGCCTTGAATGTTATGACGTGCCAAGTGCTCATCCAGGTACTTTTTAAAGGATGTGAGGCAACCCACCTCCACCACCCTCCCAGGCAGTGTATTCCAGACCATCACGGCCCTCTGGGTAAAAAAGTTTTTCCTCACATCCCCCCTAAACCTCCTGCCTCTCACCTTGAACTTATGTCCCCTTGTGACTGACCCTTCAACTAAGGGGAACAGCTGCTCCCTATCCACTCTGTCCATACCCCTCATAATCTTGTACACCTTGAACAGGATGCCAATCAGTCTTCTCTGCTCCAACAAAAACAATTCAAGTCTATCCAACCTCTCTTCATAACTTAAATGTTTCATCCCAGGCAACATCCTAGTGAATCTCCTCTGCACCCCCTCCAGTGCAATCACATCCTTCCTTTAATGTGGTGACCAGAACTCCACACAGTACTCCAGCTGTGGCCTCACCAAGGTTCTATACAACTCCAACATGACCTCCCTACTTTTGTAATCTATACCTCGACTGATAAAGGCAAGTGTCCCATATGCCTTTTTCACCACCCCACTAACTTGCCCCTCCACCTTCAGAGATCTATGGACACACACGCCAAGGTCCCTTTGTTCCTCAGAACTTCCTAGTGCCATGCCGTTCATTGAATACTTCCTTGTCAATACTTCCGTTCATTGAATACTTCCTCCCAAAGTGTATCACCTTACACTTTTCAGGGTTAAATTCCACCTGCCACTTATCTGCCCATTTGACCATCCCGTCTATATCTTCCTATACCCCAAGACACTCAACCTCACTGTTAACCACCCGGCCAATCTTTGTGTCTTCCGCAAACTTACAAATCCTACCCCCCACATAGTCATCTATGTCATTTATATAAATGACGGATAATAGGGGACTGAGCACAGATCCCTTTGGTACGCCACTGGACACTGGCTTCCAGTCACTAAAGCAGCCTTCTGTCATCGCCCTCTGTCTCCTACAACTAAGCCGATTTTGAATCCACCTTATCAAATTACCCTGTATCCCATGTGCATTTGCCTTCTTTATAAGTCTCCCATGTGGGACCTTGTCAAAGGCTTTGCTGAAATCCATATAAACTACATCAACTGTACAATCCTCATCTACACACCTGGTCACCTCCTCAAAAAATTCAATCAAATTTGTTAGGCATGACCTCCCTCTGACAAAGCCATGCTGACTTTCCCTGATCAAACCTTGCCTCTCCAAGTGGAGATAGATACTCTCCTTCAGAATTTTCGCCAATAGTTTCCCTACCACTGATGTGAGACTCACTGGCCTGTAGTTCCCTGGCTTATCTCTACAACCCTTCTTAAATAGCGGAACCACATTAGCTGTCCTCCAGTCCTCTGGCACCTCCCCCGTGGCCAGAAAGGAATTAAAAATTTGGGTCAGAGCCCCTGCAATCTCCTCCCTTGCCTCCCTCAGCAGTCTGGGATACAAATCATCCGGACCTGGAGATTTGTCCACTTTTAAGCCTGCCAACACCTCCAATACCTTGTCACTCCCTATATCAATTTGCTTAAGAACCTTGCATTCTCTCTCCCCAAGTTCGATACCTTCATCCTCATTCTCTTGGGTGAAGATGGATGTGAAGTATTCATTCAACACTCTAGCGATGTCCTCTGGCTCCACCCATAGATTGCCCCTTTGGTCCCTTATGGGCCCTACTCTTTCCCTGGTTATCCTCTTCCCATTGATATACTTATAGAATATCTTGCGGTTTTCCCTACTTTTACCAACCAGAGCTTTCTCATACCCCCTCTTTGCTCTCCTAATTGCTTTCTTAAGCTCCACCCTGCACTTTCTGTACTCCACTAATGCCTCCGCTGATTTGCTTCCCTTGTACCTGCTAAAAGCCTCTCTTTTCCTTCCCATCATAATCTGAATATCTCTGGTCATCCATGGTTCTCTGGGCTTGTTACTCCTTCCTATCACCCTAAAGGGAACATGTTAAGCCTGTACCCTCCCCATTTCCTTTTTGAACAAATAACTGTTCCCAGTCTACTTTGGCCAGATCCTGCCTTATTTTACGAAAACCCACTCTTCCCCAATTCAGAACATTTTTTTGCAACTTGTCGATTTCTTTGTCCATAACAAACTTAAACTGTACCATGTTGTGGTCACTATCGCAAAAATGCTCCCCCACCACCACCTCAGCCACCTGTCCGGCTTCATTCCCCAGAATTAGGTCCAGCACTGCGCCGTCGCTTGTTGGACCCTCTACATAATGACCTAAAAAGTTCTCCTGTACGCATTTCAAGAAATCCACTCCATCCAAGCCCTTGACACTATGTCTATCCCAATTAATGTTGGGAAAGTTGAAATCACCTAATATAATTACTCTATTGTTATTGTTTTTACACACCTCCACAAATTGTGCACATATTTGCTCCTCAATTTCCCGCTGACTATCTGGGGGTCTATATAAACACTTAACAATGTGACTGCCCCTTTTTTATTCCTAAGCTCTACCTACAAAGATTCATTCGATGCCCCCTCTAAGATATCATCTCTCCTTACTGCAGTAACTGACTCCTTAACTAATAATGCAATGCCTCCTCCTCTTTTACCCCCTCCCCTGTCTCGCCTGAAGATTCTATATCCCGGAATGTTGAGCTGCCAATCCTGCCCCTCCCTCAACCATGTCTCAGTGATGGCTACTAGATCCTGGGAACTTGTCAGCCTTTGGGTCTAATAGTTTTCACAGCACTTTTTTCTAGTTTTTTTTTATTCTTTCAAGGGATGTGGGTGTCACTGGCAATGCCAATATTCATTACTCATCCCTAATTGCCCTTGAACTGAGGCCAGTTACGTGTCAATCACTGCCGTCACATGTAGGCCAGACTGGGTAAGGATGGCAGATTTCCTTCCCTAAGGGGTATTAGTTTATAATACTATAATTGCTGGCTAGCTTTATATTCCAGATTTATTAATATTCCAGATTTATTAATTGAATTTAAATTCCACCAGCTGTCATGATGGGATTTGAACCCATGTCCCTCAAATCATTTGTCCGGGCCTCTGGATCATTAGTCCAGTGACGATACCGCTATGCCACCATTACCCCGATGGTGGCTGTTTAAACTTCCTCCCTCCTTTTCGCCTCTTGGGGTTGGATTTTGCCCTCGTTGAGCGGGCCCAGGAACAGTCGCAAAGCCGATCGCCCACTTGCGATCGGGCCCCAGCATCAATTTCACGCTGGCTGGTGCTGGCCAATTAACGGCCAACCAGCACGAAACGCGCGCTGGGAGCCTCAGCACTGCTGGGGTGGGGGGGGCGGGAGGAGCACATGCGCTGAAATGTGCGCATGCACGGGGCTGCACGCAGTGAAAGCTCCCCGGGGCACAGAGCTGCCTCAGGGAGCTGAAGATTTTGAACAATAAAAATAAAGAATTAAAAAATAAGGAAAACATGCCCCCTCTTGTGACTGTCACATGAGCAGGGACACGTTAAAAAATTGGTTTTAAAAGTTTTTATCTTCTTTTTAATCACCGGTCGAAACCTCAGCCCCAACCCGTGGATGAGTTTTCACCAAAAATGTAAAGGCCGCGTGGTCTATTCGCCCGCCCGCCAACTGAACGGTTGGACATTTCAGTGGAAAATTCCATTTACTTAATTCGTTAAGGGCCTTAATAAGCTGCTTAATGGTCAGCAGGCGTGCACACACCCGCCGAGTGAAATATGACGAGAGTGTGCGAAGATGTTGGGACGCTTGCCCGGTGTCATCGCGTACTATTTTACTCTCATTCAGGTCGGGCATGCGCCCACCTGCGCCTGCCCGATGAGGGTAAAATTCTGCCCTTGAACGTCAAGTATGTTTGGGAAGTCTTTTGACAGAGGGATCAATAACCAGGGGGCACAGATTTAAGGTAAGGGGCAGGAGGTTTAGAGGGGATGTGAGGGAGTATTTTTTCACCCAGAGGGTGGTGGGAATCTGGAACTCTCTGCCGGAAAAGGTGGTAGAGGCAGAAACCCTCATAACATTTAAGAAGTATTTGGATGTGCACTTGCGATACCATGGCATACAAGGCTATGGGCCTAGTGCTGGAAAATGGGATTAGAATAGTTAGGTACTTGCTTGACCGGCACAGACCCAATGGGCCGAAGGGCCTTTTTCTGTGCTGTAGACCTCTATGACTCTATGACTAATACTCTAAGTCTTTTACAGTGAAGACAGACACAAAATATCTGTTCAACGCCTCCACCATTTCCTTGTTTTCCAACGTCAATTCCCCAGACTCACTCTCTAGGGGAACAACACTCACTTTAGTTACTCTTCCTTTTTCAATAGTTGTATAATATCTTACTATCTGTTTTAATATTTCTAGCTAGCTCTCTCTCACACTCGAATTTATCTCTCTCTATGTTTTTTTAGTCATTCTTTGCTGGTTCTTAAAATCTGTCAAATCTTCTGACCTACCACTAATCTTCGCACAATTGTATGGTGTCTTATACAATTTGATACTATCCTTGATTTCCTTATTCAGCCATGGAGGAAGCATCCTTCTCAAAGAGGCCTTCTTTCTCACTGGCATAAATATTTACTGAGAGTTTTTAAATATCTCCTTGAAAGTCTGCCAGTACATCTCTACTGTCCTACCTTTTAACCTAGTTTCCTAGTTCACTTTAGCTGACCCTGCCATTCTAACATTCTAATCATTCTCTGAGTAAAGAAGTTTCTCTGGAATTCCTTATTGGATTTATTCGTGATTACTTTATATTTATGGTCTTTAGTTTGGAATCTCTAGAGAAAACTCTCTCCCTAACAGCACTGTGGGTGTACATACACCACATGAACTGCAGCGGTTCAAGAAGGCAGCTCACCACCACCTTCTCAAGGGCAATTTGGGATGGGCAATAAATGCTGGCCTAGCCAGCGACCTGTTATGTACTTCCAGTGCTCCCTATTTTTATCCGGGCCAGATTTGACTCCTTGTCCTAGAATTGAAATGATGTAAACTAACTTACTCCAGTCTCTTGTCAGTGCTTTCTAGATTGATGGTGTCTGTGGGAGCTTGCTGTGCAGAAACTAGCTGCCACATTCCCTACATTACAACAGTGAGACTACTTCAATAAAAGAATTGCTTAGCTGTAAAGCGCTTTAGAACATTCTGAGATTATGAAAACCACCATGTAAATATGAAAGACTTTACTTCACTTTCTTTGCCTCAAATCCTATGGACCTATTTTATAACCCCGTTGTTTCTGCCTCTAGTTATTCTCAGTAATTGATGGCTTTGCTGTATATTTCCAGTGTTTGTTTTCAATTGACTATGCTAGTTGGCTCCTCAACTCTTAAGTGAGGAAGTTAGAGGTTCAAGACTGATGCAGGACTTGAGCCCGTGATCTGTGATGACCCAGCAGTGCAGTACTTCTGCTGAGATGTTAATCAAGATCCTGTTTACCAGTTCTGTGGTTCATGTGGATGTTAAAGATCCTATGGTTCTATTTAAAGAATGACCAACACTCCCCTGTACCTTTATAACCTCAACCTGAGTAGTGTGTCCAGTTCTGGGCATCATACTTTAGGGAGGATGTCAAGCCATTAGAAAAGGTGCAGAGGTGATTGACCGGAGATGAAAAAGTTATGTGGAGACAGAAAGTATTTGATTATACTTTTCTGTTGACTGCTTGTTGTGGGTTATTTTTTTTTTCATGGGATTTTGGCATTGCTGGAAAGGCCAGCATTTGTTGCCCATCCCTAATTATTATTGATCTGAACATTTCAGAGGGCAGTTAAGAGTTAATCTCATTGCTGTGGGTCTAGAAGTCATATGTAGGGACAACAGATTTCCTTCCCTTAAGGGCACTGAAATTCCACTGGCTTCCATGGTGGGATTTGAACCCATGTCCCCAGAGCATTAGCTTAGGCCTCTGGATTACTAGTCCAGTAACATTACCACTAGTCCAGTAACATTACCACTACTCCACCATCCCACCCCTAAATGTATGATTAATTAAGCCTGGCTGTGGTCACTTAGAGAGACTGAACTAAAGCTAGCTGCTGTAAGCATGGAGCAGACATTTTAAAGCATTGTGAATAAAGCTCCTATACAGATAAAAACTGTTATATCATCTCTGTATATCTCCGAGACATAAAATGCAACAAAAAAGTTAAGGAGAAATTTAATAGGGGTGTTCATAATCATGATGGATTTTGATAGAGTAGATAAGTAGAAGCTGTTTTCACTGATAGAAGGATCAGTAACTAGAGGATACAGATTTAAGATAATTGATTAAAGAATTAGAAGGGACATGAGGAGAAATTCTCATGAGGAGGAATTATTTTTTATGCAGTGAGTTGTTACCATCTGGAATACATTGACCGAAAGGCTGGTGGAAGCAGATTCAATAATAATTTTAAAAAGGGAATTGAATACAGCTTGAGAAAGAAAGCATTGTTAGAATGTAGGGAAAGAGCAGGAGGAGGGGGACTAATTGGATAGATCTTTCAAGCGCAATGGGTTGAATAATTTCCTTCTCTACTGTATAATTTCAAGAGTCTACGAACCAACCAACTTCTTCAACAAACCTATTGGTACTTATTGGAACCTGTGCATGAAGTGGAACTACTGAACAAAAGTCACTACCCTTCAAAGTAATTTATTGTACGTGAAGCACCATGAGATGTTTCTGATAGGTTGTTCCATAAATGCAGGTCTTTATTCCGGTTGCTATGTGACTGAAATCTCACAGCATCCTGTGTTGCTGTTTGATCTGGGACCACACACTGTGATAGGATCATTAGTGCTCCTCTAATGATCTCTTCACTGAGGTAAAACACAATTTTCTATTTCGCTTCCTCCAGGGGGAGAAAATAATCACTCATAATTTTGATAATTCAGTTGAGACGTCTTGCTTAATATCACAAAAAAGGCAGCAAGTTCAATGCAATTTACACAATTACTGGACTCCGGGTAAACAATGTGGGGAAGCTTCTCTCACTAACTTCAAAATGATGCGAATTAACCAGTTAACTCCAGGCTTGTGTTTATCTGTCTCACACAGACTCCTGGGGCAGAATTTTCATGTTGGCGTGCGGGCCCCACACACACATGTGTAAGATGATGTGCGGTGATGTTGGGCGAGCTTCCTGACATCACCGCGCGCCATTGCGATATTTCGCTGGGCAGGTGAGTGATGCTCTCTGCTGCACGCCCGCCATTAACTAACCGGCCACTTAAGGCCCTTCACGCTCTGATCGACCGCGATTTTTCAGCGCCCGTGCAATCTTCAGGTCGGCGCATGGGCGCAATGGGCAGGTGGGTAAGACACACTTGTATAAACCTCATCCACGGGCGGGATAAGAGGGCTTATTGGGGTCGTGAGTGTGCTCTGTCAAATATTGTTTTTTCAAAGTTATTGAAACTTGCCTGTGTGATCTGTGATACTTCAAGACCCATATCGGCTGCTTTGTCTGGACTTTTAACCTTCCGGTCGCAACTCTGCAGTGAGGAATCTTTTTTGGGCCTGCAGGTTTCAGGAAGTCTTCCCTTAGCCTGGGAATGGGAGCTGAACTCTCCACTGGAGGCACCTCCTCTGAGGAGGGAGGGAGGGCAAGAAGGGGGAGGAGGCCAGGAGTCCACATTCAGCCTCTAGCGGAGTCACCTTTGGGAGGACAGGCGCAGGCACAAGAGGCGCAGGGCCAAGAGGTTGTCCAAGGCGGAAGGGGACGCAGAAGATGCCACTATCCTGCTGCCAGGGTGTACAGGTGGCAAAGCAGCTACCTCAATATGTCTGAGGTGCAGTGCCAAAGGAGGCTCTTTCTGCCAAGGGAAACAGTCAACTATATCTGTCAGATGATTGGGCCTGAGATCTCCACTAACTGTGTGGGTGGACACCCCATGCCAGTGGCTCTGAAGGTCACAGCTGCCCTCAACTTCTATGCCTCTGGCTCCTTCCAGGGGTCGGTGGGTGATCTTTGCGGAGTCTCCCAATCAGCTGTCTTACACTTGTGTCAAGCAGGTCACAGACGCTCTGTTCAGATGTGCATTGAGCTTCATCCACTACCGTTGGAACCAGGCAAGTCAGGCACAGCGAACCAGAGGCTTCACAGCAATTGTTGGCTTCCCTGGCGTCCAGGGTGCTATAGACTGCACACATGTGGCCATCAAGGTGCCAGCAGGTGAGCCCAGTGCCTTCGTCAACAGGAAGGGCTTCCACTCCATGAACGTGCAGATAGTGTGTGATCACAGGATGCAGATTCTACAAGTCTGTGCAAGGTACCCAGGCAGCTCCCACGACGCCTACATCCTCAGACACTCCCAGGTGCCGGGGCTCTTCAGTTCTCCAGCCCGGCTGGATGGATGGCTGCTGGGTGACAAGGGCTATCCCCTCAGAAGGTGGCTCATGAAACTTCTCTGCCATCCAAGAACAGAAGCTGAGTAGCGGTACAATAGGAGCCACGCCTCCACAAGGGCTGTGGTGGAGAGAACCATTGGTCTTGTCAAGATGCGCTTCCGATGCCTGGACCGTTCGGGGGCGCACTCCAGTACCCCCCAGATCGTGTGTCGGTGATAGTGGATGGATGCTGCGCTCTCCACAATCTTGCGCTAGAAAGGGGGGGTGTAGTGGACGATGAAGATGTCGACGCAGTGGCTGCAGCTGCACACGATGAGTCCAGCAGTGAGTACGAGGATGAGCACGTACAGGGAAATGCTGAGAGGGTAGACGCTGACCCGGGCATACTGCAGGGAGGCAGGGACACCCGGGAGGCTTTAATCCAATGAACCTTCAGCTAGCACACCACATATGGACCTCCAGGACAAGCCTGGGCTCTAGGCTCCATACTCGATACTTAAGTGCAAAATCTACCAGGTTAGGAACAGCAACTAAGGGCCGTGTTAACAAAGCTGAATGTCCCACAAAGCACTCCTAACATTTTTGGAAAGCATACGCATGCAGAAGAAAAGAGGTACCCTCAGTCATGGTCACATGTCTGAATTTAATATCAAAAGGAAAGAAACTTAAGCTAAAAAAATGATAATGGTGTTCCAATTCAAAGCAAATCATAAAGACCTCATCTCAGGCCAACACCAAAGCACCAGTGATAAAACCGTGTGCCTAAGGTGCCTTATGTTTACGTTTCTGGGTGCTATGTCTTGGTGCTGCCCCATCGCTGGGAGTGGTATCTGAGATAGCCTGCTGACTCTGCTGTCCTGTTGGCCTCGATAACCTTGACGGTCGACCTCTGCCTGTGGAGCCTGTGCTGGCCCTGCCTGGGAGGGATCTGCCAGTTCCGCAGCTGGCATCTCCCCAGTCATCGCAGCCTCACCGGATGCTACAGTCACTGGGAGAGGGACGGAGGAGCTGCCGCCCTCATCCGGAGCGCCCTGAGAGGTGCCCGCTGAGACGACGGGCAGCTGCTGTGCCGATGTGAGGTCGCTTCGGTCCTCCCTGCTCACCGTGGATGGATAGGCACCGAGCTGGGAAACTAGGTGCCCAGACCATCTCCCACACTAGCATTGACCAGCTGAGGTCAATGCCGATGTGAGGGCTCGCTGGTCAGAGCGCATCTCCAGGAAGCACTGATGGGTCTCCTGGAGGAGCCTCTCCAAGAGAGTCTCCACTCTCTCCATGGAGGACGCATGGCGCTTGGACATGTGGCTCATTGCTTTGGCGATCGTCCGTGTAGACTCCTCAACCACGGAGACCAAGCCAAGCAGAGCCTCATGTATCTTCCCCCAGATGCTCCCACACACCCGGCTGCATTTCCTGCCTCTGCTGCGTCGTGGACAACTCCAGAGGCACATCATCAGGCACCGCTGAGCATGTGCCTGGTCCCCTGCAGTCCTCCGACTGCTGGTACCATGAGCACTCTCAGTCTCTTCCAGCTCCTTCAGCCACTATGAAGTGCCCTCACGCTGTGCCCCGGGACACTAGCTGATGTTCTAATTCCCACCGAGTTGCTAGTATCGGCGCTGGTGCCTGCCTGGCAGAGATGGTGTGACGCTGGTGAGACTTCAGGGCCTTCAGGTGTGAGAGGGGGCCTCTGCTGCTCCTCCTCCTGGCCCTGCTCCGCTGATGCTGAGAGGAAGAACAAGGACATTGTCTCCACGTTATCTGATCCAATGACAAAATCCATCCCTGTCCCCCGGATCATTATGCGCTCATCCTTCCATAGGCAATGGCCATGTCATGTTGCAAAATGAAATCACTTAACATTCAGCACTGCTATAACAGTTGGGAGACCAGTACTGACCTCACTGCTGGGCACACATACCTGGCCGTGGCACCCCAGCCTCACTGATGCCAATGGACCTGGGCGCATGGCACCTTTCCAAATCCAGGGCCTCCTGCTCAAACCGGCTGAGAATGGCTAACCACGCCTGTCCGCCGCCAGTCCTCACACACTCTGCAGCATTATGAGCATTCTTCTCCCGAAAATGAAAGAGCATTGATTTGTGCAAATTGTACATGGACTCTCTTCGCACACCACAACCAGAGTGAGACATTGCAGGGCTGCAGTGCCCCCTCACCCCACTGCTGCCGAACGCTCACACAAAGATGCTAGGCCTGTTCCCCACTCCCCTTGGCCACATGCTGCCTACATCACATTAGGCACCACACGGTATATCCTTCCATAGCAAGGAGGTGCAAGGACGTGGAGCGCAGAGGGCAGCAGATGGTTCGTTGCCACGCCAACTTGAAGCTCCCCTCCCAGCACGTCATCACCCTGACTTGGACATGTCCTGGAGTTCCAGCACAGTGCCTAGGTGCAGCTCCTCCAGGTTGCCCCCAAAACAGTCATGTGGGTCTCAGTGTACCACATGCTGCAGGTGTAGAACCCATCTTTTCACCACCCTCTCAGGCTGACCTCAGCATGGGCAATATCTGCTGGCCCACCCAGCAAAGGACACATGCTGTCAATGATTCAATGCAGTCACTACACTCAGACTTGAGGAGGTGGGGGGAG
Organism: Cetorhinus maximus; assembly: GCF_964194155.1. NCBI lineage: Eukaryota > Metazoa > Chordata > Chondrichthyes > Lamniformes > Cetorhinidae > Cetorhinus > Cetorhinus maximus. Next base: position 6,621,709 of record NC_135896.1, read on the forward strand.
TAGCAGGGGGGAAAGCCAACCTGCTGGGTTAAGTGACCAATGTCAACATTGCCCTCACCCTTCCAGAACGCAACAAGGCATTGAAGCGCTTGCGACACTGGATCCAGGTGCACCGCACCACATTGCAGGAGCTCACCACCTCCTCCCAGGCATGATTCATCATGTGGGGGGGTCTCCTCCTCCCATCCTGGGGAACCAGCACCTCCCGCTGTGCTGCCACCTCCTCGAGGAGGGCAGCAAGGCAGTCATCGGGAAAAAAAGAGGGGCACACAGGCCCTACTCTCCGGCCTGGCCTGTCCAGCCCTGATGGCCTACCCTCCAGACTTGAGTCACCTCCATTGCCCCTCTGCAGAGCCCTTCACACACCCATTGCGAGCAGCCTTTCCAAGGCTGCCAGGCCTGCCTTTATACAGGTCACCGGGTCTCCATTGGACCCACCAGCCTGAGTGCACCCACCACCGCCCGCCCACTCCCACTATGCATGGGAGTCGTGAAGTACGCTGGGCGGGCCTTAATTGGCCTGTCCGCGTAAAATGGCGGCGCGGACCCGATCGCAAGCAGCAATCAGCTCCACACCCGCCCTTGCCCGTGCCCACTCTGCGCCCCCCACCCCCCCCCACCAGCCAGAAAATTCAACCCTGGGCCAACAAGTCTGCAAAAAGTGAGGATTCAGTCCAGGAACCAGGTCACAGGCGTCACGTTTCTGAAATCAGACTTGGACGATGGATGATGACAGGTCCCGCTCAGACATTAAAATAGAGCGGTCAGTATGTGGACCTGTCAGCCACACGGGGCGGAGTTTCACACCAGCAGCATTTTATGTTCCTGCCGAAGTCAATGGAGTTTAGAATGTCTGGCCGAACTTTATAGCCCCAACCCCACAGCAACGGGGCCATAAAATTCTGGCCGTGGTCTGGGAGCTGCATTTAATGGAAGGCTTGACGTGCACATGAGGGCAAAGGGAACATGGGTAAAAGCAAAAGCTTACACTTCCTTAGTACCTTCCACCGCCTCAGGGTAATGTCGTAATGTAGCAAAAGCGTCAGCCAATTTGTGAACAGCAAAGTCACACAAGCATCAATGAAATAAGTGACCAGGTCATGAAAAGATTTTTTTATATTTTAGCCACTCACACCAGACCCGGCTGGATACAGAAAGCATTATTAAGTCCCACTCTCACCTGTGTAATCTGCTCAATATTCCAGGACCAATGTGGAATGTAAAGCTAATTCCTGGCTTCTTTTCCCCACTGAAAACTGCCCCCTTAAATCCCTCTCCCTTGTCTCCTCCACCCTCACCTCTAAGAACAAGTGCAACAAATTCATTAATCTAGAATAAAAAGCCAGTCTCAGTCATGAAGCTGCCAGATCGTTGTAAAAACCCATCTGGTTCACTAATGTTCTTTAGGGAAGGAAATCTGCCCTCCTTATCCAGTCTAGCCCACTTGTGACTCCAGACCCACAGCAATGAGGTTGTCTCCTAACTGCTCTCTGAAATGGCCAAACAAACAACTCAATTATATCAAAACCGCTACAGAAAGATGGAAAAAGAGTAAACTGGATGGACCACCAGCGATGATTGACTGAGGCACCAGAGATGACAAAACTTGGATTTTGTGTTCAATCCTCTGCAGTGGCTCTTGAAACCACAAAAATCAACACCCAAACCGGTCACCTTTCTTTGCTCTTCACTGTCGTGCCTTGTATTCCCGGCATTTCACCACTGGAGGGGGATTTTTGCTTGTTCTTGGGATAGAGATGCCACTGGCAAGAGTATCGCCCATCCCAAACTGCCCTTGAGAAGGTGGTGTTGATGCACCTTTTATAAGCTGCAGCAGTCCATGTGGGAACTGGGACTCTCGCAGTGCTGATAGGGAGGCAGTTCCAGGATTTTGACCCAGTGACACCAGCTGTAATTTGGTGGCTCTGCCACTGGAGGGGGCTGGTGTGTCTGCCATTTGGAGTTAGGGCTGCAATTATCTGTAATGGTCACTGCTCCATTACCTATTGCGAATATAATACTTCTGTCTCACGGAAATGATATTTTAGTTTAGTTAGTATTTTTTTATCCATTCACAAGATGTGGGCTTCGCTGGCTGGGCCAGCATTTATTGCCCATCCCTAGTTGCCCTTGAGAAGGTGGTGGTGAACTGCCTTCTTGAACCACTGCAGTCCATGTGGTGTAGGTACACCCACAGTGCTGTTAGGAAGGGAGTTCCAGGATTTTGACCCAGCGACAGTGAAGGAACGGCGATATATTTCCAAGTCAGGATGGTGAGTGACTTGAATAGGAACTTCCAATTGGTGGTATTCCCATCTATCTGCTGCCCTTGTCCTTCTAGATGGTAGTGGTCATGGGTTTGGAAGGTGCTGTCTAAGGAACCTTTATGAATTCCTGCAGTGCATCTTGTAGATGGTACACACTGCTGCTGCTGTGCATCAGTAGTGGAGGGAGTGAATGTTTATGGATGTGGTGCCAATCAAGTGGGCTGCTTTGTCCTGGAAGGTGTCAAGCTTCTTGAGTGTTGTGGGAGCTGCACTCATCCAGGCAAGTGGGGAGTATTCCATCACACTCCTGACTCGTGCCTTGTAGATGGTGGACAGGCTTTGGGGAGTCAGGAGGTGAGTTACTCATCGCACGATTCCTAGCCTCTGACCTGCTCTTGTAGACACAGTATTTATATGGCTAGTCCAGTTCAGTTTCTGGTCAATGGTAACCCCTAGGATGTTGATAGTGGGAGATTCAGTGATGGTAATGCCATTGAATGTCAAGGGGCGATGGTTGGATTCTCTCATGTTGGAGATGGTCATTGCCTGACATTTGTGTGGTAAGGGTGTTACTTGCCACTTGTCAGCCCAAGCCTGGATATTGTCCAGGTTTTGCTGCACTTGGACATGGACTGCTTCAGTATCTGAGGAGACGCGAATGGTGCTGAACATTGTGCAATCATCAGCAAACATCCCCACTTCTGACCTTATGATGGAAGGAAGGTCATTGATGAAGCAGCTGAAGATGGTTGGGCTGAGGGCACTACCCTGAGGACCTCCTGCAGTGATGTCCTGGAGCTGAGATGACTGATCTCCAACAACCACAACCATCTTCCTTTGTGCTAGGTATGACTCCAACCAAGTTAAGTTTCCTTTAACATTTTGATTTTTGTTACAGTGCCCGAGACGGGGCTGTTTATCCCCCTCTGATTTATTGATTTTTAAAATTTATTCATTTTTGTTTACTCAAAAGAGTATGTTACTTCCGTTAATGCTGCAGCTCAGTTCACTGGATTCCGAAAGGACTAGGTCATGTGGATAAGCTATTTCACTTTGGACAGGACTCGAGGACAGTGCCACTGTTTTAAGAGGGGTAAATACAAAACCGATCTGCAGATACATGATTTCAGTGAGCAGCTGGTTAATCTATGGAGCAGGATCCCTCGGCAGCTGGTGAAAGCAGTTCATATTGATTCATTCAAATACAAATTTAAAACACTTATTTCGGAAAATAATATTTTGGATGACAGTCTATGAGGGACTTGGGCCATGGCATGTGCTAGGTGTAGTGCTTGCTGGGGGTGGGGCGGGGTGGGGGAAGCGGGGTAGTGGTACAACAGGTACCTTAAACTTTGGACCTAAGGCTTGTTGAACATTGCTGATTTTAATCTTACCACCGTTGGCTGCGGTACTTTCAGCTGCCAAGGTCTGAAGGTCTAGGATTCCCTCTCTAAACCTCTCCTGGCTCACTCTCTCCCTCTTCCTTAAAACTTAACCAAGCTTTAGTCACCTGTCCCTAATATCTCCTTATGTGATTTGATGGCAATGTTTATTTGATGTACCTCTTGGGGTGTTTTTACTACATTAAAGGTGGGTTATCATTTAGTTTTATGTACCAATGAAATTCTGGCTTCAGGTCTTGGTCAAAAAGAAACTTTTGTTATTAAAACCATGTGACTCTGGCGACTCACTTTAGAAAGTATTTTGTTATTTTCTGATATTGAACAACACGTTGAGCAAAGTGTAATCCAGTTTTAATTTCCTGAATATGTTGGTACTTCAAGCAGCTGAAACACCCGTCATTAAATCATTCTCTCAACAAAGGTAGAAAATACTAGGAAATACTTCTAGGAGATAGATCGGAGAAGTTGGGGCTGTTTTCCCTGGAGGATTGAAGGTTGAGAGGAGATTTGATGGAGATATTCAAAATCACGAGGGGTCTGGACAGAGTCGATGGGGAGAAACTGTTCCCATTGGTGAAAGGACTGAGAACGAGGGGACACAGATTTAAAGTAATTGGCAAAAGAAGCAAAAAGCGACACGAGGAGAAACCTTTTCACGCAGCGAGTGATAGAGATCTGGAACGCGCCGTTTGAGAGTGTGGCGCAGGCAGGTTCGATCGAAGAATTAATAAGGGAATTAAGACTGTGCAGGGTTAGGGGGTGAAGGCGGGAGGAATGGCACAGGGTGAATTGCTCATTGGCAGAGCCGGTGCAGGCTCCATGGGTCGAATGGCCCCTTTCTGCGCTGTTACAATTCTATGTTGCAATGATTTCCAAACTGCTCCATCACTGAGGTTATCCTCGCATCTGATGTGGACTAATTGATGTGGATGGATTTCCACAGTCAACAAGAACATATATAGTTGTATCACATTGAGTTTGCTATATCTGTCTCCACTGGGCTTTAGTTCAGTGTTTGGTACGGCCGGAAACTGTGGAGTAGGCGCTGCAGTTCCCAAAATCACCGCTGGAGGGGGTGGAGTAGGCGCTGCAGTTCCCGGAGTCACCCCTGGGGGAGTGGAATAGTCGCTGCAGTTCCCGGAGTCACCGCTGGGGGTGGAGTAGGCGCTGCAGTTCCCGGTGTCACCGCTGGGGGTGGAGTAGGCGCTGCAGTTCCCGGAGTCACCGCTGGGGGGGTGTGGAATAGTCGCTGCAGTTCCCGAAGTCACCGCTCGGGGTGGAGTAGTCGCTGCAGTTCCCAGAGACACCGTTGGGGTGGAGTAGTCGCTGCAGTTCCCAGAATCACCACTGGGGGTGGAGAAGGCGCTGCAGTTCCAGGAGTCACCGCTGGGGTGCAGTAATCGCGTAGTCGCTGCAGTTCCCGGAGTCACCGCTGAGGTGGAGTAGACGCTGCAGTTCCAGGAGTCACCGCTGGGAGTGGAGTAGGCGCTGCAGTTCCCGGAGTCACCGCTCGGGGTGGAGTAGGCGCTGCAGTTCCAGGAGTCACCGCTGGGGTGGAGTAGGCGCTGCAGTTACCGGAGTCACCGCTAGGGTGGAGTAGTCGCCGCAGCAGGCGCTGCAGTTCCCGGAGTCACCGCTGGGGTGGAGTATTCGCTGCAGTTCCCGGAGTCACCGCTCGGGGTGGAGAGGGTGCTGCAGTTGCCGGAGTCACCGCTAGGGTGGAGTAGGCGCTGCAGCAGGCGCTGCAGTTCCCGGAGTCACCGCTCGGGGCGGAGAGGGCGCTGCAGTTGCCGGAGTCACCGCTAGGGTGGAGTAGTCGCTGCAGCAGGTGCTGCAGCTCCCTGAGTCGCCGCTGGGGTGGAGTAGACGCTGCAGTTCCAGGAGTCACCGCTGGGAGTGGAGTAGGCGCTGCAGTTCCCGGAGTCACCGCTCGGGGTGGAGTAGGCGCTGCAGTTCCAGGAGTCACCGCTGGGGTGGAGTAGGCGCTACAGTTGCCGGAGTCACCGCTAGGGTGGAGTAGGCGCTGCAGCAGGCGCTGCAGTTCCCGGAGTCACCGCTGGGGTGGAGTATTCGCTGCAGTTCCCGGAGTCACCGCTCGGGGTGGAGAGGGCGCTGCAGTTGCCGGAGTCACCGCTAGGGTGGAGTAGTCGCTGCAGCAGGTACTGCAGCTCCCGGAGTCGCCGCTGTGGTGGAGTAGTCGCTGCAGCAGGCGCTGCAGTTCCCGGAGTCACCGCTGGGGTGGAGTAGTCGCTGCAGTAGTCGCTGCAGTTCCCGGAGTCACCGCTGGGGTGGAGTAGGCGCTGCAGTTCCCGGAGTCACCGCTGGGGGTGTGGAGTAGTCTCTGCAGTTCCCGGTGTCGCCGCTGGGGTGGAGTGAGCGCTGCAGTTCCTGGATCCGCTAAAATGGCCGCCAAGAAATCCGGGACTCGGCTGGAGATTGAGATCGAGCGCTGCCGGAATGAGTGTCTCTGGGAGAAGATCCCTGAGCTCATTAAGCAGTTGTCGGCGAAACTTATTGGCAACGGTGAGGATCCGCGGCCTCTCCTGTCGGTAGCGGAGCGGCTTCCGGGCGATGGTTAAGCCGGAGGCCGGGGTTTCTTTAACTTCCTTTGCCGCTGTCGGATTTTCACCTCAGCGTCCGGATGTTCGAAAGAACCTTCCAGCAACCGGAATAACCGTTACCGCGCCCGGACCGGAGTTATACCGGAGTCAAAGCACCGCCCCCCCCCCACGACACCCACCCCCCCCCCCCGACGACACCCCCGACACCCACTCCCCACCGACACCCACTCCCCAACCCCCCCCCGACACCCACTCCCCAACCCCCCCGACACCCACTCCCCAACCCCCCCCCGACACCCACTCCCCAACCCCCCCCGACACCCACTCCCCAACCCCCCCTGACACCCACTCCCCAACCCCCCCGACACCACTCCCCAACCCCCCCCGACACCCACTCCCCAACCCCCCCCCGACACCCACTCCCCAACCCCCCCCGACACCCACTCCCCAACCCCCCCCCGACACCCACTCCCCAAACCCCCCCGACACCCACTCCCCAACCCCCCCCGACACCCACTCCCCAACCCCCCCTGACACCCACTCCCCAACCCCCCTGACACCCCCTCCCCACCCCCCTGACACCCACCCCCCCGACACCCCCTCCCCACCCCCCCGACACCCAGCCCCCGACACCCCCTCCCCAACCCCCCCCGACACCCACTCCCTGACCCCCACCCCCCCGACACCCACTCCCCAACCCCGCCCGACACCCACTCCCCAACCCCCCCCGACACCCACTCCCCAACCCCCCCCGACACCCACTCCCCAACCCCCCCGACACCCACTCCCCAACCCCCCCCCCGACACCCACTCCCCAACCCCCCCCGACACCCACTCCCCAACCCCCCCCAGACACCCACTCCCCACCCCCCGGGCCCCCCACTCCCGACCCCCCCCCCCAACCCCCCCTACACCCCCTCCCCAACCCCCCCTGACACCCCCTCCCCATCCCCCCGACACCCACTCCCGACCCCCCCCGACACCCCCTCCCCAACCCCCCCCGACACCCCCTCCCCAACCCCCCTGACCCCCACTCCCCAACCCCCCCCGACACCCACTCCCCAACCCCCCCCCGACACCCACTCCCCAACCCCCCCGACACCCACTCCCCAACCCCCCCCTGACACCCACTCCCCAACCCCCCCCCTGACACCCACTCCCCAACCCCCCCTGACACCCACTCCCCAACCCCCCTGACACCCCCTCCCCACCCCCCCGACACCCACCCCCCCCGACACCCCCTCCCCACCCCCCCTCCCCACCCCCCCGACACCCCCTCCCCAACCCCCCCGACACCCACTCCCCGACCCCCACCCCCCCGACACCCACTCCCCAACCCCCCCCGACACCCACTCCCCAACCCCCCCCGACACCCACTCCCCAACCCCCCCCGACACCCACTCCCCAACCCCCCCCCGACACCCACTCCCCAACCCCCCCGACACCCACTCCCCAACCCCCCCCCCGACACCCACTCCCCAACCCCCCCCAGACACCCACTCCCCACCCCCCCGGACCCCCACTCCCGACCCCCCCCCCAACCCCCCCGACACCCCCTCCCCAACCTCCCGGACACCCCCTCCCCACCCCCCCGACACCCACTCCCGACCCCCCCCGGCACCCCCTCCCCAACCCCCCCCCGACACCCCCTCCCCAACCCCCCCCGACACCCCCTCCCCAACCCCCCTGACCCCCACTCCCCGACCCCCCCACGACACCCCCTCCCCAACCCCCCCCACACCCACTCCCCAACCCCCCCCACACCCACTCCCCAACCCCCCCCACACCCACCCCCCCGACACCCACCCTCCCCGACACCCACTCCCCAACTCCCCCCGACACCCACCCCCCCCCGACAGCCAACACCCACCCCCCAACACGCACTCCCCACCCCCCCCACCGATACCCACCCCCAAGGGTCTGTTATCACCATCTTGCAAGATTTTTTTCTGCTTTAAGGATGAGCCTGTAGTGGGTAGTATGGATTGTACCCTGGAATGAATGGGTAAATCAGTGTTGAATACATATATGGTGCCTTGGTGCAGTGCAGCCTACACCGCACCTGGCAGGATCCAACACAGCCCACACCCAGCAGAGCTCAAGGGATCAACGTTGGATGGGACACTGCGGAGTGCATTGACAGCTGGAACCTGTTACAATGGAGCGCCACCTTGCTACTGCACTGGAGTGTTGGTCCAGATAAATCTTCATCCTCTTAGGCAGTCCCTCGGGATCGAGGATGACTTGCTTCAACTCGGGTTTGATGGTTTCTGAGATGGCTGATAAGGTCAATGCCCAATCTGCAGATTCTGCCACATGTAGGGCAGGTGGTGCATGAAGGGTTGGGTGGATAAAATGTTGGGAGGTTTGTGCATTCTTTCCAACACCTTGACTTCGCCTCTGCACATCCCTGTCGAAGTCCCTCGATGTGTTTGGTGCCTTTCCGAATTAACCTTCTCTATTTCGGTTGGTCACAAGCCAGGGTCTCCAATGAGTCGGTGGGGATGTTTGACCTCTTCAGGGAAACTTTCAGGACATCCCAAAAGTGTTTCTGCTGCCCCCCGGAAGCTTCCTGCAATGACCGAGTTCCAAGTAGAGCAGCCACTTCTGGAGTTTAGTGTCAGGTTTTCAAGCGGCTGGTCAAGCTGCTTTTGAGTGATTAGCACCTCGATGCTGGGTATGTTGGCTTGGTAGAGGACGCTACTGTTGGACCACATTTCTTGCCACTGGATTTGGAATATTTTACAAAGGCACTGCTGATGGTGGTACTTCAATGCTTTGAGATTCTGGCTGTAGCTAGTCAAAGCCTCTGATGCGTACAGGAGCCCAGGATCACTGCTGCTCTGTAAACCGGGACCTTAGTCTCAGGTTTCAGATCCTGGTCCTCAAATACCTTTGTCCTCAGTTGGCTGAAGGCTGAGCTGGTACATTGGAGATGATAAATTTCGTCGAGTGGAGGCTCCCAAGGTGAGGAAAGTGGTTCGGGATCTCGCCATTGCCTGGGGTGGTGTGGGAGCTGGTTGGAAGAGGATCTTGGTTTTCCAGGTGTTTAGTGAAAGGTCTGTTTTCTGATATCCTTCGGGGAGGAATTGGCAATGACCTGGAGCTCGGTTTCTGAGTGAGCGTCATCTGCATGTTGAATGCATGCTGCACTTGGAAGTATCTTGGATCAGTTTACTGCTCTTTCCCCCACCACTGCCTATGATCGAGATACTGCTTGTGACTGGCTACTGATCTGATTGATTTTCAGCTTCAGATGACAGAACAGCGAGGCTCGGGGACTGGAGTCCACTA